>NC_061119.1:144626045-144906452 GCF_002878395.1 Capsicum annuum
CGAATGAAACCTTTATCAAGAACGAGACAACGGGAATAAGCGCAGACGAAAGCATTCTGCCCTACTTCCGAGTTAATAAAAGACTTGCAAATAGTGACAAATTTCTCTAAGTGCATATTTGGATCATCACCTGAAAGTCCACCGAATATCCCTTTCAGATGAAGTAGTGGAATCATGGTGCTTGTGATGTTGAACTTAGTTCCGGGTGCCAATGGTAGAGGAATAATAACTCTAGTTGCACCTATTCTATCCATATCATCCTCATCCTCCTTAAGATAAAATTACATAGCTTGGCGATCTAGTATTGCTCTAAAAGGGCAATTTCTGTTCACTTCAGTTCATAGGTGCAACCACATCCTCTACACGTCTTTGGCTGCCTAGATTCAAAAAATCATCATCTCCCATATACTCACCCTCTGGATTAGGATGATGAGCTAGTTGACCATTATTTTGTTGATTCAAATGAGCTCCATCTTCTTCTTATTGATCAACCATTCTTCCAATAAGATGAGGTTCTGGGTGTAAGGGTAATAATGGTTCTCCCGACCTCCTTGTACTTGGCATAAATAAAAACTATCTTACAAAGAACAAAAAAACAAATAAAAGTAAAAATTAGGAAACTTGACCAAATGTCAATTAATACTCATAATCTTCATTGACAATTGTATTCCCCGACAATGGCACCAAAATTTGATACACTCAAATTACAACTCTTGTTAGAAAGCGTAAGTGGTCATTGTCAAATATAGAACCCAACTAGATTGGGGTCGAATCCCACAGGGAATACTATGTAAATTAAGCATTATGCTTATTAATGGATGATTGATCAAAGGTTCCTAGGTAACAAAGTGTTTTTTTGTTAACAGTGAAGTAAGATTATAGTAGACCGTGTTTCAACTAATAAATATGCTTGTAAAGTTTAATTCAATGAGAATAGTGAAGATAGAATTATGTTCACCAAGATGTTGTAGTAGTCAGGGTTGTGGGTTAACCTCAGTTCATATGTAATATATCCCAATTCCAAGAATCATTGAACTCTAAAGTTCACCTATTTGTTTCTCAACCTTAATATATGATTATCCCTTAATTCTCTCGAACTTAAGAATATGTTAATTTGCTCAATTTGTTTCTTAAGTGGGTTAATCCTGTTAAGGAATCAACCCTTAACCTAAAGGTTAAAGTCTTTGAGATCCTTGTAAATCTCTTCTTTTCCCAACATACACATTTCTACTCAAACAAATGGTGCTGTTGGGCTCACCCTTTAAGTTTGCAACCAAGAAAGGTCATTATAATGAAGAAGAGTTTATGCAATTGTAATTTGTTACTGAATTCACGCAATCCCACAATCCAAAATAACTAATCATATCAACGTTCTCATAACCCTAGTTATGGGAGTTTTAGCCACACATCTCCAAAGAAGAAGAAGAAAACATTATTTTGTTCATAAATTTATTCAAAGAATCACTTACAAAAGTTCCCACAATTGTTCTCCTTGAACTTCAAAGAAGAATGGTGGAAAAATGTTCAGATCCACTATTTCATCTATTTCTTAAAGAATAATGAGTTACAAAATGTTCTAAATTTGAAAAATGAATAATAAATAAATGAAAGATATCTAATCTAAACCTAGGCTGGGTATTTATATGTTCCATAGTACTGGGGATTTGAAATTTGAACTCAGTAATGCCGTGAAACAGTTGACGGTCAAGTTGATGGCCCATCAGTGGCCTGATGGTCCATCACTGATGGTCCTAAGATGTTGCATTCTAGTTAAGAAGTGACGAGCATATTGACAGGACATCACTGGCCTAACGGTTTATCACATGAACCATCGCTTGATCACTTGAGGAGCCATTTTATTTTTCATCCTAATAGCCAAGTTGATGGTCCATCAGAGGTCTGACAGTCCATCACTTGGACCATCACTTGGGTCATCTACTCTGTGCATTATGTTTAGCTTTGATGGACACTCTGCGGTCTGCCACATGGTTGACGGTCTATCAGTTTGAATGTCAGTGTCCTTTTTCTACTGCTTTTTCAAGTTACTTCTTTAGCTAAGTCCTTGACCTGAAAACACTAAAATCCAGCATCAAAACAACAACAGCTGCTTGAAAACATACAATTATCCCTTGAAAAAGATGTAAAATATTCTATCAAAAGCCGGAACATCAACACCCTCAACTTAATATAATTACTTGTCCTTAAGGAACTCAACACCAAATCTCATATATGAATAACACAATGATGGGCATTCAACTATTGAACTATATTTCACACAACTAATCAACTGTCATCTCACTTATGTAGTCTCAACATATCAGGATCTACATCTAGCATTATTTACGATTCAGCATAAACACAACCCTAGACATACATCCCACAGAATTCAATAAAACTAAGTCTAACTCAAATTGCCCTCACAGTTAAAGAAGTTTACCACACATCATTTATTTAGCTTGTGAACAACAATTAAGACACTCACACTCATTAAGGAATTTGCAAACACAACATACACACCCATAAGCTTGCCCTTATCATCTAATGTTCCCCTATGGTTGATTCGCAAAGATAAAGCAGGTCTTTCTATGGCTTGAATTGAGGTTTCAGTGTTAGGCGAGGATCAATTTTGAGAAAAATGACTTTAAGTTTGAACTTCACTCTCTTTTTGCTTGATTGCTACTCACCAAGACTAATTCTTTTCTAGTTTACTTATAATCTATACTATTCATCCATGATTTTTTTAGAGTATACATTTGCCACCTTCAACTTATGCTGATGCAGTCAGTTAAGGTGTACAATATCTAACTAGATCGGGGCTAGATGCAATATTTTATTTCAACTCCAACTCCCATATATCAACCTATTAACCTCCTGACAGTAGCAATCCCCAACTTAGGCATTTTGCCTAAATTAAGGTGCACGATATCCAAAATTAGAACAGGGCAGAGGTTAGGTGTTAACCTCCTAAAGAGAGTGAATCAGAGTTATGGGGAATGAATAAAAACTAACACAAGCTCAAAAAGGGTTAAAAAAGGAAAAATATTTTTGGTGGGTTATTCCTTACGGCTAAATGGACTAATAATTAAAAGGGGCCTGCTATCTTATCTTATTTAATCAATCACAAAGCAATATAAATAAACTAGGAAAGTTCTAGTTGTACACACTATGCAAGAACTATAATAAATACTCGCACACACATGCAATGAGTTAACACTTAATCTACCAACTCTTTGGGATTTACATCACATGATCAAGTTCTGGTATAGCAACTAATATTTCATAGTCAGGCCTGAATAAAATCCTGTTCAGCGTATGGGCAGAGATATCAATTGTGACCCATCTTACCAAAACTGACTCCCTATCAGGCAAGTCTAAAATTTTTGAGCCCTTGGGACAGTCTTTCTCTGCAAATTCCAAACAATTGGAAGAAAACTCCCGCACAAGATTCAGTTGGTATGGCCCGAGTGGTTTACAAATCTAAGTTAACTCATATTCATTAAATCATTGCTATAGCTCTAGATACTCATGTAACTCGATCGTTATAATTTGGTGCTCTTCAGAGATTGGCCTTTTTATTAGCCTGGTTGTTGTTTGTTCTAGTCCATCAAGATACTTATCCCATGCTCCTTCAATATACCACCTTATTACTTCCCATATTTGAGGGTCTTTGATTTTAACCATATTGGTATCCTTAGTTTCTGATGCCTCAACTTGGTTGGGGTTGGATGTGTTAACCCCTTCCTCATTAGGGCTCAAACTTATACTATTGATGCTGCTCTCGCTCTTCTCTTTAGACTGGGAGAGTTCTAGTTCATCCTATCCTTTTGTCGAGTATTTAAAGCCAGAGCCTTCTCACTTAATGTCGGCTTATTTCTGCCCTTTCCATGTTGGGTCCTACCACTGCCTCTGCTTATGGGTAGTTTGCGTACCATATTTTTGAACAATGAATCAGGAAAAGTTAGATCAGCATTAGAAATAATCATTGTAAAACTTGACTTGACGAGTGGGTTGATGATCCGTCGCCCTGGCCATCAAGTCGTAACCAGTGAAGCCTTTATCACTTAGCCTTGCAAAAGTTACAGTGATAGACCATCTGGGGTTTGACGGTCCATCAGGTTGTCCATCGTGGCTAAAATAGTAACCAATTCCTTTAGACACTTTCCAACAGTTAAGGTGACAATTCGTCGGGTGTCTGATGGTTCATCAAATTGGCTTCCACTTTGACTCTTCAACAATAGTTTTCATTTTGGAAATTCATTGAACATATGGTGAACATACATTAGTTATGTACACAACAATGTCATTAATTCATCATTAAAATAGAATTTTTGCCATTTTTAGTATATGGGTTACTCAGACTTCAGCCAGAACAATATTTACTAGAGTTTGACTTAGTTAAAAACACAATAATGCAAAAGAAAACAAGATGAAGTACCTTTCAAGAATTAACAACTTATAACACATTCATCATTCTAAAAAGAAGAGAAAAGTTGCGATCATACATTGATTTCGCAGTATTTTTGACTACTCTAAACTTGCAGACTTTTACAAATACTATAACTACTAAATTCCTTTATCAGTGAGAGACTTAACTTGCTTTGTGATGAGAATAAGAGAATAAGAGAGTTATTTAAATAGGAGAGAATAGGGAAGAAGAAGAGTCCTAAGAGGAGATGAATGACCCTGGGTACTTTGAATGTAGAAAAATTTAAATAGTTTTAGGATTTGAAAGGGTGGAAATGTACGTAGCCATTTCCCTTTATCATTTTAAAGATGGTTGGGTTGGATAAAAATACCTTATTGAGCTTTAAATTGAACCGACCTTACTCGCTAAAAATTAGGGTTAATTTGATGGATGCACCGATGGTCTGTCAGGTACCTGATGGGATGCTAAGTTCACCGTCAAGACTTACTAGAACCTTGATCAATCGACCATATTATGATGAGTAAGGTGATGGTCTATCACAAAGCTGACATTCCATCACACTTCCCATCAAATCTATCTAGTTACCAAAATTTTCTTCTTCAGGGTGACGATTATGTTGACCGTCCATCAAGACTACAACGGTCTGTAACATTATCCATTGAACTCATTCTAATAACTCAGGTTTTTGGATTTCTTTTGACGGCTCAAGTGATGGTTCGTCAGGCCTCTGACGACCCATCAACTTTTCTGTTGGCTTTGAACTTATTCAGCTTCTATTTTCCTGTGTCCTTCTTCTTGCACACTTACACAAACACATCAAATTGCACCAAAACAAACTATTAACCCTAACTATGCTTACAACAACACACTGTGGGTTGCCTCCCACTAGCGTCTAATTTAATGTCGTGACACGACTCAGTCTTCTCGATTACTCAGACTTCATCGAGATAGACTGTACCCAAGCACTTAACCGACTCCGTTGGACCAATATATAACTTGAATCATTGCCCATTGACCTTAAAGTCACTCTTGTATTCATTTTTGAGTTTGACTACTCCTGAAGTATAGACATGGTTAACTCTGAATGGGCCAAACCACTTTGACTTAAGTTTACCTAGGAAGAGTTTCAGCCCGGAGTAGAAGCGGAGTACCTAATCGCCTTTCTGGAAGTTGCTTTTTTCAATTCTCTAATCGTGGTATCTCTTTATCTTTTCTTTGTATAGGTCTGCTCTTTCATAAGCGCTGAGATGGAATTCGTCCATCTCATTTAGCTGCCCAGTCATAACTCTGCTACCTCATTCAAATTTAGATTCAGCCTCCTGATTGCCCACAGTGCCTTATGTTCTAACTCAATCAGCAAGTGGCATACCTTTCCATAGACTAAATGGTGTGGTTACATGCCAATATATGCTAGGATGACCTTAATTTCCTGATTTAAAATCTCCACTTACCCACTAGTCTGTGGGTGATATGGAGTTGCTACTTTATGCTGTTTTACCCCATATTTTTCCAAGTTAGCCCAGAACACTTTGTTACAAAAATGAGATCCTCCATCACTTATAATAGTATGCGGTACTCCAAAATGAGAGAAGATGTTCTTTTTGAGAAAGGCCACCACTTTTTTCCCTTCGTTGTCAGCCAGAGCCATTTCTACCTATTTGGATAAATAATAAATATCAATCAATATGTATTTCAACTCATAGGAACTGACGAAGGGTCCCATGAAATCAATATCCCAAATGTCGAACAATCAACTTCTAGCATTTTTGTCATTGGCATCTCATGGTGCTTTAAAATTGACCTTTGCCTTTGATACTGGTCATATCTCTTCACAAATTCATATGCATCCCTGAACAAGGTTGGCCAATAATAGCCACTCTGTAGCACTTTCGTTGTAGTACGATCACCTGCATGGTGACTCCCGACTGGTGAAGCCTGACAAGCTTCCAAAATGTTCAATATGTCAACTTCTGGGACACATCTTCTGATAATATTATCAGCACACCTCCTGAGTAGATATGACTCATCCAAGAAGTAGCTTTTCGCATCATGGAGGAATTTCCTTTTTTGATGAAAGGAAAAATCTTCAGGAATAAGATTACTTACCACATAGTTGGCAAAGTCCACATACTAAGGTACTCTTTCAAGAACAACAGCAAGGATATGCTCATCAGGGAATGCATCATTAATTTAACATTTATTCGTGATTTCCTGTGTTCCATCAAGTCTGGATAGATGGTCTGCGGCCTGATTTTTGCATTACTTCCTTTCTTTGACTTCAAAGTCAAACTCTTTTAGAAGCAAAACCCATCTGATTAATCTGTGTTTAGCATCCATATTTTCTATAAAATATCTCAAGAAAGCGTAGTCTGTATGAACCACTACCTTGGTTCCCAACAGGTAGGCACAAAACTTCTCTAAAGTATAGACAACCACGAGAAGTTCCTGCTCAGTAACAGTGTAGTTCTTCTATGACCTATTCAATGCCTTGTTCACATAGTAAATAGGATGGAATAATTTTTATTTCTACTGGTAAGCACAGCCCCAAGTTCTACTTCACTTATATCGCACATGATTTTGAAAGGCTTAGACTAGTCTGGAGTATCAATGATAGGGGCAGCCACAAGCTTCTCCTTAAGGCATTCAAATGCCTTTCTACAATTAGCATCAAATACGAACTTAACTTCCTTCTCCAATAATTTGCATAGTGGGTCTGGAATTTCAGAGAAGTCCTTAATAAATCGGTGGTAGAATCCAGCCTGTCCCATAAAACTACAAACTCCCTTCACATAGATGGGAGGGGGTAATTTCTCTATCTCCTCTACTTTTGCCCAGTCAAACTCAATCCCCATGGATGAAATTCGGTATCCAAGAACAATGCCCTTCTTCACCATAAAGTGGTATTTCTCCTAATTCAGCACTAGATTGAATTCCTCGCATCTCTGTAGTGATCCACTTTAGTTTACCAGACATAAATTAAAAGAATCACCTACCATAGAGAAATCATCCAGGAACACCTCTAAGGTGTTGTCCTTAACCATGTCAGAGAAGATAGACATCATACACCATTGGAAAGTGGCAGTTGTATTACACACACCAAATGACATCAACTTTAATGCAAATGTACCATACGAGCACGTGAATATTGTTTTCTCCTGGTCTTCAGGAGAAATTGAAATCTAGTTATACCAATTAGAATGTAGTACTAACCCATTCTTGCCAGGTGATCAAGCATTTGATCCATAAGGGGCATTGGGAAGTGGTTATGCAGAGTCCACGAGTTTAACTTCCAATTATCCATACAAACTCTTCACCCGGTGACTGGTCTAAGTGGAATTAAATCATTCTTATTGTTAGCGATCACAGTCATGCCTCCTTCTTAGGCACATATTGCACGGGACTCACCCACTTGCTATCAGAGATGGGGTACACTACCCCTGCATCAAGCCACTCAATGATCTCTTTTTTAACCATTTCTTACATCGATGGGTTCAATATTTGTTGATGATTAAAAGTTGGTGTGCAATCTTTCTCAAGCTGAATATTGTGAGTGCAAATACCCAGAGGAATACCAATAATATTGGCAATAGTCTATCCTGTAGCCTTTTTATATCTCCTAAGTAGAGAGATAAGTGCTTTATCCAACTACTCACCCAAATCTTCTACAATAATCACAGGTAAGGTGTTTTTATTACCTAGAAACACATACCATAGGTGGCCCGATAACTTCTTCAACTTCAACACCGGTGGATTTTCAATAGATGTCTTAGCCGATAGTGTTGGGCAATTTTTGAGGTCTAAATCCAGCTTCTTGGAAGCATATGAATATGATCCCATTCCCATCAGGGCACATGCCATATCATCATATTCTTTGATACCTTCTCTATCAAAGTTCATTAAGACTGCATCCAAATTTTCAATAGCTTTCTTCTCGATCGGCACCTCTTTCTCATCTTCATAATAAATATCGTCAATAGAGATTACACTCATCTATTTATGTTGCTTCATTAACTAGCAGAAATCAAATTGGACGATTTTATCATTAAGCCTAAATTATAGCTTATTTTCCCACAAGTTAATCAACACACTCCCAATTGTGAGAAAAGGTCTACCTACTATTACAGGCACCTAAAAATCCATATCATAATCTAGGATCACAAAATCAGTAGGGAAGATAAAGCTGGCCACCTTCATAAGCCCATCATATAATACACTAATGGGATAATTCACTAATCTGTCTGCCATTATAAGCCTCACGTTAATAGGTGTAAGGTCTCCCAAACCTAATTTTTATAAAATACTAATGGCATTAGATTAATACTCTCCCTAAGATCACACAGGGCCTTCACAAAATCCAATGATACAATAGTACACGAGATGGTAAATGCACCAAGATCCATTTTCTTTCACTAAGGATCTTGTCAAAATGGCAATGCAATGGTGGGGATAGTATACCGGTTCATAGCTCACCATCCTTTTCTTTGTGATAAGGTCCTTCATGAATTTAGCGTAGCCAGGCATTTATTCTAGTAAACGCATATTCACAGTCAACTATTTCAGCATTGTCGTGAACTTGCTAAATTTCATATCATCCACCTTTTTCTTCAATCGATGAGGAGATAGAGAAAGTAGTTTTGGTATTAATTTAACCACTACTTCTCTCTCATTTCCCTTATGTTTGTCTAACACATCGGGTTGCTGATGGGTATATGTAATATCATCATTATCCAGCTTCTCAGACTCCGCTGGACAGTTTTCATTTGCTTCCTCATTTAACTCCACCACATCACCAGATGCAGACTTTCCTATAGAAGGGCACGATAACACTTCCCCCCTACGGGTAGTAATCATCATACAAGATCATTTCGAGGGTTTTGAACTATATCACTCAGCAAAGTACCACTCTTTCTCTAATTAAATACCACTGAAAGTTGGTTTATTTGTTGCTTCAGCTATTTTATAGAGGTTGAATATGAATCCACCAGCTGACTCATACAAGTAAATCCCTCTTTATCATTATTACACCGGCATTGGTTATCTCCAACCCTTTCAATAGCTTTTCCCTCATGTCCTCCATGGATATTTTACCCAAACTAGTAGCAGCATTATCACGATTTCAAGAAGGCACATCAACCACTCCTGTCATTTTTATTTTTTCAGTTCCCTTGTCACGATCGCTGTAACCAGCTTTATTATAGTATGTCTGACCTTGATTCCCTTGGCTATTACCTCAAAAACCCCCTGGTTGCTTAGGAAATTAGACCCTTCCTCAGAATCAAATTTAGTTTTACTTTGTGAACCCATGACTTTCACCTTTTTAGTCTTCCCAGATAGAAAATGATTGGTAAGAAATCCATCTGGGTCTTCATGTTCGACATATCTTGGTCATGCTCTTCCTCTTTTTAGATTTGCTCTGTAGACATACCACTAGACATAGTAGAGCTTGCTACCTTAGATTCCCTGGTATGCCAAGCTCTACTCTATTTAGTCATCCTATTAAGCATTTCAGAAGCTTCCAGAAAAGTAAGATCCATAAATGCTCCACCTGCAACATTATCTACAACCGATTTTATGATAGAATTCAAGGCTCTATATAAAGTCTCCATCTAATCTATGTCAGTCATTTTGTGGTTAGGGCACTCCATTAACTTCTTCTTGAACCTCTCCCATGTCTCATGAAAAGCCTCAGTCGGGAGCTACCTAAAGTTATTGATTTCATCCCTCAACTGTAACATCCTGGACAATGGAAAGAACCTTTCTAAGAAATCTCCTTTCAACTGCCTCCTATTTGTTATAGAATCAGGAGTCAACCGATTAAGCCATAGTGTTGCCTCCCCAGACAAAGACAATAAGAATAGGCATAGTTGGATTGCATTCTGGCTTACTCCCTGGTTATCAAAAGACTTGCAAATATAGACAAAGTTCACTAAGTACATATTCGAATCATCACCCGAAAGTCCATCGAACAACTCCTTCAAATAAAGTAGTTGAATCGTGGTGCTCATGATGTTGAACTTAGCTCCGAGTGCTAATGGTAGAGGAATAATATCTCTTATTACACCTACTCCATCCATATTATCTCATCCTCCTCAAGATTAAATTGCACAGCTTGGTGATCTGGTTTTGCTCTGAAAGGGCAATTTTTGTTCATATTTCAGTTCATAGGTGCAGCCACATCCTTTGCACGCCTTTGCTTCTTAGATTCAACAAATCATTATCTACCAGATCCTCATCCTCTGGATTAGGAAGACGAGCTGGTTAACCATCATTTTTTAATTCAATTGAGCTCTAGCCAAAGCGGCTAGTCTATCTGATTCTTGTTGATCAATCATTCTCCTAATAAGATAAGGATCTAGGTAGAAGGGTAATAATGGTTCTCCCAACGTCCTTATACTTGGCATACACAACAAATATCCTACAAAGAAAAATAATAATAAATAAAATTAAAATTAGGAAACTTGACCAAATGTCAATCAACACTCATAAACGTAATTGACAATCATATTCCCCGGCAACGACACCAAAAGTTAATACGCCCAAATTACAACTCTCATTAGAAAGAATAAGTGGTGGTTGTCAAATATAGAACCCAACTAGGTTTGGGTCAAATCCCACAGGGAATACTGTGTAAATTAACCCTTATGTTTATTAATAGACGATTGATCAAAGGTTTCGAGGTAACAAAATATTTTTTTTGTTGACAGTGAAGTAAGATTGTAGTAGACCATGTTTCATTGTAGTAGACTATGTTTCAGCTAATAAATATGCCTGTAAAGTTTAATTCAATGAGAATAGTGAAACTAGTATTATGTTCACCAAGATGTTATAGTAGTCAGGGTTATGGGTTAACCTGAATTTATATGTAGTAAATCCCAATTGCAATAATCATTGAACTCTAAAGTTCACATATTCATTTCTCAACCTTAATATATGATTACCCCTTAATTCTCTCTAACTTAAAAAATATGTTAATGTGATCAATTCGTTTCTCAAGTGGGTTGATCCTGTTAAGGCATCAACCCTTAACCTAAAAGTTAAAGTCATTGAGATGCTTGTAAATCTCTTCTTTTCCCAACACGCATATTTCTACTCAAACAAGTGGTGCTCTTGGGCTCACCCTTCAAGTTTGCAACCAAGAAAAGTCATTATAATAAAGAATAGTTTATGCAATTGTAATTTGTTACTGAATTCATGCAATACCACAACCTGAAACAACTAATCACATCAAGGCTCCCATAACCCTAGTTATGGGAGTTTTAGCCACACATCTCCAAAGAAGAAGAAGAAAAAATTGTTTTGTTCATAAATTAATTCAAAGAATCACTTACAAAAGGTCCCATAATTGTTCCCCTTGAGCTTCAAAGAAGAATGGTGAAAAATGTCTAGATCCACTATATCAACTATTTCTTAGAGAATAATGAGCTACAAGAAGTTGCAAAGTTGAAAAGTGAATAATAAATGAATGAAAGTTATTTAATCTAAACCTAGACTTGATATTTATATGTTCACAGGTATTGGGGATTCAAAATTTGAACTCTGTAATGCCGTGACACAGTTGACGGTTAAGGTGTCAGCTCGTCAGTGGCCTGATGGTCCATCACTTGAACCGTCGTTAATGGTCCCAAGCTGCTATATTTTGGTTAAGGAGTGATGGGCATGATGATGATCCATCACTGGCCTAACGGTCCGTCGCATGAACCTTTGCTTGATCACTTGAGGAGCCATTCTTTATTTTAGCCTAGCGGCCAAGTTGACAGTTCATCACTTGGATCATCTACTCTGTCAATTCTATTTAGATTTGATAGACACTCTAATGGTAGGTCATATGGTTGATGGTCTGTCAGTTTGACCGTCAGTGTTTTATTTCTAATTTTTTCCAAGTTACTTTTTCATCTAAGTCCTTAACCTGAAAACACTAAAATCCAGCATCAAATAGAACAACAATTGCTTTAAAACATACAATTATCCCTTGAAAAAGATGTAAAATATTTCGTCAAAACCCGGAACATCACCCAACAAAAACCAAAGATTACCCCATTTCCCATACCAACCAACCAAACATGAACCTTAAGTATAATAAATTCCAAACATATAACAAGATTGTGTGTTAGGTAGTAGAAAGACTCTAGGATAGGTTCACGATCATGACCAACCTTCGACCATTCAATACTCGTCCAAGAACCCATAACCCAAAACTAAAATGTTAACTAAGTCCATAACATAATAAAAAAGAATGGAAAAATGATAAGCATAGTGAAATGGTATTATCCCTAATACCAATGCCAATACTAAGGCTAACACCACTGTCAACACCGCCCATACCAGCCCATAGCAGTTCCACAAATCCTATATCTAAAAGTAAAACAATATTTGGTTGAGACATGTCCCCGACTATGGCTAAAACTGATGTCTAAAACTAAACTAATGAAAAACATAAGAATCCAAACAAGAAATGAAGCCTTCCAAAGTATGGAAGCTCATCACTTTAAGTAATCACAAGCTGTATCCGAAGTCCAAATCTATTAAGCCGGAGGTGTAGTATGACCAACACCTATATTGTATGGGGATATAGCGTCAAAGACAGTTAGCGGTTGGAGCACTAAAATGTAACTCAAGGATAAGGATAAAATAGTTGCAATAGTTTAAAACTAAAAACAATTGATGCATATAACCAATGAAATACATATATATCTATATTATGCCGAGATAGGGAATAAGGTTAGCATGAACTTTTGAAACCATTAACCTGGGCTGTGTAGCAGGATCTTTTTAGAAAAAGTCACCCATATGCTATATGAGCCTAGCTTGCCCTAGTTGGAAGGGCCCAGTATGTGTAGTCGCACGAACCAGAGAGTATTCATAACCGTAATTCCTATATGCGGGAATCAAACATCTCAGCATAATTAAGGTGACATAAGAACTAATATAAGTATTAAGTGAAACATCTTGGGTTTTGGCCCTTAGAAAATTTCCTGGAATTCTGTTCTCTGGACCTAATACAACTCATGGGTTTGAATCGTATACTGGGGTGCGAGTGGTATGGTTCTATCATATGCTGACTAGTCTTAGTGGGTGGGATAGTTTTAGTTACTGGAATGGGTATGAATTAGGGGTATGATTCATAGGTCTTGGTACGAGTTGTATCAAGGACTCGTAGTATTTGATCCTCTTGGTATTTCACTTTGCTAGGGATACGGGTTATAGATAAAGATTATTTGTTATGGTTACGATAAAATTGGATGAGTCAAATACTAGAGAGTGTTTGATCTAAGGGTTGAGTTCTGGATAAAAGTGGTAGATACCGATCGTATAGGAGGGTACGGCATATATGGGTTAGTCTTATCCTTTTGATGGATTTTTAAAGGATTTATGGAGGTATTCTGGATATTTCCCTACTTACCTAACTAGGACCCACGACTTCTAATACACTTAGGATTTTTTCTATCCTATTATTCTATTCATTAACACTTTTAAACTATTTCAAAATATCTCATAATTGTCTCAAGAGCTTTTGGGGCAAGAAGGCTAGGGTTTTATCTTATGGATTGCTTTGGTGCTTGTCTTTGTGATTTTCTTTCATCAATTCTTTGGCATAAGGCATGATTCTCTTCCCTCATTTTAATTTCAACTAAAGCCATGGTTTATATGATTGATTTCATGGTTTTACTATTTCATAATTATGGTTTCCAATTATTATTTGGGGGTTTTGATATTGAATGCTTGGTTATAATTTCCTATGGTTTCAAGTATGATTTTATATGCATTAATGGTGGATTTGGACAATTGGATTGCATGGTAATGGTAATGGTCTTTGAAATTGGTTTTGGTTATATTATGCCCCCAAGGTGTTTGATAAGATGCTTATAAAGATATGTTCATTGCATTAACTTTTTTTAATGGAACTCTTGCATGTTTTAAACTAGATAAAGGACTTATGCATGGTTTAAATGGTTTAAAAAGGCTATAGGCTAAAAGGTTATGCTTATGGAGGAAGTCTCCCAATTGGATTTATTATGGTAATTGGAAGGGCACCTAAGGTCCCCTTAACTTAAATAGTTTAGTTGTGGATATTACTTGCAAGTAAGAGGTGGTAAGATAATACCAGCAATATTGGACTTGGTTAATAAATGTTAAATAGATTGTTTGGACATGGTTTTAATTAGGCTTTAATGGCGGGGTATGTAGCTAAGCCGTGGAAGAAACTTATAGTTGCTGATATAAGGGGTATTGATGACCATGTGCATACATCACACTTTATATTAGGGGATGTACTAGTCATCCCATGGAATATTCCATGGTCATGTGGCTGCACGCATTGGGGCCAATTCAGAGTGGGAGCTGAACCCATATGGCCCCGTGGGAGGTTAGGATGACAAAGCAACTCAACCCAGGTATAAAGGTTTTAAATGCATGCTAAACCCGATTCCTTTTCCCAACACTTATATATGTATAGTTGTATGCATTATGGATGGTTTCACTTGGTTTTATAACTAACATTATTTTATCCATTTCTTAGATTCATGCTAGAGGTACTTCGCTAACATTGTCTACTGGCGGATGTATACCCACTCTATATAGGAACTAATCATTCTACTTCTCTTATTTAGCTCGCAGATTAGGTATCACTATTTGGATTGAAATAGTGAGATTTCACCCTCTTTAAGGGCATTATTTTATGTTGTGGATTTCTTTAGACACTTTTCTTTTATTTTGGATATTGGTTTTGGCCATGGTTGGGGGCATGTCCCAACCAGATTTCTTTCTACTTTTGGATAGAGGCTTTGTGGTACTTCTGGGGATTAGTATGGGAAGGATTGGATATTACATTTTAGGATTGATTATCTTATAATATTTTGGTATTTTCTTTGGTTATTGCTTGGTTTATGTCCTATGGTTTGGTTTGGTATGGCTAGGTGATTGGTGTTATACGGTTGGACTTGGTTGGGTCAGTCACGATTGTGACCCTATCCCAGAGTCTTGATGAGAATAGTAATACTATCCTTTTATATGTTCAAAATTTAGCCTATCTAAGGCTTGATATAAGTGGTTGGGTTGGGTAACAGGGGGCGGTCCCAGGTCTTAGTTAGACTTGGGATGTCCATTATGACAAGGTCTGGGGTTGGGTCATGTCAAGTTGGTATCAGAGCCTAGGTTCATGGTCAACTGGGAAGTCCACAAAGCCATGTCGAGTAGAGTCTCTTTTAGGGGTGTGAAATATACCACACTTATAAGAGAGAGACTGGAAGACATTTAGGAATTTTTCACTTTCTTAATATTCTATCTTCAATATTTAGTTCTAAATCTAGGAATCTCCTCTAATTCTTGTTTGTTCATCTTTCAGATCATGCCTCCTAAATTAGGAACACAAGGAAATTCTTTCGTCCCATTTGGAAATAATGCTAAAGGGGTATGTCCTACAAAAATTCTTTCATCCTATCTGGGGATAATGCTAAAGAGGTATGTCATACGTCTGGAGTACATATTTGATCTCATGGTCCTATTCATGATGGTGCTGGAGTTCCTCCTATTTTAGCTAGTTCTCCTCAGGTCCTTCAGGGCAATGTGATGAATGCAGAATTTCATCAATCTATCCATATTATTGCCTAATTAATTATTTCTCAGGCTGAGCAGGGTGTGGCTAGTGCTTTGTTTATTGAGGCCCCAAGGGTTGTTCAATTTATAAAGATGGGTCCTTCAATTTTTATTGGAGTGAAGGTGGAGGAGGATCCATAGGGCTTCTTGGATGAGATGGAAAAGACCTTTCGAGTGATGCAAGCTACTAATATGGAGGGGGTTAGCTTTGTAGCTTATTAGCTCAAGGATATTTCTTATCAGTGGTATGAGGAGTGGGACAGGGATAGAGGTGATATGAAAGAGAAAGGGTTATGGGAGGCATTTACTAATGCCTTCTTGAATCTATTCTTTCTTCAAGAGTTGAGAGAAGATAAGATAGAGGATTTTATGAACCTCAGGTAGGGAAGGATATTAGTAAAGGAATTGCTTTGAGGTTCCATCAGCTATCAAGGTATGCTCCTGATTTAGTAGTTGATATAAGGTCGAGAATAAGGAAGTTTTATTCTAGGTTGAATAGACGTTTGACTCTGGATAGCAAGACTACTTTGTTGATTAAAGATATAGACATCTCAAGGTTAACTATTTATATACAACAGGTTGAGGATGAGAAGAGGAAGCAGGCCTGGTGGAGTAGGTTTTCTGATTAGGGAGGTGCTTAGTCTTAGGGTAGTAGGGATGGTGGCAAGTGGCAGAAAAAGAAGTGGGGGAGGTTTGGCTCCTTTCTGTGAGTGCTCCTTATTAGTCGGGAGACAGGCGTCATCAAGATGGTGATAGTTTTCGAGCACAGGTTTCCCAATCTCAGGCAAGCGGAGGTCAGCCAATTTCTTTGTGTCCTTCTTATTAATTCTATAGTCATCCTCATCGAGTCTATTGCGAGGAAGGAAGGGACCAATGCTTTAAGTGTTGCTAGGTATGCCATCAGCTCAGGGATTGTCCAGTCAATAAGGTTGAAATAGGGGAAAATAAAATTCCTATGGCTTCATCTTCTTTCTCAAAAGTTGGTGGGGGTGGCATCTACTTCTGTTACTACTCATGGTTCTAGAGTTGGTTTGAACAATTTTTATGCTTTGGCATCCTGACAAGAATCTAAGGCATCACCTGATGTCGTAATCGGTACATTATAACTTTTCTTTTGTGATGTATATTATTTGCTTAATTTAGGGTGCACTCTTTCTTATGTGACTCTATATGTGACTATCTGTTTATATTTTGATTTGGAATTTATCTCGGATACTTTTTTTGTTTCTAACTTGGTAGGCGACTCGATTATTGCTAAGAGAGCCAATAGGGGGTGTGTGGTATCTGTTGGTAGTAAGCAAACCTTGGCGGATCTATTTGAGTTAGATATGGTAGATTTTGATATAATTCTAGGTATGGATTAGTTGTATTCTTGTCATGCTTCTGTGGATTGTCGGACCCATAGGGTTATCTTTAAGTTTTCTGGTGAACCAGGTATAGAATGGAAAGGTAATTCCTTAGCTCCTAGGGGGAGGTTTATTTCTTATCTTAGAGCTTAGAGGTTAATATCTAAGGGTTTTCTTTATCACTTGGTCCAGGTTAAAGATTCTAACTCAGAAGGTCCTTCTTTATCTTCGGTCTTTGTGGTTAATAAGGTTCCAGAAGTCTTTTTGGATGATCTTCCTGGTGTTTCTTTGGATAGGGAAATAGAGTTAGATATTTATTTTCTTTTAGACACTCATCCAATATCTACTTCTCCATATAGAATGGCTCTAGATGAGTTAAGGGAACTCAAGGAGCAACTTAGGATCTTTTAGAAAAGGGGTTTATTCATCTTGGTGTTTCTCCATGGGGTGCACTGGTGTTGTTTGTGCGCAAGAAGTATGGTTTCCTTTGGATGTGCATTGACTATAGGTAGTTGAACAAGGTGACAATTAAGATCATTTATCCTCTTCCTCAAATAGATGCCTTATTTAACTAGTTACAGGGTGCCAAGTTCTTTTCTAAGATAGATCTTTGGTCTTGGTACCATCAACTTAATATTAAGGAGGTAGATATCCCTAAAATGTCTTTTCATATTCGGTATGGGTATTTTGAGTTCTTAGTGATGTCATTTGGGTTGACTAATTCTCTAAAAATATTTATGGACTTAATAAACAGAGTGTTTAGGCAGTATTTAGATTTTTTTGTTATTGTGTTTATTAATGACATTTTGGTTTATTTAAAGACTGAGGTGGATCATGCTAATCACCTTCGTGTGGTGTTGCAGACCTTAAAGGAACAATAATTTATGCCAAGTTCTCTAAGTTTGAGTTCTAGTTGAGCGCTGTGACTTTCATGGGCCATATTATTTCTAGTGAAGGGACCATGGTGGATCCACAGAAGGTTACTGTTGTGAAGATGTGGCCTAGGCCATGATTCATCTGATATAAGGAGCTTCTTGGGTTAGCCGGGTATTCTAGGCGGTTTGTGGAAAGCTTTTCTTTGATATCTACTTCTTTGACTAATTAGACTTAGAAGAAGGTTAAGTTTTCAAGGTCGGATGCTTGTAAAGGGAGTTTTGAGATGTTGAAGGATAAGTTGAATTTGACTCCAATCCTGACTTTGTTGGAAGGAAATAATGGGTCTGTGGTTTATTGTGATGCATATCGGGTAGGGCTTGGTTGTGTTTTGATGAAGCATAGGAAGGTGATTGCCTATGCTTCCAGACAGTTGAAGGTATATGAGAGAAATTATCTTACTCATAATTTGGAGTTGTTGGCAGTTGTGTTTGCTTTACAAATATGGTGGCATTATTTGTATGGTGTTCACGTGGATATCTTTTCTGATCATAAGAGTCTTCAGTATGTGTTCACTCAGAAAGAGCTTAATCTCAGGCAGTTGAGATGGCTTGAGCTTCTCAAGGATTATGATATGAGTCTTCACTACCACTCAAGTAAGGATAATGTGGTTGCTGATGCTCTTAGCAGGATATCTATGGGTAGTTTGTCTCACGTAGAGGAACTAAGGCTAGAATTGGTGAAGGATATTTACTGTTTGGCTAATCTTGGAGTTTATTTTTTGGACTCTAAGGATGGTAGGGTGATGGTACAAGAAGTGGTTCGATCATTTCTTGGTGCAAATATTAAAGAGAAGCAAGTGTTGGATCCTGTCTAGATGAAAGTCAAGGGTGATATTTGTGGGAAAAAGGTAGTGGTATTTAAGATTAGTGGTGATGGTACTTTATGGTACCAAGGGAGGTTGTGTGTTCCTGATGTCGACGGGCTGCGACAAAGGGTTTTGGATGAGTCGCATGAGTCGCGCTATGTTGTTAATCCTAGCTCGACAAAAATGTATCATGATATCAAGAAAATCTATTAGTAGAATGGCATGATGAGGGATGTGGTTGATTTCGTGGCCAAGAGCATAGTGTGTCAACAGGTTAAGGTTGAGCACATGAGGCCACGCGGGTTGTATCAAGAAATTAATTTTCCCGAATGGAAGTGGGAAGTGACCAATACAGACTTTGTTGCCGGTCTTCCTCGATCTCAGAATCAGTATGATTCAATTTGGGTCATTATGGATAGGATGACCAAGTATGCACATTTCTTTCCAGCGCAGACTACCTTTTTTACATAGAATAATGCGCGGTTGTATCTTTAGAAGATCGTGAATCTGCATGGGGTACCTATTTTGATTATTTTTGATCATGGTACTCAATTTACGTCTCATTTTTGGTGGTCTTTCTAGAAAGGGTTGGGGACTAAGATTAGTCTGAGTACCACTTTTCATCCAAAGTCGGATGGGTAAGCGGAAAGAACTATTCAGTCATTAAAAGATATGCTTCGGGACTGTGTGATTGACTATGGTGGCAATTGGGTCGAGCATCTACCTTTGGTGGACTTTGCTTACAACAATAGCTATTATTCGAGTATTGGTATGGCTTCTATTGAGGCGTTGTATGGTAGGTGGTGTAGATCTCCTATTGGGTGGTTTAAGCTTGGAGAAGCGTACATGTATGGTCTGGATTTAATTTATCAGGCGATGGAGAAGGTTAAGGTGATTCGGGATAGGCTTAAAGCTACTTAAAGTTTCCAAAAGTCCTATGTGGATGTTAGGCATAGAGTCTTGGAGTTTGAGGTTAGGGATAGGGTGTTCCTTAAGGTATCTCCAATGAAGGGAGTGGTGCGGTTTGGCAAAAAAGGGAAACTCAGCCCTCGGTTCATTGGTCCTTATGTGCTTTTACGAAGAATTGGCAATGTTGCTTATGAGTTGGAGTTGCCATCTAGCTTAAGTTTGGTTCATCTGGTCTTTCATGTTTCTATATTGAAGAACTGTCTTGTTGATCCTTCTTTGGTTGTTCCTATTGAAGGATTGGGTATTTCGGATTCTCTATCTTATGAAGAGATCCCGATTGAGATATTAGATAGGCAAATTCATCGGTTGCGGACCAAGGATGTCGCTTTGGTTAAGGTTCTATGGTAGAACCATAAGGTGGAAGAAGCTACTTGGGAAATGGAAGAGGACATGAAGTCCAAGTATCTGCATTTATTTTCTGCTCCTGGAATTCATGCGGAAGATATGTGTCTTAAACACATCTTTATTTTCAGAATTTGTTAAAGGAAAGATTAACATCTTTGCCTCTTTATTTTCAAACTTTGTTAAAGGGATGTTTGATAATGCAAATGACTCTGTGTGTGGTTACCCCTACCTTGTTCATTATTTGGGGACGAATGTTCCTAATGGGGAAGACCAAAACATCCTAGGTTTTGACCCTTAGAAAATTTCCTAGAATTTCGTTCTCCGAACCTAATATGAAAAATAGGTACGAGTCGTATGCTGGGGTACAAGTGGTACAGTTCTGTCATATACTGACCAGTGTTAGTGGGTGGGATGGTTTTGGTCACTTGAATGGGTATAACTTAGGGGTATGAGTCGGAGGGCTTGGTACGAGTCATATCAAGGACTCGTATGGTAGGCAGTGTTTGATCCTCCTGGTATTTCATTCTGCCTGGGATACAGGTTATGGGTATACATCATATGCTGTGGTTACGACTTGGTTGGATGTGTCGTATACTGGACATTGTTTGATCCAAAGGTTGAGGTCAGATACGACTAGTGGATACCGATCGTATAGGAGGGTACGACTCGTATGGGTCAGTCGTATCCCTGTGCTGGGTTTTTAAAAGATTTAAGTGGGGGTATTCTGGACATTTTCCTACTTACCCTAACTAGGACCCACGACTTCTAATACACTTAGGAGGTTATTTACCCTATTATTCAATTCATTAACACTTAGAAACTATTCCAACACATCACATAATTCTCTTAAGAACTTTTGGGGAAAGAAGACTAGGGTTTCATCTTGTGGATTGCTTTGGGGCTTGTCTTGGTGATTTCCTTCCATCAATTCTTCAGTATAAGGCATGATTTTCTTCCCTCATTGTAATTTCAACTAAAGACAGGGTTTATATGGTTTATTTCATGGTCTTACTATTTCATGATAATGGTTTGGATTTATTATTTTGGGGGTTTTGATATTGAATGCTTAGTTATGGTTTCATATGGTTTTAATAGTGATTTTATATTCATTAATGGTGGATTTGGACAATTTGATTAAATGGTAATGGTTTAATGGTGTTTGGAATTGATTTTGGTTATGTTATGCCCCCAAGGTGTTTGATAAAATGCTTATACGATATGTTCATTGAATTGACTTCTTTTAATGGAACTCTGGCATGTTTTAAACTGGATAAAGGACTTATGCATGGTTTAAAAAGGCTAAAGGATAAATGGTTATGCTTGTGGAGAACATGGATGTCTCCCAAGTGGATTTAATATGGCAATTGGAAGGGCACCTAAGGTCCCCTTGACCTAAATGGTTTGTCTATAGATATTACTTGCAAGTAAGGGGTGTTATGATAATACCACCAATATTGTCCTTGTTTAGTAAATGGTAAATGAATTGCTTGGACATGGTCTTAATTGGGCTTTAATGGTGGGGTGTGTAGCTAAGCTGTGGAAGGTGATGGTTCCGTGGGGGCCAAAATCAAAAACTCATAGTTGCCGATATGAGGGGACTTGATGACCATATGCATGTGTCACATTTTATATTGGGGGATGTACTAATCATCCCATAGGATATTCCCTGGCCGTACGGCTACACGCACTGGGGCCCTTTCAGTAGAGGGAGCTGAGCCCATATGGCCCATGGGTGGTTAGGACAACAAAGCTACACAACTAATGTATAACGGTTTTAAATGCATGCTAAACGTGGTTCCCTTTCTCGGAACTTATATATGTATGGTTGTATGCATTACGAATGGTTTTACTTGGATTTATGACTGGCATTATTTTATCCTTATCTTTACATTCATGCAAGCGGTCATTCGCTAACTCCGTATACTGGCGACTGTATAACCATGCTATGCAGGAACCATCCATTTTACTCCTCTTGTTTAGCTCATAGATTTGGTATAGGCATTTGGACTGAGGTGGTGAGCTTCCATCCTTTCGGAAAGAACCATTTCATGTTATGGATTTCTTTAGACAGTTTTCTTTTATTTTGGATATTGGTTTTTGGCAATGGTTAGGGGCAGTCCCAACCAGATTTTTTTATTCTTTTGGATAGAGGCTTGGTGGTACTTTTGGGGGTTGGTATGGGAGGGATCAGTATTGGTGTCATCGTTAGCAAAGGAATAAGCTGGGAGGATAGCATCATCAGACACAATTTATTACTATTCCATCATATTACATTTTGGGATTGATTATCGTAATATGATTTGGTATTCTCTTTTATTATGGCCTGGTTTATGGCGTATGGTTTGGTTTGATAAAATTGGGTGGTTGGTGTGGTACGGTTGGACTAGGTTGGGTCGGTCACAGTTGTGACCTTATCCCAGAGTCTTGATGAGAACAATAACGCTATCTTGTTAAATATTTGAGATTCAGCTTATCTAAGGCTGGATATAGGTGGTTGGGTTGGGTAACAAGGGGGGGTTCCCGGTCCTGGTTGGACTTACGATACCCATTACAACAAAGCCCAGGGTTGGGTCGTGTCAGTAAGGGGGACTCAAACCTTCTATTCATATACTCAATTGGGGGACTCAAACCACCTGATCATAAGACACCTACACTGGCTAGCGTGATTTCCAGTGTTAGTCTGTCGGACTCCAATTTCACGGTTCGGCTACACATCCCACCATTAAGCCTAATTTAAAACCAATATTCTATATACACAACCAATAAGTCAATTACTTACCAAAGCCATTATGTTGGTATCGTCATACAAACCTTACTTGCAAGTATACCACATGCCATTACCATTATCAGTCAACCATATTCATTCATTTGACTTTGAGACTCAAACCCACTGTCTAACAAAGACATTTTTTCAATTCAAAGCTTATGGAATCGAACCCATTTATCAACTTACACAATCAAGGTTACCATTTAGTTCATTACATGGACAATAAGGCCTTCACAACTATTTACAGACTATTCATAATCATTAGTCCAAGCCTTAGTTCAAAACAACATTATCATGTGACTAGTCCATTCTTTTAAGAATTTTCTCAAACACTTTGAGGGCAAGAATTTACCAAGACTAAAGGCAAAGTACAAACTATTCAATTTAGGGTAACCCTTGACCCAATTGTTAAACTACAATTACCAAGCACCAACATGTGCAGCCCATCATCAATAACATATATAGAAAAAATTTCAATCAAGAGAAAACAATACTCAACATTATTCAAACAAACCCTTAACTTTGGCTTTCAAAAAAACCATTAAAGAATCATAATCAAGCTGTAAAACACATGATATTTTCGAACTAACAATGAGGGAAGAGTCACATGCCTTATACAAGATGATTCACCGAAAGAATCTGACCTTTTTAGCCTCTAGATGAATACTTGTAGAAACCCTAGCCTCAAATCTTCAAGAGTAAGAGAGTGTTTTTGGTATATTTTGATCATCTAATATGTGTTATGAGAGGCCACAACATGATATATTATGTAGGGACTTAAGGTTTTTAGGGTGGGACATGTCTGGAATACCCCCAGCTTAAAAGCTAAAAACTAACTCGTAGGAGGGTATGCCCATAGCCCCTTAACCATACCCTAGGGTATGAATGGTACCCTATATCATATCCTAGTCCTCCTCTGGACCCCCACACTGATAAACATATGACCCCTATAGGAACAAGTCATATCTTAACATAGGAGTGGTACCCAATAACTCATACCCTAATCATAATCCACTAGACCAACTTAGAGTATCATGTGATCTAGATACATATGACTCGTATTCTAAAATACTTCTAGTAAGATGCCTACCCTAATCATGGACAGAAACCAACCCAAACTCACTGATTACCATTTGAGAAGGGGGATCCTAAGCCATACCTATAACGCCCTAAGAACCTATCCTGAGACGTCACATGGTGCTCAAGGACACACGTGGCATCAAGCTAACCCTCTAAACTTGTCATCACTTTCAGAACTCATTATAGCGTAAATAATGCTAAGATAAAGAGGAATAACGATGTCATGAACATACTAAAACATGAAATAATACTACCCTGTACAAATAAAATACTAAAATCTCTGTACACGCTGGTACACTAGTCTGACAAAGCCTCTACTACATAGGACTGAGGAGCCATTGGGATAGATCCCCAACTGACTCATACCGAATTGAAAGTAAAAAACCATCTATTAACAAGACAAAATTAGAGACACAGGTCCTCGAACCATGAGGACTCACCAACTACAGAAGTGTAGAGGAAGGTACTCAAAGATCACTGTCGCTGCTAAGACTGAGCACCTGAACCTATATCATGAGGAAATATAGAATTCAAAAGAGTATGGGGGTCAGTACTTGGGAATGTACTGAGTATGTGGGGTGGATGCAACATTTTAAATAATATCATAAAGGTATAAGAAAATCATGCATGCTGACCTAAATAATTCTCTTTGCTTGAATTATCTGAAACATTTTTCTCATAAATCATCAGTAGTAATACATGCTTTATAAATCTTGTAAATCATTTATCTCAACTCAAACTCAATAACTCATGACTTAGAGTGACTCGGTAACTGAAGCGACTTAAATCATTATGGACGTGGGAGTTTCTTATAACCGACATGACTACACAATGTGAGCCACATGGAGTCCAACGTTTTGCCCTCCTAAAGAGAGAACCCTACATTGGCAGGGGTGTTGTACTCTTGCCAGGGAGTACAACCTCAATCTCATCTTCAAAATCTCATACTCGGCCTTTGGCCCACAATTATCAACATCAATCCTACGGTGGCATGCAGTTTTGGGGAAATACCAAATTTCCCACTCGTTGTTAAATACTTCTCCCAGACTCAGGTTAGAACGCGTTAGGAAATCCACCTCAATCAATATCAACTCATGGTTGTATTATCATTTGAAAATTATAAACATCTTGTGGATTCCTAACTCTACTCAAATCAACACAAGCTTTCTCAATATCAAGTACATTTGTTTATCAAATCATTTCAAATATCAAAAGCTTCATGGAAACATCACAAGACTCATTCTTGACTCTCAAGTTCACATATCAATATACATTCAATAGTTAAATTTCTCATGGAAAGGCATAACTCATAACACTTGTCTCAAATCATTCAAAAATCATAACTTCATATTAAGGAATAGAAATTGGCTATGTATCAAGGAGAAGATCAATTCCAAATTCTATCTCTCTATCGGGAGGTACCCCTGGGAGATCTTTCGAGAAAACATTAGGAAACTCATTGAAAACACTAAGAGACTGAATAGTTGGAGTCTCAGACTTAGTGTCCTTAACTCAAACTAAATGATAGATACAACCTTTGGAAATCAACTTCCTAGCTTTAAGGTAGGGTATAAAATGACTTTTAGGAGACATAGAGTTTTCGGACTACTCAAAAGCTGGCTCATTAGGAAACTGAAATTTTAATACACGGGTACGATAGTCTATAGATGCATAGCAAGAGTGAAGCCAATCCATGCCTAAAATAATGTCAAAATCAACCATGTCTAGCTCAATCAAATTTGCAAACATGACTATTAAGAACAGTGATAGGACACTTCTTATATACTTGCTTAGCAACAACAGATTCACCCCCTGGTGTAGAACTAGAAAAGGCTCAAAATTCACAACCACCAATAGAGTTACATAAGAATGACTTGACCCAGGGTCCATTAATATATACACATCAAAATGAAATACATGGAGTGTACCAGTAACAACATCTGGTGAATCCTCCTGCTCCTGGCGGGGTGGTATAGCATAAAAGGGATTCTAGCGCTGACCACCTGCAGTACTAGACGAGGCATATTGAAGTGGAGTAGGATGAACTACAGGGGCTGGAGCGCTAATAGTCTAATTCGTGGGACGAACATCGCGAATCCCCTATCTAGTACATGGCCAATCCCTAAATTCGTGGTCCAACTTACTGCAACCAAAGCAACCCCTCTGACCGATTAAGCACTCACTAAGATGGTCTCTACCTCACTTCGAACATGGGGGATGATGAGGTCTGTTACTCATACTATCCTGGGACCTGGACATAGTATGCCTATTACCTTGCTCCGGCCTAATTCTAAATGCAGGAGTACTGGCTGATGAAGGCGCTAGCACAAGAGAATGGTTCTGGAACTGAGGGCAGATCCCTCCAGAAAATATATCCTGACTATACCCCTGCTGCTCAGATCTAACTCTCTTATTCTCTCTCACACTCTCTCTCTTCTTCACTTCATCCGCTTCAATCTACTGAGCATGGATCATTAGTCTTGAAAGGTCTATGTCTCTATTAAGCATAGCAGATATACACTATTTCATGACATAACCAGATACACCAGCCAAGAACTTACTCATACTAGTTCTAGAATCAGCCATCATACCGGGAACATATTTAGACAACTGGTTAAACTTATGACAATACTCCTTAACTGTCATGGGGCCCTGTTTCAAGTTCATTAATTCTTCTAATTTTCCTTCTCTCAGCTCTGGGGGAAAGAATCTATCTAAGAAGGCATCCTAAAATAATTGCCAAGTCACAGGAGCATCATTCTCCCTTTTACTTTTCCTCCACATCTCTACCCAATCATAAGCAATATCTTTTATTCGATAGGTAGCCAATTTAACACTCTCCTCCTTATTCATGTCCATAATCTGAGTGATCTTTCTCACGTCATCTAAATACATTTATGGGTCTTCACCTACTTTAGACCCATAGAACTCAAGTGGATTCATTCATATAAAGTCGCGAACCTAGGCTGCAGTAGAATTATTCCCTTGTGGCGGTGGAACAGTAGCCTGGGTGTTAGCTGGGGCATTGGTGGTGACCGCCTAGGCTAGCATTTGGAAAGCTGCTCGAAACTCAGCATGGGACATTATCTCACCTAAAGGATCAATGGGTTGAGGTTGTTCGTTGTTTCTACGAGCTCTAAGAGGAGGAATTTTCTATCATAAGAGAGCACTAATTAACCGCAGAGAGAAACAGTCATAGGCACGATAGACTCTTGAAATAAAGAAATTTTTTTCCCTAAAACGTCCCGTAGCCTCTTGCTCATAGATGTGGCGCACTACACACCGATGATCAGGACTCTACATAACGCGGCTTTTCAGGCTCCCTAGGACTCTTTGAACCTTAGGCTCTGATACCAAGCTTGTAACACCCCAAGAACCTATCCCAAGATGTCACATGGTGCTCAAGGCCATACGTGGCCTCAAGCTAACCCTCTAAACTTGTCATCACTTTCAGAACTCATTATAGGGTAAATCATGCTAAGATAAAGAGGAATAACCATGTCAAGAACATACTAAAATATGAAATAATACTACCCTGTACAAACAAAATACTAAAATCTCTGTACACACTGGTCCACTACTCTGACAAAGCCTCTACTACATAGGACTGAGAAGCCATTGGGGCAGATCCCCAACTGACTCATACTGAACTGAAAGTAAATAAACATTTATTAGTAAGACAAAATTAGAGACACAGGTCCTCGAACCATGAGGACTCACCAACTGTAGAAGTTTAGAGGAAGGTACTCAAAGATCACTGTCGCTGCTGAGACTGAGCACTTGAACCTATATCATGAGAAAATATAAAATAAAAAAGAGTATGGGGGTTAGTACTTGGGAATGTACTGAGTATATGGGGGTGGATGCAACATTTTAAATAATATAATAAATGTATAAGAAAATCATGCATGCTGACCATAATAATTCTCTTCGCTTGAATTATTTGAAATATTTTTCTCATAAATCATCAGTAGTAATACATGCTTCATAAATCTCGTAAATCATTTATCTCAACTCAAACTCTCTAAATCATGACTTAGAGTGAATTGGTAACTCAAGAGACTTAAATTATTATGGACGTGTGAGTTTCTCATAATCGACATGACTACACCATGTGAGCCGCATGGAGTCCAATCTTTTGCCCTCCTAAGGAGAGAACCCCACATTGGTAGGGGTGTTTTACTCTTTCCAGGGAGTACAACCTCTATCTCATCTTCACAATCTCATACTTGGCCTTTGGCCCACAATTATCAACATCAATCCTACGATGGCACACAATTTTGGGGAATACCAAATTTCCCGCTTGATGCTAAATACTCCTCCCAGACTGAGCTCAGAACGCGTTAAGAAATCCACCTCAATCAATATCAACTCATGGTTCTATTATAAAGACCAAAACATAAATATATATATATCTCATTTGAAAATCATAAACATCTTGTGGATTCCTAACTTGACTCAACTCAATATAGGCTTTCTCAATATCAAGTACATTTGTTTATCAAATCATTTCAAATATCAAAAGCTTCATGGAAACATCACAAGACTCATTCTTGACTCTCAAGTTCACATATCAATATACATTCAATAGTTAAATTTCTCATGGAAAGGAATAACTCATAACACTTGTCTCAAATCATTCAAAAATCATAAATTCATATTAAGAATATTCAACTCTTGGTACTTGAGTTAAATTGCTTAGAAATCATCAATGCATAATGATAATATACAGCTCATGGAATAAACACTCAATTTAGGAAACATGATGGTGAAATAATCATAAATATCAAACTTATTCAACTCAAATCTCATAAATCATAATTAAAGAAATTTGGGTGTAAACCCACTTGCAAAATAATGTAAATAAGTAGTAGAAATTAAACCTTTAGGCACAAGAACGAAAGGAGTGTTCTTGTTCAAACCCCACATACCTTAGATTTTGATTTTGAAGATATAGAATCTTTCTTGAAACTTCTTTCTCACACTTTTAGACCAAGACCTTGCTGCCTTTGACTTGAGGAGCTTAGCTCTTGAACAACTTGAAGAAATTTATGGGAGATTTCTTGAATTTCTTAGAGATGATTTAATTTTTGGGTTTGGAAGAAACCCTAGGTTTCTAGAGAATTCTTGAAAGGGTTTGGGAGAGAAATAGAGAGAAAATGATCTTTTCTTTTCTACATAGATATATATATATATAAGGCCACAAGGAGCGGAAATGACCAAGATGCCCTTTTGAAAAATGCTGAAATTTGCTGATCGGGGCTTGTGAAGGTCAACCTGATGGTCTGTTAGGGGGACTGATGGTCCACCAAGTCGTCCGTCACTCGTACACCAAAACTGGAACGTTCTGCGTAGATGTGATAGTTGACCTGACGGTCCGTCAGAAAAGTGATGGTCCACCAAGTCGTCTATCACTTGAGGGCCAGAAATGACACATTCTGTCTCGGTCTGACGAACACCTTGACGGTCCGTCAACTTTGTGACGGTCCACCACGTTGACTGTCACATGACATCTCAAAAAGGGAGCTACCGCCTTGGCTATATAGGACACTTGATGGTTCACCAAGAACCTGACGATCCACCAGGTCGACCGTCAAACCTGGGCTATCCGATAACATTCAGTAAAACGATCATAACTCACTCATCCGATGTCGGACTTTGATGAAATTGGTATCAATGGAAAGATTATTCAATGATCTATATAACAAAATATGGAATTTAGAGAAATACAACATATTTTAAACATCAATCACATTGGAAGTCATACATATCTATTCAAAAGGACAGTTTTGGCTTAAGGAATGATCGGGGTATTATAATATCTCCCCCTTGGAAACATTCATCCTCGAAGGTTGCTAGATAGGACAATAATAAGAGAAAATGAGGATGCACAGCTGGAACTACTCACATAGAAGAGTTCACTCTACTCTAATACTCTTGAGTACTTTACCAAATGCACAAATCATAGAGGGAATAACCATATAGCTGAATGCATTAGATTAGGAGGAAACTGAATTAAAAGAATAGTAACTTCGGCTTGATTTGAACTCATGCGGAAAAGATGAGGGTAACTGGTTTGCATATCCGCTTCTGCTTCCCAAGTAGCACCCTCTACTGATTGATTTTGCCGTAGAACTTTAACCAAGGGAACTTCATTATTTATTAATCTACGAACTTGATAGTCTAGGATTTCGACTGAAATTTCATCATAAGAAAGACTATCCTGAACATCACAAATTTCTGCTGGATCAACAACAACAGAGTCTCTAATGTGTTTCTTGAACATAGAAACATGAAACACAGGATAGACAGCTGACAATTCTGCAGGCAACTCAACCTCATAAGCTGCTTTCCCAACATGATCCAAAACTCTATAAGGGCCAACATATCTGGGACTCAACTTCTCTTTCTTTCCAAATCTTTTCACCCTTTTTATGGGTGAGGTTTTCAAATATACGAAATCATCAACTTCAAACTCAAGAGCTCTTCTTCTCACATCTGCATACGACTTTTGACGACTTTGGGCTGTATTCAACCTCCCCGAATCAACTTAACTTTTTCCATGGCCTCAAACATAATATCAGGCCCAATCACAGCAGCTTCACCCACTTCAAACCAACCTATAGGCGATCTACATCTTCTCCCATACGAAGCTTCAAACAGAGCCATTCCAATACTGGCATAAAAACTATTATTGTAAGCAAATTCAATCAATAGAAAATGTTTATCCCAACTTTCCTTGAAATCAAGAACACAAGCCCACAACATGTCCTCTAAATTCTAAATAGTTCACTCAGCTTGACCGTCTCTCTGTAAATGAAAAGCAGAGCTAAAATGAACTTGGGTGCTAAGACCCTTCTGGAAGGCTCTCCAGAACTGAGAAGTAAATTTAGTACCTCTATCGGAGATGATAGACAACGAAAATCCATGCAACGTAACTAACTCTTGAATATACAGCTTAGCATAGTCCTCCATGGTGAAAGATGTATGTACTGGCAGAAAATATGTTGACTCAGTCAACCTATCTATGACGACCCAAATAGAATCATGATGATGACGAAAGAAGGGTAAACCGGTCCTGAAGTCCATATTCACTACTTCCCACTTCCAGGTAGGAATGCTAAATTCTTGCATCATACCATTGGGTCTCTGGTGCTCTATCTTTACTAGCTGGCAAGTTGCACACTTTTCTACGAACTTTGCTATATCCTTTTTCATACCATTTCACCAATAAATTTCCCACAAATCACGGTATATTTTGGTAGCATCACGATGAATAGAATACCACGTGCCATACGCTTCATCCATAATTCTCTGCCTCAGATAATCAACATCAGGCACAAACAATCTATTTTGAAATCTCAATACACCATCTCCCCCTTGGGAGAAAACCTCCACCTTTGGGTCTTTAACTGATTCTTTCAGTTCGACTAAATGAGAATCTGTATCCTGCTTCTCCTTCACTCCAGAAACTAGGAAAGAGTTAGAACTACTTTGGACCCAAGTATTATCCTCAGCTAAATCAAGAAATCTAATGCCCAACCTATCCAAATGATGCACTTCATGAGCTAAATCCTTCTTATCTTCCTCTACATGTGCTACACTACCCATGGACAATCTGCTAAGGGCATCCGCCATTATATTGCCCTTGCTCGGGTGATACAACACACTCAAATCCTAGTCCTTCAATAATTCTAACCATCGCCTCTACCGAAAATTCAACTCTCTCTGAGTGAACACATACTGTAAACTCTTGTGATCCGTAAAGACATCAATATGAATCCCGTATAGGTAGTGTCTCCAAATTTTCAAAGCAAAAACCACTGCAGCTAACTCGAGGTCATGGGTCGGATAATTCTTCTCATGAGGTTTCAACTATCAGGAGGCATAAGCTATAACCTTACCCTTCTGCATCAACACATAGCCTAAACCAACTCTGGAAGTATCATAATATACCACAAAATCATCGACACCATTAGGAAGGGTTATCACAGAGGCTGAAGTGAGTTGAGTCTTCAATTCCTAAAAACTCTTCTCGCAAGAATTTGACCACTGGAATTTAACCTTCTTTTGGGTTAACTGGGTCAAAGGAGCAACAATGGAAGAGAAACCTTCGACGAAATGATGGTAGTAGCTAGCTAGACCCAGGAACTCCTAATATCAGATGGGGAAATAGGTCTAGGCAACTTTTCATAGTTTTTACCTTTTGAGGATCAACTCGAATACCTTCAAAAGAAATAATATGACCCAGAAAAGCAACTAACCTTAGCCAGAATTCACACTTGCTAAATTTAGCAAACAACTATTGATCCTTAATGGTCTGTAAGACAATTCAAAGATGATCTGCATGGTCGTTATCACTTCGAGAGTACACATGAATATCATCTATGAACATAATAATGAACATATCTAGGTATGGTCTGAACACCCGATTCATGAGGTCCATAAAAAATGCTGGAGCATTAGTTAATTCAAAGGACATGACCAAGAATTCAAAATGAACATAACGAGTGCGGAAAGCCATCTTTGGAATATCATACTCTCTGACTTTAAGTTGGTGATAATCGGATATCAAATATATTTTCAAAAAATAACTGGCACCTAGCAGCTGATCAAACAGGTCATCAATTCTAGGAAGAGGGTACTTGTTCTTGATTGTGAACTTGTTAAGTTGATGATAGTCAATGCACATACACAATGAACCATCTTTCTTTCGCACGAATAGAATGGGTGCACCCCAGGGAGACACACTGAGCCTTATAAAACCCTTATCAAGAAGATCTTTGAGTTATTATTTCAACTCCCTAAGTTCTACAGGGTCCATACGATACGAAGGAATAGAAATTAGCTGTGTATCAGAGAGAAGATCAATTCCAAATTCTATCTCTCTATCGGGAGGTGCCCCTGAGAGATATTCCTAGAAAACATTAGGAAACTTGTTGACAATACTAAGAGACTGAATAGTTGGAGTCTCAGACTTAGTGTCCTTAACTCAAACTAAATTATAGATACAACCTTTGGAAATCAACTTCCTAGCTTTAAGGTAGGGTGTGAAATGACTTTTAGGAGACACTGAATTTTTGGCCCACTCAAAAGCTGGCTCACTAAGAAACTAAAATTTGACTACACAGGTACGACAGTCTATAGATGCATAGAAAGAGTGAAGCCAATCTATACCCAAAATAATGTCAAAATCAACCATGTCTAGCTCAATCAAATCTGTAAACATGAATCTATTAAGAACAGTGATAGGATATTTCTTATATACTTGGTTAGCAATAACAAATTTACCCACTGGTGTAGAGACTAGAAAAGGCTCAGAAATATTGTCAGCACTGATGTCAAAATTCACAGCCACCAACGGAGTCTCATAAGAAAGACTTGATCCAGGGTCCATCAACATATACACATCAAAATAAATTACACGGAGCATACTAGTAAAAATATCTGGTGAATCCTCCTGCTCCTGGCGGGGTGGTACAGCATAAAAGTGATTCTGGCTCTGGCCACCTACAGTACTAGACGAGGCACCCTGAAGAAGATTAGGACGAACTACAAGGAATGGAGCGCTAATAGTCTAATTTTGTGGATGAACATCATGACTCCTCTGTCTATTATATGGGCATTTGAGTGTAGAATTAGAGCAAACATAATGATGAGATGTATGAAAATATTCCGTTTTGTCACTTACTATACATACTGTGTGATGATCCACCATTCTGGATCTATAATTGGCATTAGAGTGTTGAATTAGAGCAAGCATAATCTTGTTGGTACAAGTCCAAGAGTTTGTAAAATGGGTGTTAGTTTATTTCCAGTGTGTGTGAGGATTTGATATAGTTCTTACATTGTGTACAATGAAAACTTACCCATTTCATTTGTTTAGCATTGTGGTTGGTTAAATAAGATAGGATAACATGCCTCTTTTTAATTGTAAGTCCACTAAGACTTAAAAAGCCCTGCCAAAAAGATGAAATATTTCCCTTTGAACCCTTTTTGAGCCTTTATTTTATTCTTTTCCCTAGAATTCTTAGTCATTTTTTAATTATTGACACCTGATTTGGTACTGGTCCCTCCTTGGAAATTATGCATCTCAACTCAGGAAAATTATCTAAGTTGAGGGTGGCTATTATTGAGAAGTTAATAATTCAAAGCAAGTTGTTTGAATTATGTAAAGGTGTCTCATCTAGCCCTAATCTATTTAGATAATATATACCTCAACTAATATCATCAATATAAGTTGATGGTGGGTGATGTAGGATAAAAAATATATAGGGTATTTTGAGACTAAAGGACAAAAAGTAAAGATGTGGAGGAGACTGGGAAGAAGTAGTCATGGTGAGTAGTATTAACGAGAAAGAGGGTGGAGTTATTACTCAAAGTCACTATTCTAAAAGCATCACTCATTTGTCACCAAACCCTACTTACAAGCTATAAAAAGTTTTGATTGATCCTTTCTAATCAACCATAGTCTGCATAAGATGATAGGGGAAAGCATATGAGTGTATGTTCTTTGTTTGAAACTTTCCTTGTGAGAGTGAGAATTGTAGTTGTTAGTCTGTAGGTTATCTGAGCATATATGATGGATTTATTTGGCTGTGAGGGCAAACTGAACTGTTCTTGTTATTACTGATTCTTTGAGTCTTATGTCTATTAGTATGCAAGTTTTAAATTATAGAGTAATGCCAAATATGGATACTTTTGTGTTGATATATCATGAGTAAGGTGACAGTTAAGTGGATGCTTAATATATAGTTCAATAGCTATGTACCAGTCATTGTTCTTGTTATATAAGTGATGTGGTATTGAGTGGCTTGAGGACAAGAAATTAGGTTGAGGGTATTGATGGGGTGTTTTTCACCCTTTAAAAGAGATAATTGTATGTTTTTAAGAAACTATTGAAGTATTTAATGCTGGGTTTACCTTGCTAGGTTTAACTTGTTCTAGGGAAATTTACTCAGAAGAAAGAATAACTTGAAAAAAAAGGAATGATTGCATGTGATAGACTAACTGATAGGCTATCAGACTTGCAACAGGACATCACTATGTCTGTCAGGCTTGATCAGAAATGAAGTCATAAAGGACTTCAGTGATATTCTAAGTGATGGATTGTTAGGACAGTGACTTGCAACAGGACATCACTATGTCTGTCAGGCTTGATCAGAAATGAAGTCATAAAGGACTTCAGTGATATTCTAAGTGATGGATTGTTAGGACAGTGATGAACCGTTACTGTGTCCATCGACTTTAAATAGAAACCATGGAAATCAAAATATCAATGGTGAACTTGGTGATAGGCCGTCAGTCTTGCGATGGACCGTCATTGTATCCATCAACCTTACATAGACAATAAAAATGTAGAGTCCCAGCACTAAAATTGATTACGGGCCTTCAAGCTTGCGACAGACCATCACTTTGGCCGTTAATTGATGACGTGAAAACTCTTATTTGAATTTTGAATTCCCAATTTTTAGGAGCCTATAAATACCTAGCTTAAGGTTAAATTAGGCATATTTGGCTAATGAAACACAATTTGTAACGTAGAATTCTCTGAGAAACAAATTTATACTTTAGGATTTTATTTTATTCACTATCAATTGAAGATTTGGAACAAACTCTTGTATCTTTGTATGTTTTTCTGAATTATTTATGAAACATATAATGGAATTCTTTTCTTTAACTATGTATGGATATAACTCCCATAACTAGGGTTATGGGAGCCTTTGTGTGATTTATTGTTAGGGTTCTGGGAATGATCAATTCCTTCAGATTAAAACAATTACAAAACCTTCAAGATTAGGAAAGTTCTCTTGATGTGGTCACTGGTACGTTATAGATATTCCATTCACATGTTTATTCCTTATTAGATCTAGGAGCTTCTTTGTCTTTTGTAACTCCTTACGTAGCAGTCAACTTCAAGGTTAAACTAGAAATCTTAATAGAGCCTTTCTTAGTCTCTACCCCATTGGGTCAGTCTATCATAACCCGGTGGATATACAGGAACTGTCTGGTTATGATATATTAGAAAGTCATTTCAGTAGACTTAGTAGAGTTAAAAATGACAGATTTTGACGTTATTCTCGGTATGGGTTGGCTCTATTCATGCTATGCCTCAGTTGATTATAGAAACAAAATTGTTTATTTTTAATTTCCAAATAAACCAATCCTTGAATGGAGGGGTAGTACCACAACACTTAAGGGTCAGTTGATTTCATACCTTAGAGCGAAAAGAATGATATCCAAGGGATGTGTATATCATCATGTGCAAGTCAAAGACTCTAATTCAGAGACTCCTAGTCCTTAGTTCTAGTAGTAAATGAATTCTTAGATGCGTTTCTTAAAGATCTTCCTGGAGTTCCTCTCGAAAGGGAAATTGTCTTCGGAATAGACCTTCTCTTAGATACTCAACCTATCTCTATTCCGCCATACATAGTGGCTCCACCTGAACTTAGAGAGTTAAAAGAACAGTTAAAGGACCTTTAAGACAAGGGGTTCATCAGACCCAGTGTTTCCCCATGGGGCACTCCAATCTTATATGTGCATAAGAAATATGGTTCTCTCAGAATGTTTATAGACTACCATTATTTGAACAAAGTCACAGTCAAGAATAAATATCCACTTTCTAGAATCGATGGCATGTTTGACTAGTTTCAGGGTGGCAGTTACTTTTCTAAGATAGACCTCAGATCAAGCTATCATCAACTCTTAGTCAGAGAATGTGACATTCCAAAGATAGCTTTTCAAATCTGGTATGGTCACTTTTAGTTTCTAGTCATGTCCTTTGGTCTCACAAATGCCCCAGCATCTTTCATAGACTTAATGAATCACATGCTCAAGTAGTACTTATACATGTTCATTATAGTATTTATCGATGATATTCTTATCTATTCCTGTAGAGAGAATGATCACGCAGATCACCTCAGACTCATACTTTAGACTCTCAGAGTTCATCAATTATTCGCCAAATTTAGTAAGTGTAAATTTTGGCTAAGGTCAGTAGCATTCCTTGGTTATATTATTTCTGGTGATGGCATTAGAGTTGATCCTCAAAAGATCAAAGAGGTGAGAAACTGACCTAGACCTATTTGTCCATCTACTATCAAAAGCTTCTTAGGTTTAGTTGGCTATTACTATCGGTTTTTTGAAGGGTTTTCTTCTATTGCATCCCCCATGCCCAGATTAACCCAGAAGAAAGTCAAGTTTCAGTGGTCAGATTCATGTGAGAAGAGTTTTCAGGAGTTGAAGACTCGACTCACTATTTCCCCAGTCCTAACATTAGAAGATGGTTTAGATGGGTTTGTTATGTATTATGATGCATCCAAAGTAGGTTTGGGTTATGTTCATATAGAGAGGTAAGGTCATAGCCTATGCCTTTAGACAACTTAAGCTCGACGAGAAGAATTACCCTACCTATGATCTTTAGTTAGCAGCTGTAGTGTTGGCCTTAAATATTTGGAGACACTATTTGTATGAGGTGTATGTTGATGTGTTCATAGATCACAGAATCTTGCAATATGTGTTCTCTCAGAAAGATTTCAATTTGCGTTAGAGTAGATGGTTAGAGTTGTTGAACTATTATGATATGAGTGTTCTATATCATCCAGGCAAGGCCAATGTAGTGGTAAATGCTCTTAGTAGGTTATCGATGGGTAGTGTTGCGCATATTGAGAGTGGTAAGAAGAAGTTAGCTCAGAAAGTTCATCAGCTTTCCTGACTAGTTGTCCGCTTAGTTGATTTAGAAGAGGGCAGTGTGTGGGTGCAGAGTAGTTCTGAATCACTCTGGTTTTTGAAGTGAAGGAAAAGCAGGATTGAGATGCCATTCTAGTTAAGCTAAAGGAGTCGGTCAGAGATTAGAAAATTGAGGTTTTCTCCCAAGAAGGAGATAATGTGTTGTGTTGCTAGGGTCGGCTATGCGTGCCAGGTTTAGATTACTTGAGGCAACGAATTCTTGCAAAAGTGCATAGTGTGAGTTACTTGATTCATCTAGGGGCCACTAAGATATACCATATTTTTTGGGAGATCTATTGGTGGAGTGGGATTAAAAGAGATATTGCAGAGTTTATAGAAAAGTGCTCTACGTGTCAGCAGGCTAAGATTCAGCACCATAAGCTTAGTGGGTCCATTCAGGGATTTAGTATTCCCATATGGAAATGGGAAGAAGTGAACATGGACTTTGTGATAGGTTTTCCTTGTACTCGTCATCAGCATGATTTGATTTGGGTTATCGTAGATAGGATGACCAAATCTGCTTATTTTTTACCAGTTCATACTTCATATTTAAATGAGGACTATGACAAACTCTATATTAGAGAGTTGGTCAAGTTACACGGAGTCCCAGTATCCATTATCTCAGATAGAGTTTGTAATACCCTAGAAATTTTTCGTTAAAATTTTGTGCGTAAACGTGTTGGGTTCTATCTTCTAGAATGAATTATTAATTTTCCGTGTGGAATGTCTTAGATTATAACCCACCATTACGTAGAGTATCAAATAATATTTCCAACGATATGTGGATCATCAAAAATAGACACCCGAGCGACGAGTTATGAACATTTCGATCGAACTGTGAATAGTAGTGAACAGTAAAACGTGAAGGAAAAAGTACTGAGGCCTGACGTATTTTTGCTCCAACTTTAAATGATCATAAATCCTTGTACATAATGACCTGGGTGATCTACTATAGATCAACAGAAAGCTCTGTGATTCTTCTTTCCAGTAAAATTGGTTTCATCCAATTTGTCTATCAGAGAAAAAAGTTATGGTCGATCTACTTCAGCTTATCAAAAGTGAATTTTTGGGTCAACTTCAAACGATCATAACTCCTCTTACACAATGATCTAGATGAGATACTATATATCAACGTAAATATATGAGAGTCCTCTTTCTAATGAAATTGGTTTATCTAATTTAGATATAGGAGTAAAACATTATGGTTAATCTACTTCAAACTATCAAAACAATCCACCAAAGGACAGATTCGAGAATTATTTAATTTTTAGGGGCGTTTTGGTCATTTACCCTCACCTAATATTCATCCAAACCTTATATTAAAGCCTATTAGAAGCATTATATGTTGTATTTCATCAAATTCCCTCAAAAATAAAACCCTAAGGTCCTATATCCAACTTCAAGAACCTCTAAAGTTCACCATTAATTCTGCAAATTTATTCAAGATTCCAAGTTCCTAGTTCAAGAAGTCCAAGAACCATCATTCAAAGGTACGATTAACATCTCAAAAATGAGTATCGATCTAAAGTTCATCATTCAAGGTATGTGAGTTTTTTCAACAAGAACTCTCTTTTGTTCTTGTGCCCAAAAGTAATTTTCTGTACAAAGGCAGGATTTTTATTTGATTTTTATGAATTTGAAGTATGAACCCACATCTTATGACGATTATTATGAAATCTTGATGTTTATAATTTTGAAAGATGAATTTACATATGTGGAGATATAAAGCATAAATCTTGAACAATATTTATCATGATTTTGATATTTAGGTCGTGAATCCCCATTGAAAGTTATGTTTTTTTAGAAAGTGTGTGTTATAATCATGTTGATATTGAATATTTGAGATATTTTGAATGATTTGACCTTTTGGTCTTAATGGATTTGTTTTGAACTAGAATGTGAAAGAAATCCACAACGTGATTGATTGTGATAGATGGGTAGCATGATGGCTCCCGATGTATATTTATATATTACTAAAATTATTTTGTTGTGGATTGTCTTTGAAATGATCTGAGCTAAGTTTGGGATAAATTTTTAGCACCGAGTGGGAGGTATAAAGCGACCTTACTTCCTTAGAACTACGTGCCCCCGTAGGAGTGAGCCTGAGGCTAATTTATATAGTGATCACTAATTTATATGAATTTGATATCGATAGTCCTACTTCGATGGGAAGGATAGGACGACTGTCCCCAATGTGGGTTGTACGTTGGACTCCATGTATGTCACATGGTTTATGTCAATTATAGGATCTCCAAGTGTGTGTGTGTTTCCTTGTGTCTATGGTGAATGGTGAAGTGATTTGATAGTGGAATTGTGAAAGTTATTCTTTTGAAAGATTTAAATGATATTTACATTATGAGAATTGATATTCTTGATGAACTGAAAGTGATTGACAAGTTATATGATGACTCACATGTGTTATTGTACTTATTTCATCCTCTCATGATTATGATGATTTTCTTCGGGCTATGGGAGTTGACTAATAAGTCAGATTTTGTTATCTTTCTGAAATTCTTTTATTCTTGGATGATGATTACTCTGTTGATATTTGAGGATTATTTATAGAGACCCCGTTGATTTGTGTTGAACTGAATTAAAATGGATCAAAGGGTTAGCTTGGGGATACTCGTAGCCTCAAGCACCGTGTGATGCTCTGGGACCCATTTTCTGGAGCGTTACAAACTTGGTATCAGAGCCTAAGGTTTTAAGGTGTCCTAGGGATTTTGACAAGCTGCGTTAAGTAGAGTCTTGATCATTGGTGTGTAGCGCACCACATCTATGAGCAAGAGGCTACAAGACGTTTTAGGAAAAAATATGATTCTTTCTTTTAGAAGTCTATCGTGCTTAAAGTGTCTCTCCCTACTCTCCCTGCTATTGATTCGTGCTCTCCTCTTTTAGAAATATGCCTCCACATCAAGCGAGAAGAAATAATGTTGGTCAGTAACCTCAACCCGCTGACCCATTGAATAAAAACGTGTCTCATACTGAATTTTAGGCAGCCTTTCAGGCGCTAGCCCAAGATCTTACTGCAAATGTTTAGGCCAACTCGGCCCCGGCTCCACAGCAGCAGGGAGGTAATTCCGTTGTTGCCAGGATCTGTAACTTCATGCGGATGAATCCGTCAGAATTCTATGGGTCCAAGTCTGATAAGGATCCATGGTTATTTTTAGAGGAGGTGCAAAAAATTACTCAGGTGATGCATGTATCTGAGGAATATAGTGTGGAGTTGGTTGTGTATAGGTTGAAAGACCTTGCTTATAACTGGGTTTTTGCTTGGAGGAAAGGTAGAGGTAAGAGATCTATCCCTACAACTTGGCAAGAGTTCTAGGATGTATTCCTGGATAAGTTTTTCCCTTTAAAGATGAGGGAGGCGAAGGTGGAAGAGTTTATGAACCTGCGATAGGGCTCTATGACTATTAGAGAGTACTATCTAAAGTTCAATCAGTTGGCCAAGTATGCTCCTGACTTAGTGGCTGATAATCGGGCTAGTATGAGTTAGTTTGTGACTGGAGTGTCTAGTTATGTGGTTAAGGAGTGTAGGTCTGCTATGCTGAATAGTGAGATGAATTTTTCTAGGCTAATGACTCATGCCCAATAAATTGAGGCAGACAAAATTAAGGAGAGAGATAGAATGAGAGGGAATAAGAGAGCTAGGTCCAAGCAGCATGGACAGGGTCAGACTAGATCACAGGGAGGGAGTCACCCTCAGTATCAGGATCGTTTGTCTATGCCGGCACCGTCATCTGCTAGTGCGCCCATGCCTAGAGGTAGGCAGGAGCAAGGTAGCAGGTCATATGCATCCAGGTCCCAGTACAGTGCTGGCAGTAAGCCAAATCATCCCCTGTGTCCTAAGTGCAGTAGGGCTCATTCGGGTGAGTGTTGGGGTGGGAAGAGCGGTTGTTTCTAGTATGGTGACATTGGTCATAGAGTTAGAGATTATCCATAGAATGGACAAGGGCATCGTGACTATCGCCCTCAGACCTAGACTCAGACTATTAGTGCTCCAGTTCCTGTGACTCGCCCAACCCTAGCTCAGGGTGCCTCTTCTAGCAATGCTTGTGGGCAGCGCCAGAATAGATTCTATGCTTTACCATCTCGCAAGAAATAGGAGGACTCTTTCGATATTATTGCTGGTATGCTTCGTATATTTCAGTTTGATGTGTATGCTTTGTTGGATCCTAGATCCAGTTTCTTATATGTTATACCTTTGATTGCTGAGTCCTGAGATTATTCCTGAGCCTATCCTAGTTTCTACCCCAGTGGGTGATTCGATTATTGCCCAAAAAGTGTATAAAAAGTGTCCTATTACCATTCTTCATAGAGTCTTGTTGGCTGATCTGATTGAGTTAGACATGGTAGATTTTGATATGATTCTGCGTATGGACTGGCTGTATTCTTCTTATGTCTCTATTGATTTTTGGACCTGAGTGGTCAAGTTTTAGTTTCTGGGTACATACGTGTTTGAGTGGTCTAGGAATTCTGTGTAACCCAAGAGTCATTTTATCTCTTACCTCAAAGTTAGAAAGCTTATTTCCAAGGGGTGTATTTACCATTTAGTTAGAGTCAAAGACACTAAGTCTAAGACTCCAACTCTCCAGTCTGTTAACATCATCAATGAGTTTTCTAATATCGTTTTGGATGATCTCCCAGGGATACATCCTGATAGAGAGATAGATTTCGAGATTGATCTTCTTCCTGACACTCAGCCCATTTCTATTCCTCTTTACCATATGGCCCCTGCAGAACTTAAGGAGTTGAAAGAGCAACTCAAAGATCTACTAGATAAGGGTTTCATAAGGCCTAGTGTTTCTCCTTGGGGTGCTCCTGTGTTGTTTGTGAGAAAGAAAGATGGCTCTTTGCGTATGTGCATTGATTACCACCAACTGAATAAAGTCACCATTAAAAATAAGTACCCCCTTTTGAGAATAGATGATTTGTTTGACAATTTGTAAGGTGCAAGTTATTTCTCAAAGATAGACCTTCGTTCTGGCTATCATCAACTAAAAGTTAGGAAGTGTGACATCCCAAAAACTGCTTTCAGAACTCATTATGGCCATTTTGAGTTTCTTGTTATGTCTTTCGGGTTAACTAATGCCCCATCAGCTTTCATGGACCTTATGAATCAAGTGTTCAGACCATATCTGGATATGTTTTTCATAGTATTCATCGATGATATATTGGTGTACTCCCGTAGTGAGGATGAACATTTTGATAATCTTCGAACTGTCTTGCAGACCCTTAGAGATCACAAGTTATTTGCCAAGTTTAGCAAGTGTGAGTTTTGGCTAAGGTCAGTTGCTTTTTTGGGTCATATCATTTCTTACGAGGGTGGTAGAGTTGATCCCCAAAAGACTGAAGCTATTAGAAATTGGCCTAGACCTATTTCTCTGATTGTTATCCGAAGTTTATTGGGTTTAGCTAGCTATTATTGCAGTTTTTTGAGGGTTTCTCCTCTATAGCGTCTCCTATGACTCGGTTGACCCAAAAGAAAGTAAAGTTATTATGGTCTGAATCTTGTGAGAAGAGTTTTCAGGAGTTGAAGACTCGACTCACTTCAGCCCCTATTTTGACTTTGCCTGATGCTGTTGATGGTTTGTGGTGTACTGTGATGCTTTGAGAGTTGGGTTGGGTTTCGTATTGATGCAGAAGGGTAAGGTGATAGCTTATGCTTCTAGACAGTTGAAACCCCATGAGAAAAATTACCCGACCCATGACCTTGAGTTGGCTGCTGTTGTGTTTGCTTTAAAAATCTGGAGACACTATTTGTATGGTATCCATGTTGATTTTTTCACTGATCATAAGAGTCTGCAGTATGTGTTTACCCAGAGAGAATTGAATCTTAGTCAGAGACGATGGTTAGAATTGTTAAAGGACTATGATATGAGTGTTCTGTACCATCCAGGCAAGGCCAATGTTGTGACGGATACCCCAAGTAGAGTGTCCATGGGTACTGTTTCGCATGTGGTAGAAGGTAAGAAAAAGTTGGCCGTGATGTACATCGTTTGGCTAGATTGGGGGTTAGGTTGTTTGACTCTGCTGAAGGTAGTATAGGGGTTCAGAGTAGTTCCGAATCCTCCTTGGTTTCGGAAGTGAAGGAAAAGCAATACTTAGATGCTAGTTTGGTCAGACTGAAGGAGTTAGTCAAGGACCAAAAAGTAGAGGTTTTCTCCCAAGGGGGAGATGGTGTGTTGAGATTGTAGGGTAGATTGTGTGTCCCAAATGTTGATGATCTGAGACAGAGAATTATGGCTAAAGCGCATAGGGTGTGATATTCTATTAATCCTGGTGCCACCAAGATGTACCGAGACTTGCGGGAAATCTATTGGTGAAGTGGCATGAAGAAAGATATAGCAGCGTTTGTAGCTAAGTGTGCAACATGCCAATAGGTTAAGGTTGAACACCAAAGACCTGGTGGTATGATGCAAGAGTTTAGTATTCCCACCTGGAAGTGGGAAGAGATAAATATGGACTTCGTGATTGGTTTACCTCTTTCCCGACGCCATCATGATTTCATTTGGGTTGTGGTTGATAGGTTGACTAAGTCTACTCATTTCTTGCCTGTTCATACTTCATATACTGCTGAGGATTACGCTAGATTGTATATCTGAGAGCTAGTCAGACTGCATGGACTTCCCTTGTCTATCATTTCGGATAGGGGTACTCATTTCACTTCACAATTTTGGAAAGCTTTTCAGAAGGGTCTTGGTACCCAAGTGCTTTTGAGTTCTACTTTACATCCGCAGATCGATGGTCAGGCTGAGCGGACCATCCAGAACTTAGAGGATATGTTGAGAGCTTATGCACTTGACTTTAAGGGAAGTTGGGATGATCACTTACCGTTGATAGAGTTTTCTTACAATAACAGTTTCCACTTTAGTATTGGCATGGCTCTGTTTGAAGCCTTATATGGGATGAAGTGTAGATCACCCATAGGTTGGTTCGAGGTGGGTGAAACGGCTGGGAGTGGTCCTGATTTGGTATTTGAGGCTATGGAAAAAGTTAAGTTGATTAGGCAAAGGTTGAAAACTGTGCAGAGTCATCAGAAGTCATATACGGATGTTAGAAGGAGAGACCTTGAGTTTGAAGTTGGTGACCTAGTGTATCTAAAAATTTCACCCATGAGGGGGGTGAAGAGATTCGGAAAGAAGGGGAAGCTTAGTCCCCGTTATGTTGGTCCTTACAAAATTCTTAGCCATGTTGGTAAGGTAGCTTATGAGGTCGAGTTCCCTTCCGAGTTGTCCTCTGTTAATCCAATATTCCATGTCTCCATGCTTAGAAAGCATATTAGTGATGCTGTGGTAGTGGATTCCTCTATGAGTGCTGACATTCAAGAAAATATTTCTTTTGATGAGATTCCTATTGAGATTCTTGATTTCAGTATCCGAAGACTAAGGAACAAAGAAGTTCCCTTAGTCAAGGTGTTATGGCAAAACCAATCTATTGAGGGTGGAACTTGGGAAGCTGAGGTGGATATGCCATCTAAGTACCCGCACCTATTTTCTGTGAACTCCGATCAAGCCGAAGGTACCGTTCTCTCCTAAATCATGCACTTTTGATAAAATTCGCAGCAGTTTAGCTGTCATTTATTATGTGTTCAGCTGTAGTTTCTTGAATTTATGCATTCTATGTTGCATTCGGAGTGAGAAACGATGTGGTGATGAGTCTAACGAATGGTTTCAGCTGTATTCTCTATTCCCTATCTAATCTTGGCATGTCTAGCATAATTCAAGGATGAATGTTTCCAAGGGGGGATGATGTAATACCCCGAGAAATTTTTTGTTGAAATTTTGAGCGTAAACGTGTTGGGTTCTATCTTCTAGAATGAATTATAAATTTTTCATGCGGAATGTCTTAGATTATGACCCACTATTGCATAGATTATCAAATAAGATTTCCAAATATATGTGGATCATCCAAAATGGACACTCGAGCGACAAGTTATGAACATTCCGATCAAACCATGAATAGTAGTAAATAGTAAAACGTGCAGGAAAAAGTACTGAGGCCTGACGTATTTTTGCTCCAACTTTAAACGATCATAACTCCTTGTTCATAATTATCTAGTGATCTACTATATATCAATGAAAAGCTCTGCGAGTCCTCTTTCCAATGAAATTGGTTTCATCTAATTTTTCTATCAGAGCAAAAAGTTATGGTCGAGCTACTTCAGCTTATCAAGAGCGAACTTTTGGGTCAACTTCAAATAATCATAACTCCACGTACACAATGATCTGGGTGAGATACTATATATCAACGGAAAGATATGATATTCCTCTTTCTAATGAAATTAGTTTCATCCAATTTGGATATCGGAGTAAAACGTTATGGATGATCTACTTCAAACTATCAAAACAGTCCACCAAAGGACAAATTCGAGAATTATTTGATTTTTAGGGGCATTTTGGTCATTTCCCCTCACCCAAAATTCATCTAAACCCTATATTAAAGCCTATTAGAAGCATTATATATTATATTTCATCAAATTTCCTCAAAAAGAAAACCCTAAGCTCCTACATCCAACTTCAAGAACCTCCAAAGTTCACCATTAATTCTGTAAATTTATTCAAGATTCAAGTTCCTAGTTCAAGAACTCCAAGAACCATCATTCAAAGGCACGATTAACATTTCAAAAATGAGCATCAATCTAAAGTTCATCATTCAAGGTATGTGGGGTTTTTCAACTAGAACGCTCTTTCGTTCTTGTGCCCAAAAGTAATTTTCTTTACAATGGGATGATTTTTATTTGATTTTTACGAATTTGAAGCATGAACCCATATCTTATGATGATTATTATGAAATCTTGATATTTATGATTTTGAAAGATGAATTTACATGTGTGGAGATATAAAGCATGAATCTTGAATGATATTTATCATGATTTTGATATTTGGATTGTGGATCCCCATTGAAAATTGTGTTTTTTTGAGAAAGTGTGTTATAAGCACGTTGATGTTGAATATTTGAGATATTTTGAATGATTTGACCTTTTGGTCTTAATGGAGTTATTTTGAACTTGAGTATGAAAGAAATCCACAACCTGGTTGATTTTGATAGATGGGAAGCATGATGGCTCCCAATGTATATTTATATATTACTGAAATTGTTTTATTGTGGATTGTCTTTGAAATGATCTGAGCTAAGTCCGGGAGAAATCTGTAGCACTGAGTGGGAGGTATAAAGCGACCTTACTCCCCTAGAACTTTGTGCCCCCATAGGAGTGAGCTTGAGGCTGATTTATATAGTGATCACTAGTTTGTGTGGATTTGATATCGATAGTCCTACTCCGATGGCAAGGATAAGATGACTTTCCCCAACGTGGGTTGTACGTTGGACTCCATGTAGCTTACATAGTTTATGTCGGTTATAGGATCTCCTAGTTTGTGTGTGTTTCCTTGTGTCCATGGTGAATAGTGAAGTGATTTGAAAGTGGAATTGTGAAAGTTATTCTTTAGAAAGATTTAAATGATATTTACGTTATGATAATTGATATTCTTGATGAACTGAAAGTGATTGACAAATTATATGATAACTCACATATGTTATTTTACTTATTTCATCCTCTTATGATTATGATGATTTTCTTTGGGCTAGGTGAGTCTTTCATACATCCTGCATATTTCTTATAAATACTTATGATCATGATGTTTATACAACTGCATACACCCCCATATACTCAGTTTCTTTCCATAGTACTGACCTACATCTTCGAATGTTGGCTGTATTTTCTCAGAATGTAGGTTCAGGTGCTTAGTTCCAGGTTCGATAGTGATTCTTCGAGAACGCTGTTCTACATCCTCCATTGTGGTGAGTCCTCATGTTCTGAGGATGTGATATCTGATGTTGGTTTCACAGAATCGTTTACATTTGATAACTGAGTATGAGTCAGTTGGGGCATGTCTCAATGGCTTGCTGGTTTTATTGATTTTTTTAGAGGCTTGTCATACTAGTATAGATGTTGGGAGTTGACTAATAAGTCATATTTTGTTATCTTTCTAAAATTCTTTTATTCTTGGATGATGATTACTCTGTTGATATTTGAGGGTTATTTATGGAAACCCCGTTAATTTGTGTTGAACTGAATGAAAATGGCTCAAAGGGTTAGCTTGGGGCTACTCGTAGCCTCAAGCACCGTGTGATGCTCCGGGACCCGTTTTACGGGGCATTACAGAGGTACCCAGTTTACCTCTCACTTTTAGAAAGCATTCCAAAAGAGTCTTGGTACCCAAGTTTACCTCAGTACAACTTTTCATCCTCAGACAGATGGTCAAGCAGAAAGGAACATTCATACTCTAGAAGATATGTTAAGAGCGTGCGTTGTTGATTTTAAGGGTAGTTGGGATGACCACTTTCCTTTAATCAAATTCACATACAATAACAGTTATCATTCTAGTATTCAGATGGCTCTATTTGAGTCTCTTTATGGTAGGATATGTAGATCTCCAATTGGTTGGTTCAAGGTCAGTGAAGCCGCAGTAGTAGGGCCTGACTTAGTGTTTGATGCCTTAGAAAAGGTTCAGTTGATCAGGGAAAGGCTTAGGGCAACCCAGAGCCGACAGAAATCATATGCAGATATGAGGAGAAAAATCTCGATTTTGAGATTGGTGATTTTGTGTTCTTGAAAATCTCTCCCATGAAAGGGGTGAAGAGGTTAAGCAAGAAATAAAAACTCAGTCCCCAATATGTCGATCCTTACAGAATTCTCAGCCATTTTGGAAAGATAGCTTACGAGCTTGAGTTGCCTTCAGATCTAGCATCAGTGCACCCAGTATTCCACGTCTCCTTGCTAAAGAAATGCATTGGTGACCCAGAACTCATAGTTCCCTTAGAGGGTGTAGACATTCAGAATGATCTCTTTTTTGAAGAGGTCCCAATCCAATTCCTCGATCATCAAATTCGTAGATTGATGAACAAAGAAGTTCTATTGGTCAAAGTCCTTTGGTGGAATCAATTTGTTGTGGGAGCTACTTGGGAAGAAGAAGCAGATATGCGGACCAAGTATCCTCACCTCTTCTCTGCAAACTCAGATTTATCTTGAGGTAACAGTTTTCCTTAGCTTTGCTCAGTTCCCTGTTCAGTTATAGTCACAAACTCTATTTCCATTACCATTTCTTATTCAGTCATGCATTCATGAATTAGTTCAGTCATGTACTCATGCATCAGATATGCATTTTCAGTATAAAAACTCAGCCTATCAGTGATTTAAGTCATGAAATCATGTTCCAGTTGTGCATGTTTAGTGTGTGAATTCAGTCTATCAATATTTTTCAGTTTAATCAGTCTCATTCGAGGATGAATATTTCCAAGGGAGAGATATTGTAATACCCCGTATTTCCCTAGCTTAATTTAACTCTCAGTACATGAGTATTCATATATAAAAATTTTAAAATACTCAGTATTTTATGTTTAGAGCTTACCATTGCGTAGGAAATTTACTCAGCTTTCCGACGATAAAAAATTTGCCCTAATCCGATACCCGGGTGAAGAGTTAGAGCAATTTTTGTAAAATAGTGTGCCACCTGGCACATCACCACATCACGCTAAGGGTCAGAATGTCAATTGTAATTTTCCAGTGAGAGACCACGATCCTACCACATTGCACCACCAACCATTTTCTCAATTATCACTTTCCAGTATGACTCTGCGATCATGGCGATCACACTAAGGATTAAATTTGCATACAGTGGGGTACCGCGATTATACCGCATCAAGCTAAGATTTATGGTTGTAATTGTCAATTTTCAGTGACGTGGCGTGATAGTGCTGTGTCGCGCCAAAGGGCCCAAATCAGAAAATTTTGACGGAAATTAAAAATGTCATCCAGTGGCAAACAAGTCTTTTCCCATAAATTTAATCAGTCCAAAAATGGAACTTAATCCCTAAAAATGTTATTAATTCATTCTTTAAATATTGTTTAAAACAAAAGTGTTCTCTCTTGATCATTTACTAAAGATCGTATAAAACGTTCCCAAATAAATCCCCCATTTTATTTTGCATGTCATTTTTGTAAGAATTTTGGGTAATTTTATAGTAATTTGAGCACCTATGGTGTTTGAAGTCTATAATTCGCTCCTTCAGATTCAAACCCTATTCAAATTAGGTTACTTGATGACGACCGCCTCACCCCTCAATTATGGGAGTAAGTTGAGCGTTATCAAAATGGTGCCATCACCGGGGAGTGAGATATAGATTTTTCTTGTGTGATGTCATTCTTACTTGGGAATACTCAGAGTGGTGTAATTTACTTTATTTGTTGTTTTTGAATCTTTTTTAGATGATCAAAGTGTAAACGGAGCAATGAGTGATAACGCAAGAAATATGGGTCCCCTTGATGCCCTTCTTGATCATGAAATCCAGTTAAATAAAGCAGGACAAATAAGTGCAATTCGCATTCTGCCAATCAACAGGAATAGAGTATTTCATGTGACTAGCGTTATGCTTCACATTTTTCAAGTGAAAGGGTTTTATGGGGGTCAAGCATGTATGGACCCAAATATCCATTTGAAGAACTTTGTGGAAGTTTGTATGCCATTTAACATAGAACATATTACACAAGAATAAAAAATGCGTCAAAAGTGAGATGAGATTGTGAACTTCCGGCAAATGAATGGAGAACTATTATTTAAAGTTTGGGAATGGCTTAGTGGAAAGTTAGCCCAATCATTAGGTCTCAAAAAAGATCCTCTTTGATATTTTCTATAGGGCACTTAATCCAATGAATAAAATAGAGATGGATAATGCGGTGGGTAGCTCTATTGTGAGATTGCATCATCTTGCAACCTTCAATTGTTAGGAGAGGCATACCTAAGATACCAAAGCTTCCAAAATGCCTTCTACTACCTCCGTAGTGGCTATGAACAAAGAAAATGAGAAGAAGAAAAGGAGGAGAACATGGATAAAATAATGACCTAACTTGAGCTTTTGACAAAACATGTTATGGGTGCACCCACGAAAGCGATAAATGTCGTAGAATTGAATTCTTATGAAGAGGTAAAAAAGTTGGATGAAGATATCCAGTACCTAGAAAACCACTCAGGGGGTTCCCTCCCCACCTATCAAAGTTAAGGTGGGAACCAAGGTTGGATGGACTGTGAGTGGGAGAGGGATTAAAAAGATCATGAATGTGACTATGATCGTTATGTCCCTCCTCATGATATAGATAAAGCCAAGGAATCTAGTGCCATTGACCCCAAAAATTTCAAGACCGAGGATATGTTAGGAAGGATCTTGAATAGAGTAGAAGGCATAGACAAGATAGTCCGTGAGTTGAAGGGTGATTTCTCCAAACCCTATCAAACGGTGGTTTCTTACTCCACCTCTATCAACTAATTGGATACCCAAGTGGGCAAATATCTACTTAATTAAATGCTAGACCTAGAGGTGGACTTTCGAGTGACACAATTGCTAATCCAAAGCATGACGCCTAAGTCCTAAAAATTGTCACAAGGAGTGGAATAGCACTTGATAAACCTTGTATAGGAAACTTAAGTGAAAATTTGCTTAAGGAAAAAGAAAAAAAGGTGATACCTCAAAGAAGAGAGACAAATAATGAGAAAGAGGTCAATTAAAGCGATAAGAAGGTGGTTAAAGTTGAAAGGCCATAAGTTGAAGCAAGAAAAACCATCCAAGTTCCTCCCTCGTTTCCTCAATGTTTGTATTAAAAAAGGAGAATGACAAATTGAGGAAGATCATGGACAAACATTGAGGAAGATCATGGCCAAACTTAGCAACTTATCAATAAATATCTTGTTGCTTGAAGTTATCCAAGAGATCTCGGGATACGCTAAGTTAATGAAAAAGTTGATGTCCAAGAAGAAACTTATTGAAGGTAATACTAGTTAGATCACTCATGGATGTAGCGGTATCATGGACAGAAAGGTTGCGAAAAACAAAGATGACCCCAGAGCATTCACTAGTCCTTTCACAATTGGGATACATGAATTTGCAAAAGCTCTATATAACCTTTGTGCGAGCATCAACTTAATGCCTTTTGTCATATACAAAAACTTGGTCTGGATACCCCGACGCCAACCTTTATGCAACTCTTGATGGAGGACCGGTCTATAAAAAGGTCGGTGGGTATATTGTTTGACGTCCTTGTAAAAGTGGACAAGTTTATTCTCCTAATGGATTTCATGGTATTGGATTCTGAAATGGACAACCAGGTGTCTATTATTCTTGGTCATCCTTTTTTAGCTATGGGGAGAGCCATTGTTGATCTAGAGTTGGGGGAGATAAAATTTAGAGACCAAGAGGATGAGGTCTCTTTAAAAATCTGCAAGTCAAAAAAGCAAACTGTGGAGTTGCAAGTATTATCCATGATGGATATTGAAAATGAAAAGATGAATGAAGAGGAGTTCAAGGAACCACCTTGAAAAAGAAGGAAGGAAGACCTCTGCCATAATAATAACTAAGGCGCTAGGTGGGAGGCAACCCACAAATGCCATAAGAGTGGCTCATATTCTTTTTAGTTATGTTTTTGTAGGGTGGATATTATCCTTTGCATATAAATAACCCATGAATTTGTGTCACTATGGAGTGCATTGGACAAGAAGAACAGGGGAGAAATGTGACAAAAATTGAGTAAAATGCTGAATAGGGGAACATAGGGGAGTAGAATTGCTCTCGATTATCGCGATCGTGGTCCCCAAGCACGATCGCGGCCACACGGGTGTTTACGATTGCATTCGCTTGACCACGTTCGTGGACATTTCTTTTATTTAACCCCTAGTTTACCTCATTTCCCTAACACTACCTTTCAAGATTGTATTCTCTGATTTGGACTAATATTTGGCTAAGTTTGTGGCTCTCAAATAGTATCCTTGCATTCCGTTGCATCACAACTTTGGTAGGTGACATAAATCCATGACTTTACTTGTGAAAATAGGTCATAGAATGCATGATTAAGAAGGACCTAAGATTTGATTGTTATTCTTTCCATGTTGTCATACTTAGTATTGGTGTGATGTTGGTGGTTTGATTAAGGTGTGCATACAAGTGAGGAAAATCATGAGTACCCAATGATGTGTGAAATAGGTAAAAAATGAGATATGCACACCAAGTGTTTAATAAAATGCTCTAATGAACTTTCAATACGTTTATTTGCTTTCTAAAGGTCATTTACACATTTGTTAGCATTGTTCTGATAATCTTCATATGCTTTTACATTGTAGAACATGCTAGTAGCCTAAATTTGGAATAAATTTAAACATACAGAGCTGACATGAAACCAGCATCAGGTAGCGCGACTACAGTCATAGACCGCGATTGCATTAACATGAATGCGGTCCTGACTCACGATCACGTCATCTGAGGACAACTTTCTGCTATGCCAAAAATCCTGCATTTCCAATTTTTAGTCAAGCAACACGAAACACCTAGTCCAATGAACTTAGTGACCAATATAGCACAGTTTGCATACTTAAAATATTATTGAAATATATAATGTGTGCTTAGTGCTATCAGGAAAACATCATGGATAAGTATTATCACATTCGGTTTATGGCACCCAAGTGCCACACTCTTTGCTAAAGGGATTTAACGAGGACAAAGATACTGCCTAAGAGAGAAATTTTCTTAGAAAATGTGTCAGAGAATCTACCAACACCACATGAAAAACTTGAAGCCATAGAATGGCGGTGCTTCACCCAAAATGCACGCATTGTAAATAAGCAACGGGTCTATGAATTTTATTCAAATAACAACTTCTTTTTTTAAACCTACTCAATGTGATTGTCAAGATTCAGGAAAAGCCGGTGAAAGTTAAGGCTAAACAAATCAATGATGTTTATGGGCTCAAGCATACAGACATAAGTGATTTCAAAGTAAAGGGGTGTAAATTGGGGAGTTGGTTAGCACAACGACTATGTCCTAAAAAAGAAGTCTCGTGCACTAAGAATAAAAGCAATATTTCCATGAACGACTTCATTTTCAAGGTACAGAAATGGTTGCATATCATTTGTAGATGATTTTATCCTTGCACCCACATGATAAAAATCCCTGAATTATGCATTAGGATGATTGCATATATAGTAAATGGCATATTTCTAGTTCTTGGTCAACGCATAGTTAATGAAATAGATTATTTCAAGGACCAAAGTGGTATGCACCTATTTTTTCCCTCATTGAATACAAAACTTTGCAAAAAGAGCGGGGGTTGAAGAGTATGGTAGTGAATATGGGTGCAACCTAATGGTACCATTTACCCCTTGAGGATTAAAAGTGAGGGTGCACCCGATAAAAATAAGAAAAGAAAGATTGACGTAGAAAATCCAACATGCAGCGAGCTTGAGTCTCATAGGATAACCATCACGGGACCTCTTTAAGAGATTAGGGTAAATATTGCACCTATCAAAGTGCCTGTGTCTAGTTTTCCCCAAGGATTAGGAGAACACTCCAGCACACATCATTCCTATGTGTCATGTACCAATTATGATAAGTACAAGAAGGACTAAAAGAAGCAACAAGCCATCATTAATAAACTTGATAAGGCCTACTCCTCTTTGGAGAATTCACACCGAGACCTCTTTATCGCATATGAAAAAATGGTTGAAATGGAGAAGAAGAGGGATAAGTACTTTATCAGGATGTGGAAAGGTGTAAAGGTCCTATGGAAAGTTCTAAGGCCCTGAGATAAACTTCCTTCTTCTTGGGTGTATAGTGACGATGAGCACCTGGTGGAGTGGTCCGGTCTTGAGGAAGATGGTGGTAATGCAGAGTCCAATAGTGAGAGTAACCCTTGATGCAGTTTTAGGGAGCACTATAATTGAGTAGCTAACCATGGGTGCAGTCGAAGCCTGAGTACCCGTGGTACCAAGGCCATAAAATGCCAGAGAAGCCTGAGTATCTATAGCATTATTAATCTGGGATTACATTATTATCCATTTGTAAAGTCTGAGTAACCATATGGTGGGTCTCCGGTACTATGATTTGCAATGTGAGATGATAGCTTTGAAGGTTTTCATGATTAGCAAATTATGTATGGTTCAAATACAAAATCAAACACCTCTGTCTGTTTGAAATTTTTGAACAATTCAAAGGCATGGATGTGAGCAACTTTGTGACAATTTTTTTTCCCTCTTTCTATGACTTCAAAAGTTGAATTTTAAAAAACAGAGAATACTTAATTTTTGTCTAGAGCAGGTGGAACAATTGAACCCACTGACAATGTCCGTTTACCATGTGTGTGAGGTTAATTATCGTCATCTCATGTGTACTTGTACTATCTAGAACTTGCCCCATTAGTCTTTCAAAGCTAAATTTTGATTGTGCCTAGTCGGTAAAGTGAGCATAAGCCATCTTATGATTTTGGAAGCCCACTCTAGCCTAAAAACCCTACCCATGAATAAATTATCTTTAGTACCCACTTTGATCTTTTGGACCTTTCTTTGGAAAATTCATTGCAACCCGTGATCCTTCCTTTTTTTCTCTCTTGTGACCCAACCCCTCTTTGAACTTGAAAATGTTACTTGAGACTAAAAGCCTAATTAGGGGGTGGTAAAGGTTGATGAAAAAAAGTGTAAGCCCACAAGGTTTTTAGTGAAATGCCTCATGAGCTTGAAAAATAAAAATAAGTAAATAGAAAATAAATAAGTCCATCAAAGGAATGAAATGTGCATAAGTTACAAGAAAAAGAAACTAAAGAAAAGTAGTGCACAATGAAATTTTTTAGTAGGCGTAAGAAAAGAAAAAAATTAAATAAGAGTGGCCCTTAGCCAAAAAGAAGGATTGAAAAAGTGTGATGTGAATGTTCAAGGAGGGCTGTAGCCTAGTTATTCCTAAATGATATCCTACCCCAACCCAAAACCTACATTACAAGCACAAAATCCCTTTGTGATTCCCCATAAAGTGTGGTCATTGTAGTGGTGATTAAAAATAGGGGCAAGCTTATTGCATAGTACTTGTCAACATGGAGAATTTCTTGAGAGAGTGAGTGTTTGCACTTAAAATTCCTTGTTACATGCTTTGTGACTAGGTATGTGAATTTTCCCTTTCTTGTGAGGAGGCATGTAAACTAGTTGGGGTAGGTGATTTTGTCATCTTCTGCACAATGGAGATAATCGGAAGTATTACATGATTGGAGTCAACATGTGAGTTATTTTTAAAGTGTTAGTAGTTGTTACATGGTTGCTCGCCAAAGTCTATGACATTCTTCATTATTTTATTTTCAGATGAGGAGAGTTGTTAAAAGCCTATTTGCCCATGTGTGAAAATGTTTTGGTGGTAGCAATCAAGTTAGAGTCATCTTGATCATTGAGCGATAGATTGAGTGCATATATATGGAATTGTCTCCTAATAAGAGGTAGTATTTCTTAAGGAAAAACAAGGTCTTAAGTTGGGGATGTTGATGAGTGGTGATTTTACCACTCATTCTCATTGAACATTCTTCTACATTACCTTGTTTTGAATGAATAAATAAGACATATTCATGAGTAATTGCACTAATATCCACTCTTTGCAGGCATAGAGTTGAGGAGATCAAAATATGTAGATTGGAGCTGAAAATGATAAAAAGGAAGAAAAAAAGAGAACAACTAAAGAGATGGACTATAATGGCCTCAGTTACCGTAACCGCGGTCCTCAATCCGTGGTCACTGTCAGTCATGACGGTCAGCATAATACAGTTGCGACACACAACCATGGTCACATACAGACATGTGTGATCCCGATCATGTAAGTATAAGCCCAAGGGAAGATTTGTAAAATCACTTAGATAAATCCTAAACCATATATAAGCAAAACCCCTTTCTTCTTTGGGTATTTCTTACCTCATAAGATAACTTTGAATTCTAGACTTGAAACCCTAATTGGGCAAGTGTGTAATTAAATTTGGAGGCTAAATTTCTTAGGATTTTTGTGAAGAATGAATGCTTTGGATAATCCTTATGGTATATCTCTCTTTACTTTCTTCATAAGTAGCTAAGTAATTTAGTCTTGGGTTTATGTTGAACTAGAGTGTAATTTGTGTGTGGGTATTATGTGTTTGCATGATTATTAGTTGTTGAGTAAGGATTTCACCATTGCTTGAGCTTATAAGATGGAATTTGATGGGTGAAATCCCCAAATCTCTAAATGGGTTTGACGGGTGAAAACCCCAAACTCTAGAACCCTTTATCATCCTCAAAAGAGGGATGAAAATGAATACGAGGTAACCAATAACATCCTTGAAAGAGGGTTATAGGAGGACAAGGCAATAATGGATAATTAAACCTATAGTTTGTTCGCTTTTGCAATATTAGAAATAAGTGTATTAGGAGTTCAAATCATGTCAAAAGAATCATCCTTGAAATAGGGATGCTTGATTGGGGTTTTGGGTGATTACGAATTTCACACTTGTTAGGTTCTCTAAAGAGCCAACAGGTGAAATCATTGTGGTTTTATCAAAAGATTGACCACAATGACCTTTGACCTAGCCTATCCTTTATTTAACAACTAAATTTAATGATATACCATCAATAACCCACATGTTTTTACCTTTAGGTGGACATAATCCCAAGATTTCCCCCAAGATTGTTGCTTAAAACAAAAGTGTTATCTTTTGATCATTTCCTAAAGATCATACAAAAAGTTCCCGAACAAATCCCCCCATTTTATTTAGATGTATTTTTTTAGCATTCTGAGTAATCTTGTAGTAATTTGAGCACTCATAGTTTTTGAGGTTTATAATTTGCTCCTTGAGATTTGACCCCAATTATAATTGGGCTATTGAACACGACCACCTCACCCCTCAATTATGGGAGTGAGTTGAGTGTTATCAGAGGGCCATTTAATTTTATTGTTGATAGGTACATTTCATCCATGTTGAGATGGCCACTCCATTCCACCCAATAAGGGCCATTTTATTTTACACCAAGAGGGCTATTTCATCTTAGGCCGAGAAGGCCATTTAATTTCATTGATGAAAGTGCCATTTCATCTATGTTGAAAAGTCCATTCCATTCTAATGCCAAGAGGGCCATCATGTCATCCAAATAAGTCTCTGTAGTAAATCACCATGCAAGTTGATAAGGTATAGCTTTGGAAAATGCTTTGGAGCACCTATATCTGTTGACCACGCGAAGATAGCATAATCTAGTGTCAGGGATATCTCAGTATTTTATATTCATTGACCATACATAAGGAGATGCAGCCCTGCATTGAGGATATTTAAATATTTTATAAATTAACATCTGAATACATCAACATATCAAGTTGAAAAGGTACATGATTCGAAGGGACACCTTTAAGTCGTTATTTAAAAGCGGGCGACATATTAGATTTCCCAAAAATTGACAAATCGAGGACCATCTCTAAGTGATATTATTTGACAAAGGATAGTATGAAATATTACTCATAAGTTGATAGTTCATAGTTCATCTATTAGCTCAACAACATCCTAATCGAGTAGCATGTAAGTTTACTAATGATCGGCAGTTCGAAGGTTATCCACAGGTCAAAACTAAATCCTTATCGTAAAATATCAGAGATTGTCAAATTGGTAGGTCAAAGGATTCTCTATAAGTTGCACCATATCTAGGATTTATTATGCACAGGATTACCCAAAGACTAACAATTTGAGAGATATCTATAAGTCATATTATGTCCAAGGGTGGATGATGTGCTGGAATACCAAAAAGCTAATGGTTTGAGGGGTATCTGGAAGTCATCTCTTTTCCAAGATCAGATAATGTGCAAGATAGCCTAAAAGCTAGCAACCAAATCTTAACCAAAGGTTGGATAATGTTAAGGATTGCCCAAAGGATATTTGTAAGCTGCCCCATATCTAATATCAAATGATGCACAAGATTACCTGAAGACTGACAATTCGAGGGACGTCTATAAGTCATGTATATATTAAAAATGAATGAGACTTACCCAAAATCGCATAAAAGAAGCATTATAGGTGATCAAGAGGGTTGCTATATCAACATAAGATTGTGTGGTTATAGGGACCATTCTACACAAAGTGTCATCAATGTCCAAGAAGGCCACCCCACTTTGAAGAAATGTTCAATCGATAAGAAGAACTATTTTATTAAAACAAAAAAGAGGGATGTTATGTCTATTATTGCAAACTATTTCCCTCCAAATAGTTACATGAGAGGACGAATTCACTTTTTAGATAACAACTCATACGAAGATATGGTAAAAGACTATATACCTTTTTCATGAATTATGTTTATTATGAACAATTTTTGTTTGAGATATTGTTGAGATAATCAGAGAGGATGAAAATCTCAAACAAAAACCATAGGTGAGGACGACTCCAAAAATAACGCAGCATAAAATGAAACTTTTCTTAGTAGTAAATCGGGGCATGGTCTAAAGAGGGGCGTTAAACTCCTTTGAAGCGAGCTAAAGGATGATTTCCACCACCATCAAACCACACCCCTATTAGAAGTCTTGTGGGTTATTTAAAAATATACTGGTTTCAGTTTCACTTCCGGGATATTTTTAAACTCATACTAGAAGTAATCTTCTCCTTTCTTCAAATTTGGGTGAGAATGCACTCAGAATTTTGGAAATTATGTCTAGGTAAATCTTTCCTTTGGATGTGAAAAGACCCATATTCATGTTAAGAGGTTACAAGCCTCTTTTATATAGCTCAATTGACTTTTCACTCATCCCAATCCAAAGATAGTCTAAAATAAAAGACTGTCTTTTTATCGATCGAGTCAAACTACAAGAAGTTTGATTTTCTAAGTCTCTGAGATATACATGTTGGGATTTATATTGAAAACTCAACTGTATTCCAACCTCCCCGTAATCCTCTTATTCCCCAGTTTTTCAATTTTACGAAAATTTTAAAATCGAGACAGCTTGTGAATTCTTTGAAAATTGTTCTTAAAATGAAGCTTTATTAACTACAAGTGGCCTGAATTCTTATGCAACTTGAGATTGTAGGAAATCTGATACTGGGGTTTGGACATAACTCTACAAAACTCGTGTGAAAATCAACCTCTTTCAGAAAATGAATTTGAGGTAAAAAAAAATTAGGAACGTCAAACTCCCTTTACCCAGGGTTACTTGAATTCATCCTACCTAAAGAGAGGGGGCAGTTGTTGACACCTGATTTTTGTCCTCCACTACTAAATTTAATCATGAGTTCCTTTGATTTTGAATAAAATTAAATGTTATTTTATTTGAATAATTTTTATCAAAATATTTATTTGGATTAATTTTGTTCTTTTAAGTGCCGAATTATACATTTTCATATTCATGTGTACGAGACAGTATAATTTGGGTTGCTTAAATAATATTTTTTATCAAAAATAAAATTTTAATCAAGAACTAGCTTGAAAAATTCATTCAAATGGGTAAATATGGATTTTTAATACATTTTATAATTGAAATGAATTATTCAAAACATAATAACTTGAATTTTATCAAACCAAGAAACTCGAGATTGAATTAGGTGTCAATTTGTTTTAAACTTTGGTTCAATTTGGCTAATTTATTAGATTGAACTTTAATTGAAATCAATTTGGCCACAATTGAATGCAATTGGTCAATTGATTTTCAGTTAAGCTAAAATTTAAACACAATTGACGAAATTCTAACAAATGGGTTGTTTGACAAACGGCATAATTCTTATATTCCCAATTCCTAATTTTTACACAACACAACTTACCAATGCCTATTTTTTCATAAACTAAACTTGCCCCAGCCCGACATTAACAACATAACATCAGCTTACCCACTCTACTAAATTAACCAGTCTAGGTCCAACAATAACTCAGCCGACTCATTCTGCTTTTCAGACAAACACACCAGCCTACTCTAAATCAGCCTAGACCAAGCCCAACTCTCTTTCCCTTTCCCTTTACCCCGTAAACCATAAAAATAACAAACAAATAGCATTCAACACCTAGCTAATGTTAAAAACCATATCAACAACAATGGTAACCAAATAATACCCCAAACTCAATCCAAATAACATCTCAAATTGCATCAATCCTAACGATCTTATTTTCTATTAAAATCACAGTGTATGATGCTTGATCTATTCTAGAAGCATCAAAGATTGGACAGATGGCAATTGTAATGGGCATATTCTCTCTAAAACCCTAAGGGATCATGGAATTTGTACAAGAGGGTACACTATTTGTGATGTTTTGATTGAAGCTAAAGAATTCTCAAGTTTTCCCCCAATTTCACTAGGAATCTGACCCCTTTTATCATCAAGTTCATCATTGTAAGTTTAAATTTTCATTCCTATCCATAATTTTAGATTCAAAGTTTTCAATTTGTTATCCCTAATCCACTTCTCTGATTTTTCCTCTAAAACCAACCTAATTTTTCTATTAATAGAGGATGAGAGGTGAGAGTTGAGAAGGAGATTCTATGGGGAAAAATTAAGGATTTAGAAGAAGAATTCCTCTAATCCTACGCAACCAAAGAATTCAAGAAGGACTGCATTTGAAAGATCAATTTTGATTAAAGGTCGAAACTCCAATGAGTCAAAATTAAAATTTCGAAGGAAATAAACACTAATTTTGGTGGAGTTCTATTTGAATAAAGCTTGTTTGTCTCGGTTAGCTACCTGAAAAAGGTAAACACCTTCTCTCTTTTAGTTTTCTTTCATCGTAGTAATTTTCTTTATTAGAAAGTAGACTATAACGCCCTGAAATTGGGTCCCGAGATGTCACACGGTGCTTAGGGGCACAAGTGACCCCAAGCTAACCCTCCTACTGGCATAGCTCATAAGCAACTGAATTAAATGCTTAAATCTATATAAAATCAGCGAAAACATAGCACTACTCCGAACTTAATCAATACAAATATGAACTTTACAATATTACAACTCTGGTTTTACAAAATAAAATTGAAATTGAATACATCAACTTCTACTGACTGTCTGTGAAGCCTCTACTGGTACTGACTTTAGATAGCCGGGTCATGACTCCCAACTATCCAAGCTCAATACAACTAAAATAAGATAAAACAATACTTCTCGAACTGTATAACTAACTCAAGCCCTTGAATCAAAAGAACTTACCACCTGCTGACTGGAAGCTGCAAACTGAGTAAATATGGTATGTGCGCTACCACTTGTATGTACATTATGAGACAATGTAGCACATAAATAGATATATATGGGTCATTAGTTTGGGAATATACTGAGTATGTGGGGGTGTATACAACATTTTTAAATGATATCATAATGTAAAATAAAATCATGCATGCTGACAATAATGACTTTCTTCGCTTGAATTAAACTGTAATATAGTTTCTCATAAATCATCAACAGTAACACATGCTTCATAAATCTCATAAATCATTGGAATCAACTCAAAACTCTTGGGTTCAAGACTTAGAATGACTTAGTGACTCAAGAAACTTAGACTATTATGGACTTGGGAGTTTCTTATAACCGACATAAACCATGTGAGCTTACATTGAGTCTAACGTCTTTCCCACGTTGGGGAGATCTGTTTTATCCTTGCCATCAGCGTAGAACCTTAACTTTAGTGATCACTGTATTGGCCTTTTTCCCTTAATATTTATCCTATGGTGGCACGTAGTTCTGGGGAAGTAGGATGCGCTGCACGCACACTTCCCGCTCGGTGCTAAATACTACACCCAAACTCAAGATCAGAATGCATTAGGAAATCCACCTTAATCAACTCAAGGGTCTATCATGAAGACCAAATCATAAATATATCTGATCTATAAATCATAGACAACTTGTGGATTCCTAAATCGACTCAAACTCAAAACAATTTTTCTCAACATCAAGTGGACTTGCTTATCAAATCATATCAAGTATCAAAAACTTCAAGAAAACATCATAGAACTCATTCTTGACTCTCAAGCTCAATATCAATATATATTAAATAGTCAAACTTCTCATGGAAAAGCACAAATCATGACACTTGTCTTAAATCACTTTAGAAATCATCATTTCATAATATCAATATACATCTCATGGCATAAATTTCTCAATTTAAGAAATATGATGGTAAAATAATCATAAATATCAAACTTAATCAACTCAAATCTCATAAACCATCAATAAAGTAGTTTGGGTACAAATCAAATATTTTGGCACAAGAATGAAAGGATATTCTTGTTCAAGCCCTACATACCTTGATTATTTTTTTTGAGATGAAGAAACTTGATTGGAACTTCTTTCTCGCACTTATGAGCTAAATTTCTTGATGCCTTGACTTAGATATCTTAAATCTTGAACCACTTGAAGGTATTTATGGAAGGTTCTTGAATTTTCTTGGAGAAGATTGGACTTTTGGGTTGAGAGAAAACCCTAGCTTCTTGAATGTTCTTGGAAGGAAATCGGAGAGAAATGAATTTCTCTTCTCTACTTGGATAAATATATAGAGGGTAAGAATGGGTGGAAAATACCAAAATATCATTGAGCAAATTCTAGAACTGGAGCTCAATTTTTGGCGCTGGCGCAACGCGCCATGATTGCGGTCCTTCACTGGATTTGGACAATTGGGAAACTGCTTAGTGGTACGATGCGATTAAATCGCGTTGTCACCTTGGTTGTGACCTGAAAAGACACCGCGAAGTGGTGGAATCATGTTGGTGCACTGGAATTTGACAATCCTAATATTGAGCCTTGGCGCGATGCGTTAATGTCGCAGAGGCTTACTGGAAAATAACAATTTCCATTTTGGCTATCTCCAGGACGCGCTAAAGTGGTAGGTGGCATATTGTCTCACTAAAATGACTCTAACTCTTCACCCGAGTGTCATATTTGGGCGAATTTGGGATTGCTCTACAGGACAAAAAGTCAAAAATAGGGAAATTCTACATGGTTCAATAATCATTTACTTTGAAAGTCATTTCCATATACTCAAAAGACAGATATAAACTTAAAAAATGATCAGGGTATTACAATATCTCCCCCTTGGAAATATTCTTCCTCGAATGTTGTTAGTTTGGCCATGAATAAAGAGAAAACTGAAGATACACAGCTGAAACAACTTGCTAATCTGAATCTATATCTTTCTAAACTTTGGAGTACTTCTTTGAATGTATAAACTCACGATAAGAATAGCTATACCTCAGGATCCGAGACTGGAAAAGAATAGAATAGAGGACAGCTGTAATTCTTGACTGAGTCTGTGATGATTTTCCTTCTGCTTATAATAAAGAGCGGGCTCATACTGAGAGTTTAGGATTCACTTAAGGTGATCAGGGTGCAATCGTACTCATAAACTGTGAAGTGATAATTTATGCAGGCATAAGTCATGAGAAACAAGGGTAAGATTATACAATGGGTATTACATTGTCTAGGCTAGAATACTTGGAAAATAAGGATCATTCAATTAATACTTATAGACTGAATCATAATTAGATATCCGAATCTGAAGCTGATGCCTGATACATATACTTGAACTGAATTTGCAGATTTTGGGTGTGAGCAACTACTTACCAGATTGACCGTACTTATGAAACTTCGAGTTGTAAGGCCAGACTAGTTCGAAAAATGAAAAACCATAGAAACCTATCTGCCAAATTTTGAAACTGAGCTGCTGATTATTCAAACTGAATCGTACTAGATACTCATACTTAAGTAGAGGAATTCTTTAACACCCTTCCAAGGAATTCTAATGTTATGAAGGAACAAGGAACTTTAGGAAAGATCTAAACAAGACATCTGAATCAAAGATCATAGAATTGCCATAATCCCATAGCTTGGAACATAAACCTATAAATCATAAGTCGGGATAGAAATACTAGGCCTCAATCAATGCAACTCCTTACTCTCAAACTTAACCACACTTATTAAACACTCTCTCGACTATACTATACCCTTCCTATACTATACTTGATCGATACAACTTATAATCCTCATATGGCACTGATACTTCCACCTACTCATATCTCCTTGAACCAAACCCTCTCATCGTCTTCATGCCTAACTTAGAACCACAAGATTTGACACATGACATCATTCTAGATCATGGACTTCCACACATCTGCATTTTTACAACTTCTCACTTCAAGAGTAATTCTCATAACCACTTCGACAACTCCAATCCACCTAGTACTAGCCATTTACTAACATGCAATGCATTCATCCGTACGTACACAAACACGAACTTTGAGCCCATCCTTATAACCACATATGCATTCCTAATCAAACATTTATAAATCCTTTTCTTCATATCTTACATACCTTTTATCATGAACAACCCCCATGCACTCACCTTAAGAAAGCACACCCGACATATTCCTAACTAATCAAGTCCTACACAAACGCTTCACTTCAATATTCCTTCAGACTCATGGAATTACACAAAACGAACATACAAAAATTTCCCCAATCATAACACATTAAACTTTGACTAACCGTGACATGTATCAAAGACTTATCCTCAATCTCACTTCATATTACCGCCTAGCCAAAGTAAGCATGCCACCCTCTATCATTGATAAGGAAATATCTTCTCTCTCCCATCTAGACAACTATTCACCACCACTATCTTGATTAAGGAAAGATAACTAAAAGATTAGAGTATGAGGATTTGACACATGAATAGATACTACGAATAACTTGACACTCAACTGAGGCTTGAGGAATAGAGGATTTAACATCATAAACTTGTCAAAGAAATACGGCCCGAGGACATGCATGATATAAATCTGAATTTTTTTTGTTGATCATTAGAAACATTACTTGAGTACTTGAACTGAACATACCATAAGGCTTGAGTACATAAGTCATGAGTCGCATGACCTAAATTTGGAACTCACTACTTACGGAATGTAATTCCAACTGCTGAAAGATTTGAAGCTCCACATTTTTAGGAACAAAGAGAGGGCATGATTCTTTATAATATATACGAGTTATGATCATGGAACTGAAACGTAAAGCATGAGTAATTATTGGGATAACTGAAAAATACTGAAATAAGAATGGATCGAGCATTATTCTTTCTGACCGCTACCTTACAACTTACTGGTACATCTCCTAAAATTTGAAAGCTTAACTTGGTTACTCGTCCTATCATCTCCCCTTTAGACTTAAGCCATCACTTTGAGTAAGTAAACCACTATATACATGATAGTATATACTGAAATCATTTTACTCTAGAGTTTGGGATATAATCGATACACAAGAACAATAGAATTTAATCTGAATGACTACACCTGAAAAGACACAACCACTTTCTTACACCACCGTCTGAGTTACATCTTATCCCTATATACCTCCAGTAGTCATCATATGATACTTGAACGCTCACTAACTTTGAATTTGCAAAAGCATCCCTATAGTCGGAGTATACACCATCTAACGTTTCAACCCTTATTTCTATTAACTCAACTTCAGAAGTTCAAATCTTAGATTCTAACGCTCAACTTGAATACTTCCCAACCTTCGACGGACCACACTACTACTATCATAGCCTACTAATATCACACTTACAAACTTATATTTCTAAATAATAAGAACCAAAATCACATAAAAAGGCTTAATATTTTCAATCTGAACTCCTTAACTTAGCCATCAAGAATATTATTCATTACCTGACTGGTCTTTTCTCCACCTAGTAGCTCCACGGTGCCACTATCTACACCATATGCAATGATCCTCGAAAATAATGCAACCCCATAGCACCTTGCGCAAAATTCCTTATCATAGATACAATCTCAAGCTTGACTATAAATCAACCAAACTTAAGCTCTTGCATACACTGTTTAAGCATATAAGGTCACTTCTCTATAACTGGTGCCATTAACCAAGAAATCATCACATCTACCATCATAGCCACCAATCATTCAATCTTAATGCCTAGCACTCAACATAACTTACAAATCCACCTCACATATAAAATTTTCACTTGGAAACTATAAAACAAAATACCAATAAACACTAGCCTACTTAAACCTCATAATAACAATAATTAGTCATAATCATATGGCCTATCTCATTTACAATTCCTCAACACGTCCTTCTTCTACCCATCAATACTATCTATTCTTCATACACAACTTAACTTAGTTCATAGCTCTCTCTAAGCCTCAACTTAACTTCCTCCTGTAGTCTCAGGAGCACCTAAGTTAACAACACTCATCCACTAAGTATCTTCATCCATAACTTATACTTGTCTTGTGCAACGCACACCGTCAACAACTCTCTTTATACTTCAAGCAAACTATTATTTACCTTAATCAGTAACTCTTTCTCCTTTTTCCATGAGCTGACACACAACGACATATCACTTCATCACTAACTTGTTCACATGAAAAAAGGCTCAGCTATACATACTTTCAATAAATCAAACTTACCACTTTTCTTGCCATTACGCCTCTAAACTCAGTTCCAACCAATACGAGGAAATAAGATGAATAACGAGTCGCTAATGAATCAAAATAGGCCTTACCCAGCTTCACTAGTCTTTGATTTTGTATGTTGAAAAATAATTTGAGGTGAATAACAAAGCAATTATGCTAGTGAATCGAAAGGGACCCACATGGTTTCACTAGACTTTTAGTTTTAACAATATAATGATGACAAGATTATGATAGGTAGAAACTTGACATATAATATTCGGTGATTTATGAATATACATCTCACTTTGTCTTAATTGAATGACTCATAAGGGTGAGGACATAACATTAATCTTGGGGGAAGCTTGGGGGAACTTATAATATGCTAGAAGGCTCTGCTCAAGCTGCTTTGTGAAACTTCAAAAACTCCTCACTAGTAAGTCTGAGAGCATTATTAGAGGGAGAAAATTCGAACTCGTTGATCATGTTACCTCAAGAATAGTACATAAATAAAGAAGTACAGATTATTAAGATAGATTCTGAGAAAGAATCTGGAAGCGCAACTGACTTGGGCTTATTGTACAATTTATAAGCAAAGCATGATAAGGCAAGATACTTTCTAGCTCATTTACAACTCTATAACTATCTGTGGATACTATTTAAGAAAGTATTATCTGCAAAGAGTTGAGCTTGATTGTCTCTAATACCTTGAAAATAAAGTGGGGATGCCCTGAATAGAGTAAGATGAGAATCCGTATAAGTTTCTTAAATAACCTTTCTATAGCATGATCTAAGACTTAAAAGAATGGATACCTTTCCTAAATGCCTTGTAGCCTCTCAAAGAAAAGTACAGATGTCTCTGTACCATTTCGTAAGACTTTACTAGACATGACTTCACAGACACCCTAGGACACTTGAAATCTATGCTCTAATACCAAGTCTGTAACGCCCCAAAATTAGGTCTCGAGACATCACATGGTACTTAGGGGCACAAGTGACCCCAAACTAACCCTCCTACTGGCATAGCTCATAAGCAGCTGAATTAAATGCTTAAATCTATATAAAATCAGCGAAAATATAGCACTTCTCTGAACTTGATCAATACAAATATGAACTTTACAAGATTACAACTCTTCTTTTGTAAAATGAAACTGAAACTGAATACATCAACTTCTACTGACTGTCTGTAAAGCCTCTACTGGTATTGACTTTAGATAGCCGTGTCATCACTCCCAACTATCCAAGATCAATACAACTAAAATAAGAAAATACAATACTTCTCGAACTATATAACTAACTCAAGCCCTTGAATCAAAAGGACTTGCCACCTATTGACTGGAAGCTGCAAACTGAGTAAATATGGTATGTGCGCTACCACTTGTACCTACATTATGAGACAATGTAGCACATAGATTGATATATATGGGTTAGTACTTTAGGAATGTACTGAGTATGTGGGGGTGTATGCAATTTTTTTAAATAATATCATAAGTGTAAAATAAAATCATGCATGCTGACAATAATGACTCTCTTCGCTTGAATTAAACTGTAATATAGTTTCTCATAAATCATCAATAGTAACACATACTTCATAAATCTCATAAATCATTGGAATCAACTTAAAACTATTTGGCTCATGACTTAGAGTGACTTGGTGACTCAAGAAACTTAGACTATTATGGACTTGGAAGTTTCTTATAATCGACATAAACCATGTGAGTTTACATAGAGTCCAACATCTTACCCATATTGGGGAGAGCTGTTCTATCCTTGCCATCAGAGTAGAACCTTAACATTAGTGATCACCATCTTGGCCTTTGGTCCTTAATCTTTATCCTATGATGGCACGTAGTTCTTGGGAAGTAGGATGCGCTAAACCCACACGACCCGCTCGGTGCTATATACTACTCTCAGACTCAAGCTAAGAACAAGCTAGGAATCCACCTTAATCAACTCAAGGGTCTATCATGAAGACCAAATCATAAATATATCTTATCTGTAAATCATATACAACTTGTGGATTCCTAACTCGATTCAAACTCAAAATAATATTTCTCAACATCAAGTGGAATTGCTTAAATCATATCAAGTATCAAAAACTTCAAGAAAACATCATAGAACTCATTCTTGACTCTCAAGCTCAATATCAATATATATTCAATAGTCAAACTTCTAATGAAAAAGCATAAATCATGATTCTTGTCTTAAATCACTTTAGAAATCATTATTTCATAATATCAATATACATCTCATGGCATAAATTTCTCAATTTAATAAATATGATGGTAAAATAATCATAAATATCAAACTTAATCAACTCCAATCTCATAAATCATCAATAAAGTAGTTTGGGTGTAAATCAAGTTGCAAAGATCATGAAATTCCAATAGTACAAATTAAATCTTTGGGCACAGGAATGAAAGGATATTCTTGTTCAAGCCCCACATACCTTGAATTCAGAAAATGAATTTGAGGTCAAAAAGAATTAGGAACGTCAAGCTCCCTTTACCCAGGGTTACTTGAATTCACCCTACCTAAAGAGAGGGGGCAGTTGTTGACACTTGATTTTTGTCCTCCACAACTAAATTTAATCATGAGTTCCTTTGATTTTGAATAAAATTAAATGTTATTTTATTTGAATAATTTTTATCAAAATATTTATTTGGATTAATTTTGTTCTTTTAAGTGCCGAATTATACATTTTCATATTCATGTGTACGAGACAGTATAATTTGGGTTGCCTAAATAATATTTTTTATCAAAAATAAAATTTTAATCAAGAACTAGCTTGAAAAATTCATTCAAATGGGTAAATATGGATTTTTAATACATTTTATAATTGAAATGAATTATTCAAAAAATAATAACTTGAATTTTGTCAAACCCAGAAACTCGAGACTGAATTAGGTGTCAATTTGTTTTAAACTTTGGTTCAATTTAGCCAATTTATTAGATTGAACCTTAATTGAAATCAATTTGGCCACAATTGAATGCAATTGGTCAATTGATTTTCAGTTAAGCTAAAATTTAAATACAATTGACTAAATTCTAACAAATGGGCTATTTGACAAACGGCCTAATTCTTATATTCCCAATTCCTAATTTTTACACAACACAACTTACCAAAGCCCATTTTTTCATAAACTAAACCTGCCCTAGTCCGACATTAACAACATAACATCAGCTTACCCACTCTACTAAATTAACCAGTTTAGGTCCAACAACAACTCAGCCGACTCATTCTGCTTTTCAGACAAACACACCAGCCTACTCTAAATCAGCCTAGACCAAGCCCAACTCTCTTTCCCTTTCCCTTTACCCCGTAAACCATAAAAATAACAAACAAATAGCAGTCAACACCTAGCTAATGTTAAAAACCATATCAACAACAATGCTAACCAAACAATACCCCAAACTCAATCCAAATAACATCTCAACTTGCATCAATCCTAACGATCTTATTTTCTATCAAAATCATAGTCTATGATGCTTGATCTATTCTAGAAGCATCAAAGATTGGACAGATGGCAATTGTAATGGGCATATTCTCTGCAAAACCCTAAGGGATCATGGAATTTGTACATGAGGGTACACTATTTGTGATGTTTTGATTGGACCTAAAGAATTCTCAAGTTTTCCCCCAATTTCACTAGGAATCTGACCCTTTTTAACATCAAGTTCATCATTGTAAGTTTAAATTTTCATTCCTATTCATAATTTTAGATTCAAAATTTTTAATTTGTTATCCCTAATCCACATCTCTGATTTTTCCTCTAAAACCAGCCCAATTTTTCTATTAATAGAGGATGAGAGGTGAGAGTTGAGAAGGGGATTCTATGGGGAAAAATTAAGGATTTAGAAGGAGAATTCCTCTAATCCTACGCAACCAAAGAATTCAAGAAGGACTGTATTTGAAAGATCAATTTTGATTAAAGGTCGAAACTCCAATAAGTCAAAATTAAAAATTCGAAGGAAATAAACACTAATTTTGGTGGAGTTTTATTTGAATAAAGCTTGTTTGTCTCGGTTAGCTACCTGAAAAAAGGTAAACACCTTCTCTCTTTTAGTTTTCTTTCATCGTAGTAATTTTTTTTAATTAAAAAGTAGACTATAACGCCCTGAAATTGGGTCCCGATATGTCACACAATGCTTAGGGGCACAAGTGACCCCAAGCTAACCTTCCTACTGGCATAGCTCATAAGCAACTGATTTAAATGCTTAAATCTATATAAAATCAGCGAAAACATAGCACTTCTATGAACTTAATCAATACAAATATGAACTTTACAAGATTACAACTCTAGTTTTACAAAATAAAACTAAAATTGAATACATCAACTTCTACTGACTGTCTGTGAAGCCTCTACTGGTACTGACTTTAGATAGCCAGGTCATGACTCCCAACTATCTAAGCTCAATACAACTAAAATAAGATAAAACAATACTTCTCGAACTGTATAACTTACTCAAGCCCTTGAATCAAAAGAACTCACCACCTGCTGACTGGAAGCTGTAAACTGAGTAAATATGGTATGTGCGCTACCACTTGTATGTACATTATGAGACAATGTAGCACATAGATAGATATATATGGGTCAGTACTTTGGAAATGTACTGAGTATGTGGGGGTGTATGCAACATTTTTAAATGATAGCATAATGTAAAATAAAATCATGCATGCTAACAATAATGACTTTCTTCGCTTGAATTAAACTGTAATATAGTTTCTCATAAATCATCAACAGTAACACATGCTTCATAAATCTTATAAATCATTGGAATCAACTCAAAACTCTTTGGTTCAAGACTTAGAGTGACTTGGTGACTCAAGAAACTTAGACTATTATGGACTTGGGAGTTTCTCATAACTGACATAAGCCATGTGAGCTTACATGGAGTCTAACATCTTTCCCACGTTGGGGAGATCTGTTCTATCCTTGCCATCAGCGTAGAACCTTAACTTTAGTGATCACTGTATTGGCCTTTGTCCCTTAATATTTATCCTATGGTGGCACATAGTTCTGGGGAAGTAGGATGCACTGCACGCACACTTCCCGCTCGGTGATAAATACTACACCCAAACTCAAGATCAAAATGCATTAGGAAATCCACCTTAATCAACTCAAGGGTCTATCATGAAGACCAAATCATAAATATATCTGATCTGTAAATCATAGACAACTTGTGGATTCCTAAATCGACTCAAACTCAAAACAATTTTTCTCAACATCAAGTGGACTTGCTTATCAAATCATATCAAGTATCAAAAACTTCAAGAAAATATCATAGAACTCATTCTTGACTCTTAAGCTCAATATCAATAAATATTCAATAGTCAAACTTCTCATGGAAAAGCACAAATAATGACACTTGTTTTAAATCACTTTAGAAATCATCATTTCATAATATCAATATACATCTCATGGCATAAATTTCTCAATTTAAGAAATATGATGGTAAAATAATCATAAATATCAAACTTAATCAACTCCAATCTCATAAATCATCAATAAAGTAGTTTGGGTGTAAATCAACTTGCAAAGATCATGAAATTCCAATAGTACAAATTAAATCTTTGGGCACAGGAATGAAAGGATATTCTTGTTCAAGCCCCACATACCTTGATTATGATTTTTGAGATGAAGAAACTTGATTGGAACTTCTTTCTCGCACTTATGAGCTAAACTTCTTGATGCCTTGACTTAGTTATCTTAAATCTTGAACCACTTGAAGGTATTTATGGAAGGTTCTTGAATTTTCTTGGAGAAGATTGGACTTTTGGGTTGAGAGAAAACCCTAGCTTCTTGAATGTTCTTGTAAGGAAATCGGAGAGAAATGAATTTCTCTTCTCTACTTGAATATATATATAGAAGGTAAGAACGGGATGAAAGGACCAAAATATACTTGAGCAAATTGTAGAACTGGAGCCCGATTTTTGGCCCTAGAACGACACGCTAGGATCATGGTCCTTCACTGGATTTGGACAATTGGAAAACTACTCAGTGGCGCGATGCGGTTAAATTGCGTTATCACTTTGGTTGTGACCTGGAAGGGCACCGCGATGCGGTGGAATCACGTTGGTGCACTGGAATTTGACAATCCTAATATTGTGCCTTGGCGGGATGCGTCAATATCAAGGAGGCTCACTGGAAAATGACAATTGCTATTTTGGCTATCTCCGTGACGAACTAAAGTGCTAGGTGGCACACTTTCTCACTAAAATGACTCTAACTCTTCATCGGAGTGTCAGATTTGGGAGAATTTGGTATTAATGGAGAGCTTATTCAATCCTCTACAGGAAAAAAAAGTCAAAATTAGGGAAATTCTATATGGTTCAATCATCATTCACTTTGAAAGTTATTTCCATATACTCAAAAGATGAATTTAGACTTAAGGAACGACCGGGGTATTACATAACTTTCTTTAATGTAGTAACGAATGTTGGAATTATTTGTTGTAAAGGCTTTAAAGGCCATCAGTTCTTTCTATGATGAAGGTAGAAGTCGTTAAATTATTTTTCAAAGATGATACTCTCTTTAGATCACTATTTTTGAGTCCTTTTCTTTTCTATTTTTTCTCTATATTTTATGTTTTGTGTTTATTTTCCTAAATTAATTAAGCCTCTTAAAATTCAAAGTTTTAGTGTTGGTGTTTGACTAGTGTTTTCCCCTTCTTTTTGATTGAATATTTTTCCTATTGTAGTTATTCTCTCACTGTACTGTTTTGGTCAAATGGTCACGTGTTGCTTTTTTTGGGTCATTGTTTCAAGCCTAAGATTCTCCAGCTTCAAACCTTGGTTTAAACTCAAAATTATTTATGAATCTTATGTTTTTGTTTTAGTTTAGGAAAACTGAATCACCAGTTTGGTTCGAACATGTTGCTTGTCATGATTTCAATAAGAAATAGAATGTCGTTTTAATATTTTTTACCTCTCATCGTCAATGGAGTGATGGAAATCTATCTATGATGAAGTCTTTGATCCTGTGAAACCTAAAAAGGCCATCTAGATCTAAAGAAGTTCAATTTGGGCTTCTCGAATAGAGGGTGAGGTTAAGAAGTGGTATTGTTGCCCTAGTGCCTAGGTTTGTTTGCAGTAATTTTTAGTGGTTATTATATTTTATTTGGGCTTGAATTTGATATTGGTTGATAGATTATAGCTCACAAATTCATCTATTCATGATTCTTTTGACTTTTATTTTTGTTCCTAGGTCTACAACTTTTGAAGTTTTGCGAGGTCATTCTTTAGGAAATGGAGGTTCGGTTTCACTTGTATAAGATATAGCTATGCAATAAAATTAGTTTCCAAAAAATAGTTTTCTTGTTTGTTTAAACTAGTCTTCTTTTATTCCTTTGTTCATATGAACTTTTAAAAGCTTATTCCTTTCCTAATTTGCTTATATAAGTATTGTTTGTCGTTTGATTTCTTTCATTTTAATGCATTTCAAGATAGGATATTCATAATTGTTTCCTTTAATCAATAATAAAGTATTGATAAATCAACGTAAGTGTGAATGAAAAAGGTTTTGTTTGATTGATTCAAATTAGCTAATTTTTTTTAAGTTTTACGCTAAGTTGTTTGTGTTGGAACGAAAATTGGGTTTTCAAACAAAATCAGTAGACTTCTTTCCATTTAATTCTCATTTTTTCTTTTTTTTCTTTTTTATTTGTTTCTTTTTCATTATTAGTTTTATCTCCTGGTAGGTTTCTATACTCCTTTCCTATCTCTTTCAAGCATATTATATCTTTTATCTCTTAAAGAGGACTTGATTGTATTCTTGTGAAGTATATGAAATTTGCTATCTTGATTACTTTTCCTTAGATACATGCTAATATTTATCTTTTTTTTTTATGGCATGTGAATTCACCTGAGTCCAATTCGCCTCTACACCCCTATATCTCTAGGGGACCAAGCCCCAAAAGCCCTCAAAAGGACTAGCATGAAGAAACAAAGCTAATATACATTGATATACAATAAATATATGGAATTTACAGATTAAAGATGGCTGGGATACACCAATGCATGGTGCATAACAATATTGGAAGCAAAGATACGGGTCCTTATGCACTGATATATAGAGTACATATAGAAAAATACAGCAAAACAAGCTTGGTATACATACCACGGAACTGGAACAAAGTCCATAAATATTCAACCCAAGATCTGGGTAGATTTAAAATAGGCCAGGTAAGGTACATAAACTTCAACTTTCTTCTTTAGTTTATTTGTGTATTCATATTTGATTACTTATTTGTAATGAACTCTTAAATTTAGTTAAATCAAATTAAATTCCCATTTGAATTATCATTTTTGTTTTATCTTTTCATTTTCCTTTCTTTATAATTCATCATGAGGTCTAAATTCTTGGGTTAATAAAACAAGTCTCTTTATGGTTTTCCCTTTAGAACAAGCCTTTGAAAATCAAAAAATGATATTTTATTTTGTTCATGTGCAAAAGTGGCTTATTTTAGTTAAAGAACTCTTCGACATAAAAATGGATCTTCCTTACAAAAAATCAAAACCCTTTTATAGTTTGTCAAAATTTCATAATATGTTTCCTTACTTTATTATATTAAAAATAATTTATTTTCTCAAATTGATACAAGAATTAAACTTAGTTGATCTTTTGTTTTAAGATAATTTCTTCTTAATTTAAATAAATATTTTTTTAGAATAGATGTCATATTTGCAAATAATTTAAATTTTAGTATTTTACAAAGTTAGACACATTTTCAAAACAAGTCACTTTACAATTTAGTCAAATTATTTTTGGTCAACCGATTTTTAAAGGACGCTCTTAAGTGTCTTAAAAAACTTCTCAAGAAATTACCTGAATTTGTACCCATTTTCTCTAATTTTAAAGATATTTCTATTTTTAAGTCTTTAAAATATTTTTAGTTTTTTCTTGATATTTTCTCAAAAATTAAGTGACGACTCTGTGAAAGGGATGCCACCATCCCAAATATATTTGTCAACAAAGTGTCAATTGAAGAGGTTTTTCCTCAAGAACAAGAGGTTAGCATTCCACTTTATTTGGTTAAGCAAGTTATGAACCCTTCCAATTTCAAAGATTTTCTCTAGGATCTTGATCTTAAAAATGATGATTTCTTGAACTTGACAATAAATTCTCTTCAATAAGAATAATACATGTTGTATTGTACAAAAGATTCTAACTCAAAGTAATTGGTGATTCTTTAGAGATGAAGAGGAGTTTTGTGATCCACCATGATGAGGATAGGCGATGGAAGAGTCTCACTCTTTTGGTATTGGCCTTTGGGTAACTTTTGGAACCATTTGGCATTTAGGGTCACTTTTGGGCTTATTTTGTAATAAATAACCTATGGCTATAAGTAGATAGGTTTTCTTTTTTTATAGACTTAGATGATTTTCGATGAACTTATACTTGAGAGTGTTCACTAATCTTGTTGGTGGCTTACTGATTTGCTTGAAACGTTGTTTGTGGGGGGATTAATTTTCCTCTTAATTTTCATAGAATTTAGGTGCTTTTATTAGGATTATGTTCAAGGATCATTGATTTAATACACCTTTGGTTTGCTTACATTCATATTCTTGTGTCAATCTTTTATCCTTCTTTCCTTATTGTCCTTTGATTTTCCTTTACTTGTTCTTGTATTCGTATTAGTAAGTTATTATTGTTATAAGAAAAACAAATATATAATATATTAAGAGTGTAAAGGGCCTTAGAAATATTGTTTGACTTTTTGTCCTTCATTAAAAGAAAATACTTTAGATAAAATCGTATTTTCACTATTTTCTTATTATTTAAGAGTTGACAGTTAATGAAATAATTATATTAAAACCTTTGCTTATTAGAAATCATCAGAATTAATGACAACTGATACATTTTACATTAGTTTAAGAATTCTAAATAAACTAAAGTTGACTTTAAGAAGATTCAAAAAATCTAGAAATAAATATGCAAGTGTTAGAATAAGAAGAATATAAGAAGCACAAATTCATAAAAGTTTTAAGTAAGAAGTAGGAAATCAAAGATTTTCTAAGGATTTAACTTTAAATAAGTAAAGAATTTTAAATATCGTAAAAAAATAATCGTACAAAAAATATGTTTTAAATTGATGTGTTTCTCTTAGCCCCTAACAGCAATGAAAAGAGATGTTGTATGATAAATGCAAAAGTGGCGATCCATCAACCACTTGAAACTTCTGGTCATAAAATATATATGTGATTATAATAAAATATATATTATTACATTATTATATTAAAGTGTGAAACATCTTTGAGAAATGATTTGAACTTTTTGCACTTTATTAAAAAAATTTGTAATAGACAAAATCGTCAAATTTTAAGTAATCAAAAATTACATGTGCAAGACACGTGTGAATAACCTAGTAACGAAGCAAATGGGGCTACTATATTAGAATAAATAGATATAATTCTTAATATTACCAAATATAGTGACAATTACCACTTTATATCAAACTCTTCAGTTAAAATTCTTTACTTTTTTCAACGCTTAAAACATTCCATGTATTTATCAGTTAATTCTCACTCCAAATTTCAGTTTTCTTAATATGTTCACTCAAGACTCGAGTTAGGACTAAGGGAGGGGACTCAATTCACTTTCCAATCTTGATGGGGATACATCAAGGATCAAAGCTTAGTCCATTTATTTTTATCGTGGTGATGGATGTTTTGACGCGGCATATTTAGGATGAGGTGCCTTATTGTTTACTTTTTGTGGATGATGTAGTCTTGATTTATGAGACTCGCAGTGGAATTAATGCTAAGTTGGAGGTTTGGAGGCAAACTCTTGAGTCTAAAGGTTTTAGGTTGAGTAGGTCCAAGATGGAATATTTAGAATGTAAGTTCAATGAGGTGTCTCAAGAGTCTGATATGGCTGTTAAGCTTGACACTCATTTTATCAGTAAGAGAGATAGTTTCAAGTAGTTGGGTCTATAATTCAAGAGAATGGAGAGATTAACGAGGATGTCACTCATCGGATTGGGATAGAGTGGATGAAATGGAGGATCGCCTCCGGTATCTTTTATTACAAAAGGTACCTCTCAAACTTAAAGGAAATTTCTACAGAGTGGTGGTCCGACCATCTTTATTGTATGGGATGGATTTTTAGCCTATTAAGAAGACCCATATCCAGAAGATGAAGGTGGCAGAGATGAGATCGTTTCAGTGGATGTATGGGTATACTAGAAAAGATAGGATTAGAAGTAAGGTTATTCGAAATAAGGTGGGAGTGGCTTCAGTGGAAGCTAAGATGAGGAAAGGGAGGTTGAGATAGTTCAGTTAAGTGATATGGATGAGCACGGATGCCCCAGTGTAGAGGTGTGAGTGGTTGACTAGGGATGGTTTCAATCAAGGGAGAGGTATACCGAATAAATATTACAAGGAGGTGATTAGAAATAACATGGAACAACTTCTACTTATCGAGTGCATGACCCTGGATAGGAAGTTGTGCAGGAGGCAAATTAGGGTAGAAGGTTAGTCTGAGTTAGGATGTTGTATGTTTTGGTGTATACTTGGAGTATCTTTATTTTTATAGTATAGAATATGTTAATTTCAACTATATCTTGTTCTATTACTATTCGTTATCTTATCTTATATTGCTTTATTTTGAGTCGGGGGTCTATCGAAAACAGCCTCTCTATCTCACTTTTGAGGTAGTGGTATGGACTACGTACACTTACCCTCCTCAGACCCCACTTGGTGGGAATATACTTGGTATGTTACTGTTGTTGTTGTTGTATATTGTACATGATTTACTTTCTTCCTTAAATCATGGAATCATGTGTTGCTAGTCAGGTAATAATTGACATAATGATATGTTAGGTATATGCATCTAAGAATGTCTTCTACTAATTCTCAAATTGTAGTTATTAATTTAAATTATTTTAGCAGTTTTATCAAATTATAGTTATTAATGTAAATTATTTTAGCAAGTCATAAATGACTTGGGCAGCCATTGGAAATATTTAATGGTGAAAATAAGCAGAAATACCAGAAGGACTTTCATCCGCAAAAGTAAAGAACTAGGATTTACCTGAAGTCTTAAACATGTGAGGATATTGCGTCTGCATCTTACTCTCGATCTCCCAAGTATCTTCCTTCACTGGATAGTCCATCCACTGAACCTTAACTGTAGAAATCTCCCTAGTGTACAACTGTCTTACATCACTAGCCAAGATGAGCACAGGCTCCTCCATCAAGGTCAACTGCTCATCCAACTAAACTGAATTCCATCTAAGCACATGGGATAGATAAGGAATGTATCACCGCAAAATGGAAACATGGAAAACCAGATGAACAACAACAAAATCTGGGGGTAAGGCTAACTCATAAGTTACCTCACTCACTGTGCAAAGAATCTCAAAGGATCTAATATATCTGGGGTTGAGCTTGCCCTTCCTCCTGAACCTCAGCACACCCTTCATGGGTGATACATGGAAGAAAACCCAATCACTATCTCCAAATCTCATGGAAGAAAACCCGATCACTATCTACAAATCTCATGGAAGAAAACCCAATCACTATCTCAAAATCTCAAGGCATGAAGACTATGTTCTTTAAACCTTCTGACTACTCAATGCCATTATCAACCTATCCTAAATCACCCTGACTCTATCCAAAGACTCTTGAAGCAAATCAGTACCGTAGGATCTAATTTTGAAAGTCTCAAACCATCCAATCGAGGAACGACATCACCTACCAAATAAAGCCTCAAAAGTTGTCCTCTCAATACTCGAGTAATAATTGTTATTATACGTGAACTTTACCAAGGTTAAGTATTGCTCCCACTTACCTCCAAAATCTATAACACAGGATCGGAGCATATCCTCAAGAACTTGAATAGTCTGATCCGAATGGCCATTGGTTTGTGGATGGAAAGTTGTACTAAGGTTCACCCGAGTACCCAACTTCTCCTAAAAAGCTCTCCAAAAGCTAGAAGTGAACAAGGAACCTCGGTCTGAAAAGATAGATATAGGTATACCATGCAAATGGACTATCTCACGCACATAGATATGGGCTAAACTCTCAACACCGAAAGACATCTGAATAGGAATAAAATATGCTGATTTGGTCAACCGATCCATAATGACCCAAATACAATCAAAGTCATGAGAAGTGCAAGGCAAATCACTAACAAATTACATGGTAATCCACTCCCATTTCAATGAAGGAATGGGCAACCTCTACATTAATCCACTAGGTCGTTGGTGCTCGGCCTTCACCTGCTAACATCATAGGAAACAAGATACAAAGTTTACCACATCTCTCTTCATGCCGCTCTACCAATAATGTTGTCTTAAGTCTCTATACATCTTAGTTGTACCTGGATGAATAGAATACCTAAATTGTGAGCCTTATCCAAAATCGATTGAATCAAGTCATCAACCCTCAAAACACAAATGCAACTATTAAACCATAAGAGACCCTCAGAATCTATGGTAGACCTCTTGGACTCACCACTCAACACCATATCACTGAGGATGAAAAGTCTACTATCCTCAAACTAGTGATCCTGAATTTGCTAAAATAGCGAGGAACTTGCCTCACTACTAAAAACAATCCTTTTAGGGTCTGAAATATCAAGTCGCACCATCAAGTTGGTTAAGGATAGAATGCCCTGCGCCAACGACCTCCGATAAACTGAAACACAATCCAAGCTACCCATATTCACTTCCTTCTGACTCAAGGTGTTTGCTACCACATTCTTCTTACCTGGATGCTACAAGAACGAGATTTCATAATTCTTAAGCAGTTTTATCTATCTACACTACCTAGCATTTATCTCTCTCAAGGTCATAAGATGCTAAATACTTTAATGATCTGTGAAAATATCACAATGCACACCTTAAAGATAATGCCTCCAAATCATAAGCATGAAAATTACCACTACAAACTCTAAATCATGATTGGGTAGTTGCGTTCATGAACATTAAGCTGCCTATAGTCATAAGCCACAATACGATCGTATTGCATTAACACGCAACCCACACCCACACCAAAAGCATTAGAATACATGGTGAATCTCTCACCCTTAGCAGGAAGAGCCAAAATTGGAACCGAAGTGAGGAACTACTCAAGCTTACCAAAGCTCAACTCATACTCCTAAGACCATAAAAAAGAAATCTCTTTCCGAGTCAATCTAGTCATAGGTGCTGAAATAGTAGCAAAATCCTCAATGAATAATCAATAATTACCAGCCAAGCTAATAAAGATACGAACCTTAGTTAGAGATGTAGGTATGGCCCAATCACAATAGCCTCAATCTTCACCGAGTCTACCACAATCCCATTCTTACAATCGCATGTACAAGTAATGTCACTGACTCAAGCAAAAACTCACACTTTAAGAACTTGGAAAAAAGCAAATGATCACTCAAAGTCTGGAGCACAATCCTCAAATATTGTACATGCTCCTCTCTACTCCTTGAATATACAAGGATGTCGTCAATGAACATAATCACGATGGAATCTAAATAGGGTCTGAACACTCGGTTCATCAAATACAATAATGTGATTCGGGAATTAGTCAACCCAAAAGACATCACTAAGTACTCATAATGGCCATAACTTGTCCTAAAGGCTGTCTTTGGGATATCCTCGACCTGAATCCTCAACTAATTGTAACCATGCCTCAAATCAATCTTAGAAAACATTGTTGCACCATGAAGCTAGTCAAACAAGTCATCAATGTGAAGCATAAGATAATGGTTCTTCACCATCACCTTATTAAGATGCCTATAATCAATACACATACATATGGAGTCATCCTTTTTATTAATAAACAACATAGGAGCTCCCCAAGGGGACACACTTAGTCTAATGAAACCCTTACTAAGAAGTTGTTGAAGCTGATAATTTAGATCCATAAGCTTGACGAGCCATACAGTAAGGTGCCATAGAAATAGGTCGGGTAATAGGATCAAGATCAATAACAAACTCAATCTCACGGGTAGGAGGTATACCAAGCAAATCGGTAGGGAAAACATCAAGAAACTTATGGACTACATGAATAGAGTCAAGCTATGTACTCACCATACTAACATCATGAATATAAGAGAGATAAGACTCACAAAGCCTAGAGAAAAGTCTCATAGCATGAACATAATAAATAATCCCTATCAGCTCATGGCTAATAGCTCTATGCCACACGATAAGGGGGTATGCTGGACATACTAAGGTAACGGTCTTGGCAAAAAAATCTATGATTGCATGATTGTGGGATAACCAGTCCATGCCTAAAATCACATCAAAATCAACTATGTCCAATAAAATAAGATCCATATGAGTATCAATATCTGTAACAGTCACAACACATACTTTGAAAACCCGATCCACTACTATAGAATCACCCATGGTAGTAGATACACATGAAGGTACAGATAACAAATTCTAAGATAACTCTAACCATGGGGCATAATAACTAGATACATAAGAGTAAGTGAATCTCGGATCGAATAAAGAAAAAGCCAAATGATGGCACACTAAAATTGTACCTGTCTAACAACATCCAAAGACTCAGCCATAAGCCTAAAAGTTACTGCAAACAAATAACCTCGCCCGCCACCTAGATGGGATCCTGACTGATCTCCTGCCTTACCTGCCTGAGAACATCCACAAGCACACTTGGGACCACCCTTATGATTATATATACCTTCTCTAACTGAGGGATGGACTACTTTAATAGGGGGACCACTCTAAGCTATGGCAAAAACTGGCCTATGACTAGGGCACTCTCGTGAGTAATGACCAAAAGCTCCACAACCATAACATGCCCTATAAGCTGAACCAGAACCAAAAGATCCAACTGACACAAAATAACCACCACGACTAGAATAACCAAAACACCAGCCCCTTGAAGAATGGTCTCTACCCTAACAATGGTGACTTAGAGGCTAATACAGTAGCCACGAAGGGTAACTACCCTAAAAAATGCTGCTACTAAATTAGAAACTACTATGACTCCCACTGAAACTACCCTAATATCGAGGTCTTTTATCACTGCCTCCTTGGGCCTCGTGATGCATCTCTTTTATCACCTAAGCATGGTTAGATACCTCAGCAAAAGACCTACCGCAATAATTAAACTATGAGTAGACATGCAAAGAGGAAGTCTGAATCCTCTAACAAAGCAATGAACCCTCTCAAACTTAGTAGTTTTTATCGAAGTAGCATGCCTAGATAACTCATAAAAATAAGCCTCATACTTTATAATTGGCATGGAGCCCTGATCCAATCTTAAGAACTGATCCCTCAAATGATCCCTAAAACTGTGAGGCATATACTTCTCTAAGAAAATTTCAAAGAACTGAGTCCATATCAAAGGAGAAGATCCAGCTGGCTAGGAATGAAGATAACCTATCCACCAATGTCGGGCTGCTAAGTCCAACTTAAAAGTAGTCAAATCCATACCATAAGTCTCGACTAGGTCTAAATTATGGAGCCTATTCTCACCAAAAATCTAAAACTTATATACATCCTCACCGATGCACCAGAAAACCTAGGCGGAGCCAATCTTAAGAATCTTCCTAACATCTTTTACTCCTCAATAGACATAGTAGATTGGGGAACCAATGGCTGAGAAACTATCAACATAGGAGGGAACTCAACCCTGGGAGCCACACTAAAAGCTGCGCCCCTACCTCAGTACCACTCTAATCTATAAACTGTGCACTATTAGACGGTGTACCACCAACCAACCCTAAGAGATGAAACAAAGTATCCTTGTGCACTGAAGAAGAAATAAATCCATATGGAGCTTGGGCTGATCCCTAGACTACCATTGGCTGGGGAAGAGGAACCTCTGGCACAAGAGCGAGAATTAGGTCTAGTGAAAGCCCCCTATCTATGACCTTTGCGTCATCTATGAATAGTGATAAAATCCCTAAGCTCGGTCTTGGGACCCTCATCTCATATAGCGGTAGCGTGATCATGCTCACCTACACCATAGTTTTAATATAGGATGATCATTGTCAACAAAGCTCAACTCACGTTGAGGTTTAATCCAAGAGAAGTGAGTCTAGTTTTCACACCTTATAAGTGTTGATAATGTCTAAACATATGCTCGTAGTGTAAATAAAATGAAAAATATGAAATAAAATTAGGGGATTGGTGTGGAATGTTCTTTTATCAAAATCAAATCAAACTACCAACTCAACTCAATGATTGTGGTTAAGATTTAAATATGATACAAGTCTTGGGATGTTGTCTTTGTAGGGGCAAATAATGCATGGGTTCATGATAATTTAGAGCAAATTTTAGTCATAAGCTACATTGGTAGGCTAGGTTAAGAGTTCTTGAGGCTAATCTTTCAACCAAACCTCAAGATTATCACCTATGGATCCTTTCAAATACCTCATGGGCATGGCAAAAAAAAATCACCTAATACCTTAATTGGAAATCTCTATTTCTAGGAAGATGCCCAAGATCTAGCTAATTCTCAACTTGCCCTTATTTCTAAGATGATGTAAAGAGCATAAGCTAAAATAACTATTGTTTACTAATGTCTTGTTACCCATATACCTCTTTCAAGGATGATATAGGATCCAAAGGTACACTCAGATCCCTCTTTAAAGGATGATGTGAGAGTTTGAGAACTTGGGGTTTTCACCCTAATAATTTATTTTGGGAATTCGAGGTTTTCACACACAAATCCCAACTAAATGAAGAAGAATTAGTGAAACCCACAATCAATGAAGAAGAATATACAATAATAAATCACAACACACATATATTTGCTACCTATTTCAACATAATCAAAAGATAAATGTTTAGGTACTTAGGAAGTTAAGGAGAAGAAATATACCAAAAGGGTCATTTAATGCATCTATGGAGATTGAAAATGAGAAGATTCTACAATTTAACTTTAATTTCGCCAAACTTGAATTGGAAATTTAAACGTAATAGTTTCCCCAAATTAGTAGGGTTTACAAAGTTTCCAATTTCAATTCTCAAGCGATGAATAACAAATAAGAAAAGGGTTTCCCCTTATAAGGGTTTTAAGGTCGGCTACATAAAATTACACAATTGGCCCTGGGCATAAAATCGTGATCGTTGTAGCTTGACCTCAATCGCATCTACTGAGGTCGCCATAAGATCATCGTGATCATTAACAATTGACTATGCTTGACTGGCTGTGATCGCAGGCCCTCAGACCGTGATTGTGGTAACTGAGATCAGTTCCTTATCTGGATCTTTTGGCTTTTGCACTTTTTTTCTCTTATTATCATGATTCAAGGCTACCCCCTAGTTGTTACAATGGTTTTTATGGACACAAGTGACTAAAAGCTAACCCATGAGCTAGTACCTGCTATGAGCACTAAACAAAATAGTAATACAACACATGGGTGAAAGGTAAGCGGATAAGATACTATAAAATCAGATACTGAATACATATCAAAACATGTCTAAAATATCTAATAGAACACTAAAAACCAACTGTCTATCTGAAAATAACTGATAGCACTGAAATGACTGACTGAATACATAACTGCGTATTTGAAATCCTCTAAATATTATGTGGACTTGATGGAACAGACCCCCAACTAACTACAACTGACTGAACATAAGAAAACACTAAAATAAATAAAATAAACAAATCATGTCCTTGATAGATGAGGATTCACCACTATTGTTGCTGAGTAATGCTGAGATGTCTAAGAGCGATCGAGAAATTATATGTCTGAACCTATGTTGTAAGTCAACATAGCGCAAAGAAAAACTATGCAGTTAGTACTTTGAATACAATGGTATATGATATGAGGAATGACAGAAATGCATGGGGTATTTGAGCATAAATGCATGAACATGTAATGCAAGAGCAAGCTACATGATTCTGAGATGATCTATAATTTAAAAGAATGAAAGCTGTATAACTGAATAACTGAAAATTCATACATTTGGTCAAGCAAACCTGAACTAAAATACACTAATTATTGTACTAAGATTGTGGGAGGTATCATATAAGCGACATGCTCCAATCTGAGCTAATTAGGGTCCAACCTATAACCCTAATTAGAAGGGTGTTAGTACCATGCCACGGGTACTAACACTGGCTGGGTGGATCCATTAATCTGGAGTTCCAAAGGACTTAGGAGTCACCCTTTACTGGAAGGTGCTCGTATGATATATGTGTCAACCCTCTACCGGTAGGAAGACATCTAAAACTTACGGTGGCTACGTATTTCTGGAACTCAAGGTATGCTACTAATGTTCACACTTTTTACTGGCTGGGGAGCCCCCATCCCTAGGTTCGCTTGGTGCTAAATCCTACTTCCAACTGAACTGACACAGGTACTGACTAAAGTTCAACTGAATATAGTAATCGATATTTCTTAACATGATTAAAATAACTATGTAAATAACCAGATTCATGATTTAACTAAATTATTAGTTGGAAGATTTGAAACGTAAGTAAAACATACAGGTATCGGGTGTTCATAAACTGCCAGTACTAAATGATGACAAAATACAATAACGATGCTTTAAAATAGTAGTATGGAATCATAGTTCAAGGACCCAAAACATAAGCATTTTATCAAATAAGTGTAAAGCATGAACTTCAACATAGGGGCGTGTTAATCATGAGAAAACAACATCTTTATATGGTTTAATTCATAACTTGAGGATTTAACATGAAATAAGTTGAACATGACATGGCAATTGAAATTCCAAAAAATGAAGTATCTTAATTCATATAGAAACATTGGTAAACATTACTTGTATGTGAGATACTAGGAAATTCATGGATTATTTCATGAGTTTCATGGAGGATTTCAGAAAAAAGGAATAGATCAATACTTCCGAATAAATATAGGGTTTTTAGGCTCAATAGTGAAAGAGAACCATTGATGAATACCCCACATACCTAAAGTAGAAGCTTTGGGGAAATTTCTTTGAAGTTGTTCTTGACCTTCAGAAACCCTAGCTGCTTGGATAAGATGAAGAAACCATTTTCTCTTGATTCTATTTAGTAAATTGATGTTTAATGATGTAAATTGGGGATTTGGGGCCTTTTATACCACCCCTTGTGAAGACAAAACGACATGGGTTAGGATTTTAAGGGAGTGGGAAAATATATAAAAGCCCATGGAAAAATATGTAGAAAATTATGTTCCCAATCGGTACGAGCCGACCTTATGACTCATATATTAGGGTACGACTGGACTACTGACTCGTAAGCTTGGCAGATTTCAAATAACATGTACTGGTCTGGATACGAGTTGTACTTCCAACTCGTAAGATACCTATATAATTTGGTAAAGTCACTCATAAGATGAATGGACAACTTGGGTAACTAACACTATTATAGATACGACTTCTTTCTATATGATTCATACCTTTGTATATGACTAGATGCCCCCTCTTGTATCTTGGAAAGAACATTAAGGGGTCAACACTAGTGTCCATACCACTGGGTTCATATGACTCATACCCCTCTTGATGACCCATAGGGTCAAGTCGTACCTACAACAGAATGTTAGACATGCTATACTAACTTAGGTATGAGTCCAATATACGACTCGTATACTGGGGTACGACTGAAGATCATAAGTCATATACTGCACACAGACTGGAAAAGATGTGGGGTATTACAAATTTCCTCCTTGGGAACATCTATCCTCGAATGAGACTGGCTATACATAGAGTGCTAAGGCAACCGCGATTATCTACCAAACATACATGACTTGGAATATGATTAAATAACTGAGTATGAATCACCATACATGAACTGATTTCGTGAATGCATACAGAGAGACAATTTAAGAAAGATCATTAACTTAAGATGAATCTAGGTTTGCAAAGATGAATCTAGGTTTGCGAAGACAATGAGACCCCATGAAATTTCACCATCTCCCTAAGGTAAAGCTTGGCATAATCCTCAGCTAAGTATGAAGTATGAACTAGCAAGAAATGAGATAATTTTGTCATCTATCTACAATGACCCATATTGAACCATGTTGACGATGTGTATGAGGCAAACCTGCCACAAAATCCATGTTCACAACTTCCTATTTCCAAGTGGTGAAGCTAAACTCTTGCAAGGTACCACTAGGCCTTTGGTGCTCAACTTTGAACTACTGACAATTTGGACACTTAGCTACAAACCCTACAATATCCTTCTTCATATCACTCCACCAATGCATTTTGTGCAAATCATGCTACATCTTAGTGGCTCCTGAAGGGATAGAGTATTGTGCGCCATGCATTTCTATAAGTATCTTCTTTCTCAAGATATCAACACACAAAACATATAACCTTCCCTAACAATGAAGCACATCATCACTCCTTGAGAGAAAACCTCTGCCTTATGATCTTTAACAACCTTCTTCAACTTAACTAAACTAGGATCTCTGTCAAGCTTTACTTTCACTTCACCACTAATGAAGATTCTAAACCATTTTGAACCTATATACTACCTTCAGTCGAATCAACCAATCAAACACCTAATCTTGCAGGTTGATGAAACTCATAGACTAACTTGTTCTTATCTCCCTATACATAAGGAACACTACCCATAGACAACCTATTAAGGTCATCTTCTACTATATTGGCCTTGTCCGGATGATACAACACATATATATCATAATCTTTTAATAACTTAAGCCACATTCTCTAATAAAGATTCAGAACTTTTTGCATGAACACGTACTGTAAACTCTTATGGTCAATGAACACATGAACATGAAACCTATAGAGAAAATGTTCCAAATCATTAAGGCAAAGAAACTAGTTGCCAACTAAAGATAATGGGTCGGATAATTCTTCTCATAGGGTTTAAACTGCCTAGAGGCATAGGCTATGGCCTTGCCTCTCTGCATCAAAACACAACCAATACCAATTTTAGAAGCATTACAGTAAACTATAAACCCATCTGAACCATCTAGCAAAGTCAAGACTAGAGTGAAAGTGAGTCGAGTCTTCAACTCCTAAAAACTCTTCTCACAAGAACACATTTGGAAATTCCCTTTCTAATGAAACTAACTTGAGACTTTGAGTTGCAGAACTATTGTCTTTGACTCAAACAAGATGGCAAACATAGCTTTTAGATATCATCTTTCTTGCTTTAAGATAAGAAACAATCACACAACGAAGAACTAAAGTACTACCCTTCATTCAATGACTGGTTCATTGGGAAAATGAAACAAAATAACTCTATTTTTGTAATCAACTGAGGCATAACATTAGTGGAGCCAATCCATGCCGAGAATTATATCAAAATCAGTCATCTCTAACTCCACAAGATTAACTGAAGTGACTTTCCAAAACACTGTGATCGAGCAATTTCTATATACTTGTCTAGCTATAATAGATTTACCCACTGGGGTAGCCACTGAGAAAGGCTTTGCTAACGTTTCAGGACTAACACCAAAGTTGACAGCTATATAAAGGGTCACAAAATAAAGTGTAGCTCTAGGATCTGACAATGCATAAACATAAAGATGGAAAAATTGTAATGTACCCGTAACCACATTAGGAGAATTTTCCTAATCATGCCGAGTCTGGAGAGCATAAAATCTATTCTGGTTCTATCTACTAGTTGCATTGGAAGCGGCATGTTGCTGAGTTGGTTGACCAGCAGGAGCTAAAGAAAGATTGGACTAACCTTGCTGACTAGCCCTTAGGCGATCCCTAACTATGTGGCCTGGATTTCCACATCCAAAATGCATATCACTACCAGCTATACACTAACCTTAGTAATTTCAACCATATTTCTAATATAGTGGATTAGTATGACCAATGTTCACACTAACCTAAAACTTAGAGCCTAGCGCCCTATCCCGACTGTCTTTCCTGAACTTAGCCACTGCTGCACTGACTGAAGATAGAGTTGGGGCTGAAAATTTCTAATAGAACTAAAAATGATTACCACCTTCTAACCTTGGCTGAGAAATATTAAAACTAGCTGTTCTGGCACTTTTGCTCTCTCTTTCCGTCTCCTTATACTTCTCCTCCTCAATCTACTGAGCATGAACCATGAGTCTAGACTTGTCCATCTCCTTAATCAACATGGAAGTCCTACACTCCTTAACCACACTATCAGCTACACCAGATACAAACTTAATTATTCTAGACCTATTATTTTCCACCATAGTGGTAGCATACCTCGCTAACTGGATGAACTTAAGCGAGTACTCCTTCACACTCATACTATATTTCTTCAAATTGATGAACTCCTTTGCCTTAGCTTCTCTCAACTCTAATGGTAAGCCCGTCGAAGAAAGCCATGGAAAACTCCTCCCACTCAATAAGCCCTACTTCCACACCTTGATCCTCGTTCCACAACTTAAACCAAGTATGAGCTACATCTTGCAACTAGTTTACATCCAACTCTACACTCTCACTTGAAGTGACACCCATGATATTAATCACCTTCTACACCATGTCTAGAAACTCTAGCTGATTATCCTCATACATAGATCCAGAAATAGAGGGGGATTTATCTGAGTAAGATCTCAAATCCTATTAATTTTTTAGATAGACGGTTGGTTTTTAGTGTTCTATCAGATATTTCAGATATGTTTTGAAACATATTTAGTATCTAGTTTTATAGTATCTTATCATCTTACCTTCTACACATATATAATATTATAATTTTACTGAGTGCTTATGGAAGGTACAAGCTCATGGGCTAGCTTGTAGTCATTTGTGGCCACTAGCAGTATTGTCGTGATTGGTGGGGCAGCCTCGAGTCATGAAAAAACATGGTATCAGAGCATAAATGCATGAACATGCAATATTAAGACTAAGCATAAACATAGTTCTGAGATAATCTCTAATCTGAAAGACTAAAAGTTGTATAACTAAATAATTGAAAATCTATACACTTGGTCAAGCAAACTTGAACTGAAATCCATTGATTACTATACTGAGATAGTGGGAGGTATCATATAACTGACATGCCCCAATCTGAGCTAATTAGGGTCCAACTTATATCCCCAGTTGGAAGGGTGTCAGTATCGTGCCACAGGCACTAACACTGGCTGTGTGGATCCACTAATCTGGAGTCCCGAGGGACTTAGGTGTCAATATTTACTGGCAAGTGCTCTAATTAGATATGTTTCCACCCTCAATTTGTAGAAAGACATCATAAACCTATGCTGGCTACATAGTTTTTGAACTCAAGGACAATTACTAAAGGTCACACCCTCTTTTAGCAGATGAGTCCCCATCCCTGGGTTCGCTCGGTGGAAAATCCTACTCCCAACTGAACAGAAATTGATGCTGACTGAAGATTGACTGAACATGACTATTGATATTGCTCAACATGATCATAACAACTGAGTAAATAACAAGATTCATGGTTTAACTAAATTATTACTTGGACGATCTGAAACATAAGTAATCACATAAGAATCGGGTGTTCATAACCCGCAAGCACTGAATGATGACAAAATATGATACCGATGCTTTTAAAATAGTAGTATGGAATCATGGTTCAAAGACCCAAACAGAAGAATTTCATCAAATAAGTGAAAAACATGAACTTGAACATGGGGATGTGTTAATCATGAGAAAAAAAACATGCTCACATGGTTTAATTCATAACTTCAGGATTTAACATGAAATAAGTTGAACATAACATGGGAATTGAAATTCCAAAACATGAAGTATCTTAATTCACACGGAAACATAGTTAAAAATACTTGTATTTGAGCTAATAGGAAGTTCATGGATAATTTCATGAGTTTCATGGAGGATTTTATAAAATAGGAATAGATTCATACTTTAAATAAAGATAGGGATGAAGAAACTACTTTCTCTTGATTCTATTTAGTAAATTAATATTTAATGATATAAATTTGGGATGTGGGGCCTTTTATACCAACCCTTGTGAAGCCAAAACAACATGGGTTTGTCTTTTAAGTGAGTCAGGAAAGACATAAAAGCCCCTGGAAAAACATGCAGAAAATCATGTTCCCAGTCAGTACAAGTCGACCTTACGACTTGCATGTTAGGGTACAACTGGATTGCTGACTTTTAAGTTTGGCAAATTTCAAATAACATGTATTATTCTAGATACTAGTCATACTTTGAACTCATAAGATGCCTATACGATTTGGTAAAGCCACTCATAAGATGAACAACAACTTGGGAAATCAACACTGCTATTGATGCGACTTCTCTCTATATGAGTCATACCATTGTATATGAATAGATACCCCCTTTCGTATCCTGGACAGAACCTCAAGGAGTCAATACTGATGTCCACACGGCTGGGTTCATACGACTCATACCTCTCTTGACGACGCATGGGGTCAAGTTATACCTACAATAGAATGTTCAATATGCTATACTGACTTAGGTACTAGTCCAACATACAACTCGGACACTGGGGTACAACTGAGGATCATGAGTCGTATGTTGTACAGAGACTGGAAAAGTTGTAGGGTATTACACTTGTTGACCCCGTGTAAGCTCAATTGCACTTCTTTCTTTCGCATCACCTATATACCTACAAAGTATGGAAATTAGTGCATCCAACTAACAAATTTGCCTCATTTACACCTTCAAATCATAGTAATTTGCACGAATTTTGCTAAATTCACCACTCATCAACATTCCCAACTAAAACCTATGTTTGTCTTCAAGCAACACTATTTCTTACTTATTAAGACAATGAAAATTAAAGACTATTTATACAGCCAAATGATTACAATGACTTCAAACTAGATTAACACCACAAGTATCTCTCAAACATGGGCAAAGCTATTCTCATGACTCCCCTCGACATGATGTATAATCTCAATGATGCAAAGGAATTTAATGAAATACAATGTAATAATAACTAACTCTCTCGATGTGACTCCCTATCAATAGCTACTCCCCTATACTCTCTTGCCTTATTTTCCAAAAGATGACAATTTTACCTACCTCAATTAGTCTACATGCCTCCTCACGAGAAAGAAATCCCACACACCAAATTATCCACTATGAAATGAGGTATTTAAGTGAAAACATCCACTCAACAAAGACTCCCTCTATGCTAAAAAGTACCATACCATATGCTTGCCCTTATTTTTAATCGCCACTACAATGAATAAATTTGGTTGGAGATCTCAAAGGAATTTTTTAATCTTGTAATGCAGGTTCGGGAAAGGGTATGATACCATTTAGGTAAAAAGTGACTACACCCTCCTTGAATATTAATATCACACTATTTAACCCAACTTTTGACCATGGACCACTTCATTTGTTTTCAAAATTCACACATGCCTACTTTTGCTACCTCGATTTACCCAATTCCTTGAAAGCATTTTCTTTTGACTATTTTTTTCACTCCAAGTCATTCCTTCTTTTGATGATTTCTTTCTTTTTCACTTTTTCAATTTCTCTCTTTGCTTAGCATAATAGGAATCCACTTACATTATCATGAACCAAGGTCATTTTTTCTAAACATACCACCCCCAACTTAGGCATTTGGCCACAATCTTCATTTTCAAAGTTCAAGGAGGGTAGGGTTCAAAATAGGGAAACACTTTGAATGGTTCAAGGTTTGTAATGTGGTTGCCAAAGAAAGGCTTGAAGGCTTAAAATGGGCAACTAAGGATACTATCCTATGTATGGGTTGGCTATTTATGCTAAAGTGGGCTCCTAATGTACACCAAGGTGGCCTAAGATAATTTTACCAACCAAGTATAATCAAAATAAGCCTTAAGAGACTAACGGGTCATGTTCTAGATGGTACAAGTATGCACGAGAGTTAGATAATTATGCTCACTGCACATGGCATGCAATCATTTCAAGAAGGCTCAATTGTACCTCTTACTAGAGACAAAAGGGAGTATTTACCAATTTCTACAAGCTAAAGATTTCGGGGTAACAAAAAGAGGTAAAGTATTCATACAAAATATTCACATCCATGCCTTAGGTTTTCAAAAAAATTTGGACGGAGGGGGGGGGGGGGGGTTTGCTTTGCATTTGCACCACACATAATTTTCTATTTATGGCACCAAACCAAGTTGTCGTCTCACATTTTGGATTTCATTAGGGAAAACCATATGTCTACTCAGACTTCACCATAGGTATAGGGTCGGTCCCAAATCCCAAATGCCACAGGTACTTAGATTTCCCCTGTATTTATAGCTCCGATGCTACGGGTACTCAGACTTCCCCTGCATTTATGGCTCAAAATTTAATCACGATGATTTTCCCTTAATAATGTCATGACTCAATCTATTATAGGGAAAGGCTCATCCGATATCACCATAAACAAGATAAAGATAAAAATGAAAATCTAAAAAAGAAACAAACAACTAATCCATGAAATGTGGGAACCATCTGAGTACCTGAATATTACAACCCAAAATAAAATAAAAATTATCCAAATAAATATCAAAATATCCAAAAATATCTCAATGATACAGTCCAAATGAATTAATATGAAGATCGATACCCCCAACTAAAAGCTTGTAGTGACCTCACTACATAATCAATAAAGCATAAAGAGAGTAAAAGGGTACTCCTAGTAATGGCATCAAGAGTTGTTGCCGCTATAAGACTCAGCATCACCTATGGCATCATCAAAATTGGATCACTCAGTTGGGCCTAGTCATAACTATAAACTCTGGAAGAAAGAAGTTTGTCTCTAGGTTTTAGGACCTTCCAAAGGCCATTTAACCCCTTCCACATCTTGGTGAAGAACTTGTCCCTGTTCTTCATCTTCTTATATAAGTCCTAAGCTTCCTATGAGAATCTGCCAAAGATGAGTAGGCCCACTCAAGCCTAGTAATTATGGGTCCCTATGTCCTTTAATCCTCCAAGTACCTTTCATAATCAGACTGAGCCACATATTAAAATCAATAGTGGAAGGCTCTCCTAGACCATAACGCAACCATACTTCAAGCTCCCTTATTTCCCTCAAATCAATCGAGATCTCATCAAAGGGGATGGTTGTGGATGGCCTGCAAGACTCTATATCTTGACATGTCGACTTGCCCAAGTTGATTTTCCTCTTCTTTCTCTCCTATAATCCATCACCCCAAATCTTGAGAGAATAAATGGGGGTGTTTGGGTGCACCCAAGTGTTTATAGGGTATTTCTCAACCATGGATCTCTTGCATAACTCAGTAAATAAAAAAGGAAATAAGAGGTACATATCACCGTGGATCTTGAAATATTTTATGTTTGAGATTACAAACCAACCAATATTCAAAGGAATGTTGTCTAGTATACAGGCAACCATCGGAGCTCTCATATCTAGAACAACAGTCATGTTTGTGCATGTAGAGATGCAGCTACAAATGATGTTCAGCCTTATCCTTGCCTTCGATATGAAAAAATTCATTGATATACTTGTCTTGGTGGCCGCCCAAGGAACCTCCCTACCAGGGCACAACTTCTTAGCCATCCAACTCCCTGGTTCACACCCCTTCACCTCAAATTAGCTCATGTGTTCATCTAAAAACCCATATAGATTGTTATTTACTCGGCTCCGAAGTGCACATTCTACCACCGGATCCACACAACTGGTTCGGATAAAGATACTACACTAAGGTTAGCATAGAATTCCCTTACCCACTTTTTGTTTTCCCGGCAAGGATCTAGGGAAAAACAATGCCACCTAATGGCTACCAAGTGAGCATGAAATGCTGGGAAATTTTTCAGCACCTTATCTAAGCAAATGCCTCGCTTCGAGTATAATTTGGTTTTGGGAAGGTTGGCATATTATTGATTGTGGTATTCCGTGGCCAAGAATTGGGTTCGATCATATTCTTCCATGTTGAGCCTTGAAAACCTAAGAACAATACAACAACACTCATTGTTATTATTTTAATGCAACAACTATGTTTTATTTTCCAATTTAACTCAAGTAGTAGTTTCTTGGTTAGTTTTGGGCAAGAAATAGAATTGTAAGATTTTTGGTCGATGCTGGAAATCACCCTCGGTTATAGCAATTGTGGCATTTGAGCCAAGATCGGACCAAAATGCTCAAAACTCAAAACATCCAATTTCATTGCCAAATTGTGTTTCAAATCAAGAAGTAACCTTATGCATATGAAACTTAGCCTCTAGGTGCTTGATTACAACCTCGAAATATGAAAAAACTAAGATTGAATTCGCTAGGGCATTTAATCGAGCACTTGGTGTGCACACTATTTCAATTTATTTTGAACAAAATCTTGGGTACTCAAGACTTCCCCATCCATGTACCTACCAACTACAATAGCTAATAACACCAATAAACACATTTAAACCAAAGTTTTGCAATTGAAACACTATTTTAGGCCATTCCTAAAGAATGAATTCTATGGCCTACAAATACACATAAAAAGAGAGATTGAACCACATACCAGATTGAGGAGCGCAAAAGGATATTGATGCTCAATTTCAATGCCCAAAACTTAGCCAAAATCAGTTTCAATTTGATAGAAAATTTGAAAGGAGTGTGGGGGAAATACGCGACTGTTTAGTTTTTTTAAACTGACTTAACCGTGATCGCTATCACACGGATACCGCTATCACTGTGGCACATCTTTAGGAGAAATTATCGATGTTTCATTCTTAGAAATAATTTTGATTGGGTGTGTAAAGGTATGGGCAGGGACCTTGGGTAAGGGATGAGACTACCCCTTAGAATTTTTTTTAAAGATACAGGAAAATCCCATAGACGGATCACTCTATGAATTTTGGACCTTCCCACTATTCGTGGGATGATCCATCATTTTGATACAGATAGTTTGGAGCATTTGCCTCAATTCCATGGTTTATGGCCTATCCCATAGGTTGTGATTTAAGTCGTTGACTTTAATGATGTTTTTGAAGCTCACTAGTTTATTCCTATTAATGGTCTCGTGGATCGTGGTCCTTACCATGATTTGTGGATTTAATCCATTGTTTTTGACAGACAAACATTGTGGTAGTAAAATCATAACTTTCTACTCCATAATTGAATTAACGAATAGTTGTTGGCTCTGGAAAGAACACTCAAGAGACTATCAATTTAGTGGGTATTTGATCTTGAAAATCTTCACATTCTATGAGTAATACTTGTTTCAAGTTTATCCTAGTAAAACATTATACGACAACTCAATCGGCAAAGAAGCTTTCAACTCAACTTTGAGCTGAAAGTTCGTTATAACCTTAATTCATATCTAAATCTCTTTCCACAATAAGAAATTATCTCCATCCAATTTACGATTCATGATGGCACCTACTAAACATCACTAGTAGGTAAGTCAAACCACAAGCCAGAGCTATATGCAATGGCTAACTTTCTAGAAAATGTCCTAAGAGGATGCAATGGATAATACAACTCATAAATAAACAAGGCATTCGAAATAGTTTGAAAGGTAGCTAGAACATAAAGAACCATCCCACGCATAGAGAACCATCCCACGACCTGGAAGAGCCGGTACAATAGATACTATAGATGCACCACAAGTTCCAAATAGTCAATATATTATGTCTTTAAACTAAAGACTAGACATAGATAAACAGAAGAAAAATGGGTAACTCCGATGCCAAGAGCTCACCGTATCTTTGAAATCCATCACAGCATGATCCCCAAATCAATTACGACAACTAGTTTTTAAATCTACACCAAAAAGATACAAAAGTGTTGTATGAGTACTAAAATCATGGGTACTAAGTAGGCATCATCGACCAACTGAGCTAAATCATGATATAGATATGATAAGATGCCATATAACCTATCTAAGTCAAGAGAAGGGTAAACCAAAGCACAAATCCAACATCATTGTACATAATTAAATAAATAAATCAGAACAATAATATAAGGAAAATGCAATTACAACTACAAGATTGGCCCCCATAAGCCAATAAGTGCTTAAAAGTAAATAACCCAACGTAGAACCCCATAAGCCTGAAGGGTACAATCAAGGATAATATAATCAAACAACCATAACTTTCCAACCTTCATGCTATTATTAGAACCCATCTGGATCATGTAACACAAAGAACCACTTCCCCTTATTGGACTCGAACCGGTGTTTCTATCCTCAATATCATAACCAATAGCTGAATTTAAACTGGTATATGCATATCACGAATATCATAATTAATTATCAGACCTAAACCAGTACATATATCATAAATATCAACATCAATAGTTGGACTCAAACCTGTACATATACATATCATCAATATCATAGTCAATAGTTGAACTTAAACCAGTATTCATATTATTAATATCATAACTATCTACTCATACCATAATTAGCATCAACTCCTAATATCAAACCATTATGACTATAAAGTTTCTAGTCTCATAGAGCTTTGTATTAAGCATTTCAAACTGTATAACAAGCGTATAAAGGTCTACCAAAACTAGTTCAAGTCTTGACCTAAGGCAGGCCGAAGGGGGACCACTTATCATCTCTAAAATTCATTATAAGGAAACTCTACCCCTAACTAGACTATTGTATCCAAATCAACTTTTTGATGTTAAGAAAGTACTAAGTAGCCCTAAGATAGAAATTCAACTAAGGAACTAAGCAACTAAGCCAAATACACATAAATTTTGATTTTCGAATAGCCTAAAAGGTTCAACTGACCCAAGTATTGAAAATTTTATCATCCACATCTAAAACCCATCCCAAATCTAACATAATATCATAAATATTCTATGACATAGCTCAATCTATGAAAACGGAAAATCTAGCCTACTGAGATACTAAAAAAAGCTTGAAGAATCCGCTAAATCACCGATTTTACCTTTAGAAAAGCTTCTGCAAGGTGTCACGTTATCAAAATCATGACCTACTTATCAAAATGACAACCATGATACCCTTATTTCACTATTGTACTTTGGGTCTAAAATTACACAAAGATCCCACATGGGGCCCATTTATAGAAATTGCATTTTTGAAACCAACTCAATGACCCCATATGCTCAAGGAGTAATGACATAACCTGAACCAGGGTCTTATCGTAATAAGTATCCCAAGCCCAACCGGGACTGGAGACAACCCCTATTACCCAACCCAACCAGCCTACATATATCCAGAGTCGGATTAATTCTGAACATATAACAAAATAGAATTATTGTAAAATCCAAGACTGTAGGATAGGTATATGGCCATGACCACAGAAATAATCCCAACCGTCTGATACCAACCAATAACCAATACCAAACCCAACAGTAATCAAAAACCATAACCATATGAGATCCAAAATAATTATATATAATCCCAAAATAAAAGAGGATGGAATAGTAAGAAATTTAGTCCAACAATATCGGCCCCAATGCCAATGACAATACTAAGGTTGACACCAATACTGATCCTTCCCATACCAAACCATAATAGTTCCACAAAATCCTCTAACCAAAAGAAGACCAATATTTTATTGGGAAATGCCCCCAACCATAGCCAAATCAAATATCCATAAAATAACCGAAGTATATGAAAATGACCACAATATGAAATAAAGCCTTCCAAAAGGATAGAAGCTAACCACTTCAATCCAAAGCTGATCTCAAAATCTGATCACTATGCAAGAGTAATAGAACAGACGATTCCTGTATTGCGTAGGGATAAAACCGTCCAAAGACGGGTAAGAGGGTGAACGCTAACATGAACTCAGGATAAAGATAAAATAATTCCATCCAGTAAAACCAAGTAAACCAACCATATGCATACATACAATACATATATATATATAACCATTTTGGGAAAGCGAATTGGGTTTAGCATGCATTTGAAACCATTAACCTGGGTATGTGTAGCTCAACCATCCTTTCGCTCTCTATGATACATATGTACAGTGTACTTAGAGGATCTGTATACCTCATGAGAATCATATATGGTCCCATGACCGAACCCTCATGTCAGTAAATATGATTTTTTGATGCTTGGCCATAGGACTCCCACCTTCACGATTAGCTATCACACCCCGCCATTATTTCCCAATTAAAATCATTTGAAACCAACCAATCCATTATTCAATTCATTATTAACTAAGGTTTTTAATAGTGGTATTGTTATACCGACTATAACTTCCAAGTAATGTCCTTAGACAAACCTTTTAAAGTAAAGCCATTTACTAAGTTAACTTGGGGAAATCCCATGTGCCCCACAAGAGTTCTATTATGTTTACTTGGGGGAGTCTTGTGTACCCCACAAATTGTCCATTAATATATTTACTTTGGGGATTCCATTGTACCCCACAAGGATATTTAATTAACCATAACCATGACCATCAAACCATTCCATTTAACTATTCCAAACCATTTAAACCATTTAGTGTTCCATTGCCAAGTTCAAAATATGCAATAGTTCCATTAAAAATCCAATAATATAGTAAAAGCATATCAGAGGCATTTTATCAAACATTATCATAGGCATTTTATCAAACATGTATGGGGCATAGTATTTACAAAACCAAAACCAATTACCATGTGACCATTCCCAAGCAACCAATTATCCAAAGCCACCATTAAATATGCAAAAACATAATGAAAACATAGGAAAATCATAGCCAAGCATTTATAACCAAAACCCCAACACATATTTTAAAATCCTAAAACCATACAATAATTCATTCCATGAAAACATTGTATATGTAACTCCCTGAGTCTATACTCCAAATGCTACACGGTGCTCATAATCCTGAAGGACTACAAGTTAACTCATGACTGGTACCTATTGCAATAACTGAGTAATAAATACTGCAATTATGCAAAAATAGGCAAAAACTTTCCATAAGGTTCAATACTGTATATAAATTTAAATGCATATCAAATACCAAAACTAAATATAAGTCCTAAAAAACTGAACAACTATCTGAAAATACTCTAGTCTGAAAAGCCTCTAAACTGTCTGAACTGTGGAGTTAATGGGACAAGCCCCCAACTAACTCTGTCTACTAAAATAAAACTGAAGTACTATAAATAATAAGAATGTCCTCAAACTATGAGGACTCACCACTACTTTGAAAGCTGAGAATTTGAACTGTTAAAGATAGTCGGGAGCCCATACGTCTGAACCTATAATATAAGACATCATACCGTAAAGAAAAGTATGTGTCAGTACTTTAAATGTACTGTTATGCTCAGTGAGGTAGGATGACATCCGTGGGTTCATATGCATGCACAATAATAACTAAATAACATGAGTATAACTGAGTAAGAGTACATGTATGAGTGCATAAGTTGTAACTAAAAATATGATAGTACTGGATACTAAATCTGAATATTGATTAACTAAGGTATGAATTTACTGATACTGTATTATTGATAATTGGATGACTGTATCTAACAGTCTTGAATTTGGTGGAACTATACTGAGTTCCATACTAAACTAAATGACTATATCTAATAGTCTAGAATTCTGTAGAGCTAAACTAAGTTCTATATTGAGACTGAATCTGAAACTAAAATTGTGAGAGGTAGTCATCTAACCAACATGACCCTTCTCTAATTGATTTGGGGTCCAACCTGTAACCCTAGTTGGAAGGGTCAATACCGCGCCACAAGTAAGGACAAGCTGTGAGTTAGCCCTTTCTGACATAAAGCTCTTCCGTCAACCTTCGCTGGTAGGAAAACTCAAATGAGATATATCAACCCTAGTCTCTTAGGGAAATATCTCAACCTACGCTGGCTATGTAGTTTTAGAATGCAAGGATTGCTCCTAAAGATTTCACCCTCTACTGGCAGGTGAGTCCTCATCCTTGGGTTCACTCGATGCTGAATCCTACTCTCAACTGAAATAGACACTAGACTGAGTTCTAAACTTTGCTAGGATGGACTGAGTTATTACTGATATTACTGTTTGACTGAACTGAACAGAGTTCACTGAGTTCTGTTGGCTGACAGAATACTACTGAATTCTGTTAGCTGACTGAGTCTACTAAGGTCTGAACTAGATACTAAATTAGACTAGACTAATATGGATTCTACTAAGTTTTCTTGAGTTCTGTAACTGATCTGGGAGTACTACTGATCGTGTTGTGACTGATACTATTCTATGACTGGCTATCGCTCTAAGTAATCAGCTAAATTGTCAGGTACAAGTACCCTAGGACTCGATAGCATAAATTAAGAGACATGGCATAACATGAAACATCTAAGCTATGAACTTGATCATTGTTCATTCATTGGGGCATTTAGAAAAACACTTGCATGATATAACTTGCACATAAGCTAACTTGACATGATTTCATTCTTTTAATAGTTCACATAGACAATTTATGAAGCACTTGGGGAGCATAGTATATGCACATAGTATTGAATAACAAGTGAGCATCATAATTCATCTCTAATTTCACAAGTCAAGGGTTTATCATGGATTCACATGAATCTACACACATAATGATCAATTTCACATGATATATATATATATATATATAATCATGAATTAGGAACTTAATCCAAATAGCAATCATGGATACACTTTAATTCTAACCATGAAAATCATAAAATCAATTACTTGAAGCTCAAAAGAGATTCTTGGACTCCAGGGGTGGAAGGAACCCTTGGATGAACACTTCACATACCTTGATACGTGATTTTGAGAAGATTGATGGTAGTATTCTTCAGATTTGAATCTTGAATTAAAAACCTAAGGCTTGTTCTTGAGAGATTTTGAGAGAAAGTGAGTATACTTTTATGAATTAGGGTTGAATTTCATGTTTTGGGCGGCTGAAGGTTATGGAAAAAGACCCAAATACCCCCAAGGATGCGGTTTTTTAATGACTGAGTTACGACGCACAGGTCGATGTGGCACATCGATGGCATAGATGTGATAGCCAATGCATTGCGTAATGTTCGCATCGATTCACTGGAATTGGACACTAGTAGTTGGGGAAAATAATAATCAACACTATAGTCGATGTGACACGCCAAGATCGCGTTGATTCACTATTTTGGGAATCCAAAGGAGTTTCAAACAAAGTCCAAAAAATCTGAAACTTGTCCGTAAACACCTACGGACATTCCTAATCATGAATCAACCTAAAAATCAACATTTAATGGACCTAAAGGTTGCAAAATAATATTTCCAACCTTCGTAGGTTAAAATGACACTGAGTCTAAGTACTTAGCTAAAAATTTTAAGTCTAGGACCCATTGACAAACCTAAAGGACTGAATTAAGCTTAGGATTTTGCGGGGTCTTACAGTATAAAACCATGCCTTTAGTTGGAAATAATAATGAGGGAAGAGTACATGCCTTAATTTAGAAGATAATGGAGAGAAATCACCAACACAAGCCCCAAATTAATCCTTAAGATGAAACCCAAGCTTCATTTGCCCAAGAACTTCAAAGACGATTAGAGAGTATTTTCTAAGTGTTAATGAATATAATAATAGGGTAAATAACCTCCCAATGAGTCTTATTAAATTAAGTGGGAAATGTCCTGATTTCCCTCACTTAAACTACATAAAAATCCTATCATAGGGTACGACTACCCTTTACAAATCGTACCCCCTATACGAGTAGTACCCACCACTCATACCCAAGGCCTCTCCATTAGACCCAACACTGTCCAAGGTATCACTCACCCAAGCTAAGTCATACCTAGGTTTACGACTATTACCTTTGACCCGTACCCCTGGCATAATAGAATCACAAGATGTTTAAATATTGTCCACCATACGAGTCCATGGTATGACTCTTACCCTGGCTTATGGATCATGGTGAGCCACTCGTACTCAGATCTAAGTTAAGTTACAAAGTCTAAGATTAAGTGAAGGAAAGAACCAAACTCAACAACCTGTATTCACCAATATGACTCGTATCCACCAAGTCGTATCTATTTCAGGAATTAAATTCAACCCACCATCCAACTCTGGTCAGCATACGACCAACCCATACCACTCATACCCCAGTGTACGACTCGTTTACCCCTAGTCATAACTTTTACAGAAACCAAAAATCCAGGAAATTTTCTAAGTGTCAAAAACCCAGGGTTTTATAGTCTCCTCTACTAGGGATATTCGTCCCTAAATTACGGATAAGGTAGGGTAACCACAAGCATGATTCATTTGCATTATCAAATATCAATCCAACCTTTAACCAATTTAGAAAATAAAGATGCAAAGATATTAATCTTTCCTTTAACAAAGTTTGAAAATAGGAGCATTTCGAAGAACACATACCTTCCGCATGAATCCCAAGATCAGAAAATAGATGTGGATACTTAGACTTCATGTCCTGTTCTGCTTCCCAGGTATCCTCTTCCACATTGTGGTTTCTCTATAGGACCTTAATCAATACCACATCATTAGTTTATAACTGACAAACCTGTTGATCTAATATCTCAGTCGGGACCTCTTCATAAGATAGAGAATCCGAGATACCCAATCCATCTAAAGGAATAAACAAAGAAGGATCACCAACGCACTTCCTTAACATTGAAACATGAAATACCAGGTGAATGGAGTTTAAACTAGAAGGCATCTCTAATTCATAAACCACATTACCAACCCTCCGCAAAACCGCATAAGGACCAACAAACCGGGGACTGAGCTTTCCCTTTTTTTACAAACTGCATTACTCACTTCATGGGATATACCATTAGGAACACCTTATCCCCAACCTCAAACTCCAATTCTCTATGCCTTATACCCGTATAGGACTTTTGGTGACTTTGGGCAGCCTTAAGCCTATCACGAATCACCTTCACCTTTTCCATAGGCTGATAAACCAAATTTTGATCGAACATATCCACCTCACTAAGCTTAAGCCAACAAATAGGAGATGTATACCTTCTACCATACAATGCCTCAAAAGGGGCTATACCATTGATATAATGGTAGCTATTATTGCAATTAAACTCTATGAAATGTAGATGCTCAACCCAATTGCCACCATAATTAATCACACACGCCCGAAGCATATCCTCCAACATCTGAATAGTCCTCTCTGCTTGTCTATCTATCTAAGGATGAAAACCAGTACTCAAATTAACCTTAGTCCCCAATCCTTTCTGAAAAAACCCCTAAAAATTAGATGAAAATTGCATACCATGATTAAAGATAATCGAAATCGGTATCTCATGCAGCTTTACAATCTCCTGAAGATACAACTTCGCATAATCCTCCATCAAAAAGGTAGTCCTCATTGGCAGGAAGTGAGCAGACTTTATTATCCTATCCATGATGACCCAAATCTAATCAAATTAGTTTCGAGACTGAGGAAGACCGGTAAAAAATCCATAGTGATTACCTCCCACTTCTATTCGGGCAAATTAATTTCTTGATACAACCCACCTGGCCTCATTTGCTCAACCTTGACTTGTTGGTACACCATGCACTTGGCTACAAAATTAGCCACATCCCTTTTTCTTATCATTCCACCAATACATTTCCTTGATATTATGATACATTTTTGTCGAACCGGGATGAACAACATAGCGGCAATTTATATTCCTCATCAAAATTCCTTTGTCACAAACCATCAACATCAGGAACACACAACCTCTTTTGGTACCCTAAAGAACATATCCATTGATCTTAAAGACTATCACCTTTTGCACACCAATATCACTTTTGATTTTCATAAAAATAAGATCCAACACTTGCTTCTCCTTGATCTCTTTACCAAGAGAAGATCGAACCACTTCCTAGACCATTACCCCACCATCCTTGGAGTCAAGAGACGAACTCCAAGATTAGCCAACCGGTTAATATCCTTCACCAATTCTCATTTTTCTTTCTCCACATAAGCCAAACTCCTCATGTACAACTTGCCAGAGCATCAGCAACCACGTTAGCTTTACCTGGGGGGGGGGGTCGTAAAGACTCATATCATTGTCCTTAAAAAGCCCCAACTATCTCCTCTTCCTAAGATTTAGCTCCTTTTGAGTGAACGTATACTGCACACTCTTATGATAAGAAGGAATGTCCATGTGCACTCCATAAAAATAATGCCGCCATATTTTCAAAGTAAAAACCACTGCCAACAACTTAAAATCATGAGTAGGACAGTTCTTCTCATACACCTTCAACTGCCTAGAAGCATAGACAATCAGCTTACCATGCTGCATCAAAACACAACTAAGTCACACCTTAGATGGATCACAATATACCACAAACCCCTCATTGTCTTCAGGTAATGTCACAATAGGAGTCGAAGTTATCTTATCCTTAATCTTCTTAAAACTCCCTTCACACACATCCGACCAAGAAAGATCTACCTTCTTCTGAGTTAACTTAGTCAATGGGGCAATTATCATCGAAAAACTTTCCATAAACCATCTATAGTACCCATCCAAATCCAAGATGCTCCGAATGTTGATTGGAGTCGTGGGTCTAGACCACCTTTAGACCATAGACACCTTTTGTGGATCAACCATGATTCCTTTACTGGAAATAATATGATTGAAGAAATTCACAGCGTTAAACGAGAATTGAAACTTGAAGAACTAGGCATATAGTTGCTGCTCCTTCAAGGTCTGCAACACCACACGAAGGAGATTGGCATGAACCACCTCACTTTTAGAATACACCAAGATGTCATCAATGAACACAATGACAAAAAGATCCAAGAAATACCTGAAAACCCTATTTATCAAATCCATAAACACCATTAGGGCATTAGTCAAGCCAAATGATATCACCAAGAATCCAAAGTTCCCATATTGAGTATGGAAAGTTATTTTTGGGATATTCACCTCCCTAATCTTAAGCTGATCATACCCAAAATAAAGATCTATCTTAGAAAATAAGTTGGCACCTTCCAACTAATCAAACAAGTCATCTATTCTTAGAAGAGGATGCTTGTTCTTGGTCATTAGCTTATTCAACGATCGATAGCCAATGCACATCCGAAGGGAACCATCCTTCTTGAGCAAAAACAACATCGGTGCACCCTATGGGGATACACTAGGTTAAATAAACTCCTTATCCAAAAGATCCTTAAAGTTCTCCTTAAGATTCCTTAACTCAGCCGGAACCATTTTATAATAAGGAATAGATATTGGTAGAGTGTCCAAAACCAAATCAATGCCAAACTCAATCTCCCTATCTGGAGAAACACCAAGAAGATCATCCAAAAAATCCTTAGGAAACTCACTTACCACTGAAATTGAATGAAAACAAGGAACATCCGAGATAGAATATTTAACCCGGACTAAGTGATAAAGACACCCTTTGAAGATTAATCTCTGCGCTCTAAGGATAATAAATAAACTTTCTCTTAGGAGCTAGAAAACCACCTTGCCACTCCATAACTGATTCACCAAGGAACCTAAAGATAACCTTATGAGTCTGGCAATCTAAGGACACATAACAAGAGTATAACTAATCCATACCTAGAATAACATCAAAATCCACCATATCAAGTCCAAATAAATCCACCAAAGTCTCCCTATTACCAACAGATACCACACACCCCATATAGACTCTCTTAGCAATAATTGAGTCACCTACTAGGGTAGAAATAGAAAATGGATCCGAAATAACCTCAAGATCACAACCAAAACACACAACCATAAATGAGGTCATATAAAAAAGAGTGGATCCTAGATCAAGAAGATAATACACATCAGAAGAAAAGAGTTGTAACATACCAATCATGATACTAGGCGATGCCTCAGACTCTTTTCAAGATGCAAGAGCATATAACAAATTTCAACCAGTGCTGGTACCAGAAGCATGGGAAGACTCAAAAGTAGAACCACTAGGTGCAAAAGCAGAAGATGAAGCAATTGAAGCTTTGACCGCTCCCTATTCAACCTTACCAACCAGGCAGTTTCTAAGCACATGGCTTTGTGGCCATATTTAAAATACATGTCCCTTATTTTCTCATAAAATCCCCAATGAAGACAACCACAGAACTGGCAAGGAGGGCATAAAGAAGCAGAATGAGCTCCACTCACCTGAGATTGCACACCATGTTCCTGGAAATTTTCACCACCCTACTGACGTCTATCACCCGACTATTTTGAGTAAGGTACACACTTAGTAGAGAAGGAACCAGAACTTCCCCACTTTTTTTACCATATATTGCCATCCCGACCACTTTGTTTTTTAGGACCACCCTGCTTAGAAAACCTGTTTCTCTTACCCTGCCTTTCCCCAAATTCCACATGTTTTCTCTTTTTCTCTTCCAATTCCTATATGTGAACATCCAACCTTAAAATATCCATATCCTTGATTAGCAATGCAGTCTTGCTTTCAAGGATTAAATCCTGAGATAGCCCAAAAGTGAACTTTATCATCCTCACCCTCACATCGGACACCAAGTCTAGAGCATACATTGACAGTTAATGAAACTTCAAGGCATATTCCTTGAGAGACATTTTTCCTTTCTTAAGATTCATAAACTCCTCCATCTTTACTTCCCTTAGCTCCTAAGGAAAGAAGCAATCCAAAAGAGCATTTAAGAAAACTCTCCCATAAGGATAACTTCTCAAGATCATCTCTATCCCTATCCTACTTCTCGTACCAATGGTACACTATATTTCTGAGCTGATAAGCTATAAAATTTACCCCTTCCACATTCGTGGCCTGCATCACCCTGAAGACTTTTTTCATTTCATCCAACAAACCCTGAGGATCCTCCTCTGCCTTTACTATAGTAAAAGTAAGAGGATCCTTTTCATAAACTGGCCAACCCTTATGGCCTCTGCAAATGAAACACCAGATCCATCCCGCTCAACTTGAGTAGTAACCAGCTGAGCAATAATATGAATCAATTAAAAAAATTCGGCATCCGTCACCTCACCCTGAAGAGAACTAGTAGCAATTGGTGGGACTCCAGAAATATTAGGTACTAGACCCCTAAATCGAGTGCGCATCCCCAGTGTCCCTTTCATATTATCCCCAGATAGGACAGACGAGTTACTACATGTTCCATATTATCGAGAAATGATTTGAAAAGCAAACATAAAATGATTAGAGAATATTCCAGGACATAGACTCCAAGTATGGAAATAGAATACCAAGAAAGTGAAACATTCCAAAATGCCTTGTAACCTCTCCCTTATGAGTGTGGCATGCTATATACTCTTAAAAGACACTTTACTAGACACAGCTTTGTGGACTCCTAATTGACCCTGAACCTAAAGCTCTGATACAACCTTTACACGTCCCAATCTAGGGCCTTGTCATAATGGGCATCCCTAGTCCAATCGAGACTCAATACCACCCCCATTACTCAACCCAACTAACTAATGACATATCCTTAGTCGAATGAATTCCAAACATATAACTAAATAGCATTATCATAAAATCCAAAACTCTGGGATAGGTCTATGACCATGACTACCTAAATGAGCTGAATCATCTAATACCAACCAATAACCAATACCAAACCAACTGTTATCCAAAACTATAACCATATGAGTTCCAAAATAATTATATATAATCCCAAAATAAAAGAGGATAGAACAACATAAAATTTAGTCCAACGATATAAGCCCCAATGCCAAAGCCAATACTAGGGCTGATAATAATACCGATCCCACTAATACCAACCCACTATAGTTCTACAAAAGCCTTTAACCAAAAGAAGACCAATATCCGATTGGGACATACCCCCAACCATAACCAAATCCAATATCCATAAAATAACCAAAGTATATGAAAATGTCCATAACATGAAATGGACCTTTTTAGAAAGATGAAAGCTCACCACTTCAATCAAAAAGTTGATCCAGAAATTTAACCACCATACAGGAAGAGTGGAATGGTCAGTTCCTGCATTGTGTGGGGATACAGCCGCCCAAAGATAGGTTAGCGGGTGAATTCTAGCATGAACTCAGGATAAGGAGATAATAATTCCATCTAGTAAAACCAAGTAACCAACCATATGCATACAAACTATAAATATATATAACAATTCTGAGAGAGGGAACCGGGTTTAGAATGCATTTGAAACCACTAACTTGGGTATATGTAGTTTAACCGTCCAAAAACCACCCATGGCCAATATAGGTCCAGTGTACCCCACTAAACGGGCCCCAATATATGCAGCCGCACGAACTGGATATACTATAAGAGTAGGGGATTCCCAAGTACCCTTCGCTCTCCATGATATATATGTACAGTGGACTTAGAGGATTCCTGTGTGCCTCATGAGTATCACATATGGTCACCATGACCAACCCCTCATGTCGAAAAATATGAGTTTTCGGTGCTTTTCCATAGGACTTCTATCTTCACGGTTAGCTATCACACCCCGCCTTTATTTCCTAACTAAAGCCATTTCTAGCCAATCCATTATTCCATTCATTATTAACTAAGACTATTAATAGTGATATCATCATGCCGACTATAACTTACAAGTATTGTTCTTAGCCAAACCATATAAAGTAAAGGGATACCCATGTACCCATTTACCAAGTTAACTGTTGGGAATCCCATTTACCCTAAAAGTGTTCTATTATGTTTTCTTGGGGGTCTCATGTACCCACAAGTTATCCATTAACATGTTTACTTGGGGAATTCCATTGTACCACATAAAGATATTCAATTAACCATGATTATCAAACCATTCTATTTAACCATTCCAGACTATTTAAACCAATTAGGGTTCCATTACCAAGTTCAAACCATGCAACAGTTCCATTAAAAATTCAATAATATAGTAAAAGTATTATCATAGGAATTTTATCAAATATGCTAGGGGCATAGTATTTCGAAAACTAAAACCAATTACCAAGTGACCATTCCCATGCAACCAATTATCTAAAACCACCATTAAACATGAAAAACATAATTAAAACATGGGAAAAGCATAACCAAGCATTTATAGCCAAAACCCCAACAAATATTTGAAAACTCCAAAACCATACAATAATTCATGCCATGAAAACAATGTAGTAAACCATGCCTTGAGTTGGAACTAATAATGAGGGAAGAGTACATGCCTTAATTGAGAAGATAATGGAGAGAAATAACCAACATAAGCCCTAAATTAATCCTTAAGATAAAACTCTAGCTTTTTTTGCCCAAGAAATTTAAAAAGGATTAGAGAGTATTTTCTAAGTGTTGATGAATAGAATAATAGGGCAAATAACCTCCCAAGTGAGTTAAAATTCATGGGGCCTTCTTACGTTAAGTGAAGAAATGTCCTAATTTCTCTCACTTAAATTATATAAAAATCTTGTCATAGGGTACGACTAACCTATATGAATCATACCTTCTATATGAGTGGTTCCCATCATTTGTACCCAAGGCCTCCCCATTCGACCCAACACTGTCCAAGGTATGACTCACCCAAACTAAGTCGTACCCAATTATACGACTCATGCCCTTGACCCGTACCCCTGGCGAACTAGAATCATAAAAGGTTTTAACACTGTCCATTATACGAGTCCATGGTACAAATTATACCCTAGATTATGGTTCATGGTAAGCCACTCGTACTTAGATCAAAGTTAAGTTACCAAGTCTAAGATTAAGTGAAGAAAAAAACCAAACCCAACAACCCGTATCCACCATTACGACTTGTATCCACCAAGTCGTATTCATTCCAGGAATCAAATTCAACCCACCATCTAACTCTGGTCAGCATACGACAAACCCATATCACTCGTACCCCAGTATACGGCATATTTCTCCGTAGTCGTAAGTTTTCCAGAAACCATAAATCTAAGAAATTTTCTATGGATAAAAAATCCATGGTGTTATAAGTAGTTATCCTAAATATGGGTGAATTTCCAGCTATATTGGTGCTAAAATCAAGTCACTAAGGTTAAGTGATTTTAGGGAGGAAAAAGGAGATCAACTATGGAAACAATGAAATTTCACCTCAAATTTGAAGAAATCGCCTAATTAATCTTTATCCGATCTCCCAAAAGTACCATAATGTTATTCCCAAGATACCATACTCCTTAGGGTTTAAGACTCTTGAAAATGGATCAGAAATAGGCAAAAATAGTCTGAAGGGGGTATTTATACCCTTTCTAGGTACCCAAGTATTGCATACGCGATCTGTCGATCGCAATTATGATACCTATCCAAAAAGTAAAAGTCGCTTACGCAACAAAACCATCGCATATATGGTACTAGACACACTGATAGGAGCATCATATTTGCAACTAAAAATGTCATGTTTACGACACTTATTGCGATCGCAGGTGCACCAGCACCAGTAGAGACTTAGAAATTTCCAAGTCTCCGCCAACCCCTCAAGATTGATCTAGAATCTTGTATATAAAAACAGACTATGCTACCCTATAAAATTTGTCATTTCAAACACAACAACTCATTCGACATTTTTATATGAGGTTGTTTCGATGAAAAGTAGGTCCCATACCCATCTTATAATTTTCTAAACTTCTGACCAGTAGCTCAAAATGAGCCTGAGTACCTCGGGACTCAAACCAAAGGTCTAACTAGACTAAATTCAACATTTGGAGTTGCTGGGGTAGTCAAAATTGAAATATGAGGTCATTTGACTAGAATTTTTGCCCTATAGCTAATTTGAACCAGTAAGGACTTCAAAATAGGGAATTGTCTTTAAAAATCAAATGAACTACGTAACAACTGAGTTGTAAGTCCAAGCAAGTCATAAATGACTTGGGCAACCATTGGAAATATTTAATGGTGAAAATAAGAAAAAATACACAAATGACTTTCATCCGCAAAAGTAAAGGACTAGGATTTACCTGAAGTCTTATACATATGAAGACACGACATCTGTATCTCACTCTAAAGATCCCAAGTAGCCTCTTTCATTGGATAGTACCTCTACTGAACCTTAACTATACAAATCTCCCTAGTGCAAAACTTTCTGATATTACTAGCCAAAATGAGCACAGGCTCTTCCACTAAGGTCAACTGCTCATCCAACTGAATTGAATCTCGTCTAAGAAAATGAGATGGCTATGGAATATATCACCAAAATAAGAAAACATAGAAAACTAAAAACAACAAAATCTGGTGGTAAGGCTAATTCATAAGTCACCTCACCTACTATGCAAAAATCTCGAATGATCTAATATATTTAGGGCTGAGCTTACCCTTTCGCCCAAACCTCATCACACCCTTCATGGGTGATACATGGAGGAAAACCTAATCAATAACTCTAAATCTCAAGTCATAAAGCCTATGTTTTATATACCTTCTGACTACTCTATGCCATTCTCAACCTATCCTAAATCACCCTGACTCTATCTAATGACTCTTGAAGAAAATCAGTACCATAGGGTCTAATCTCAAAAATCTCAAACCATCCAATTAAGGAATGACATCACCTGCCAAACAAATCCTCAAAAGGTTTCATCTCAATACTCGAGTAATAACTGTTATCATACACGAACTTTGCCAAGGCTAACTGTTGCTTCCACTTACCTCCAAAATCCATAACACAGGCTTAGAGCATATCCTCAATAACCTAAATAGTCTGCTATGACTGGCTATTGTTCTGCAGATGGAAGGTTGTACCAAGGTTCATCTGAGAACCCAACTTCTCATAAAAAGTTCACCAAAAGCTAGAAGTGAACATGAAACATCGGTCTGAATAGATAGATATGGGCATACTATAAAAATGAACTATCTCACGCACATAGATATGGGCAAACCTCCCGGCACTGAAAAACATCTGAATAGGAATAAAATATACTGATTTGGTCAACCGATCCAAAATATCAAAAACACCATCAAAGCCATGGGAAGTACAAGGCAAACCGCTTACAAATTCCATAACAATCAACTCCTATTTCAATGCAGGAATGGGCAACCTTTGAATCAATCCACTGGGTCACTGATGCTAGGCCTTCACCTACTAATAATATAGGAAACAAGCTACAAAGTCCACCATATCTCTCTTCGTGCTGCTCCACTAATAATGTTATCCCGAGTCTCTATAAATCATAGTCGTACTTGGATGAATAGAATACCTAAAATTATGAGCCTCATGCAAAATTGATTGAATCAAGTCATCAACCCTCAAAACATAAATGCAGCTATTAAACCATAAGAGACCCTCAGAATCTATGGTAGACCTCTTAGACTCACTACTCAACACCGTATCACGGAGGATGCAATGTTTATATCCTCAAACTAGTGATCCTGAATCAGCTAAAATAGTAAGGTACTCGCCTCGATGCTAGAAAGAAACCTTTTAGGGTATGAAATATCAAGTTGCACCATCAAGTTGGTAAGGATTGAATGTCCTAGACCAATAGCCTCCGAGAAACTAAAACACAAGCCAAGGTACACATACTCACTGCCTTCTAACTCATGGTATTTGCTACCATATTCGCCTTGCCTGGATGATACAAGAATGAGATATCATAATCCTTAAGAAATTTCATCCATCTACACTACCTAGCATTTAGCTTTCTCAGGGTCATAAGATGCTAAATACTGTGATGGTCTATGCAAATATCATAGTGTACACCATAAAGATAATGCCTCCAAATCATAAGCATAAGAACTACCACTACAAACTCTAAATCATTATTGGGTAGTTGTGTTCATGCACATTAAGATGCCTAAAATCAAAAGCAATAACACAACCCTATTGCATCATCACGTAACCCAAACCAACACCAAACGCATCACAATACATGGTGAATCCCTCACCCTCAAAAAGAAGAACCAAAGTAGAAACCAAAGTAAGGAACTCTTTGATCTTACCAAAGCTCGACTCACACTCCTCAGACTATCAAAAAAGGAACCTCATTTAAAGTCAATCTAGTCATAGATGCTGAAATAGTAGCGAAATCCTCAATGAATAATATATAATAACCGGCCAAGATAATAAAGCTATGAACCTTAGTCGGAAATATAGGTCTGGCCCAATCACAAATAGCCTTAATATTCACCGAGTCTACCACAATCCCATCTTTAAAACCACATGCTCAAGGAATATCACCGACTTAAGCGTAAACTCACACTTTGAGAACTTGGCAAAAAACCTCTGATGTCTCAAAGTCTGGAGCGCAATCCTCAAATATTGTGCATGCTCCTGTAATACTTCTCAAATATACAAGGATGTCATCAATGAACACAATCATGATGGAATCTAAATAAGCTCTGAACACTTGGTTCATCAAATCCATGAATGCGATTGGGGAATTAGTCAACCCAAAAGACATTACCAAAAACTCATAATGACCATAACGGGTCCTAAAGGTTTTCTTCGGGATATCCTCAACTCGAATCCTCAATTGATGGTAATCATACCTTAAATCAATCTTAGAAAATATTATTGCACTATGATGCTGTTCCAACAAGTCATCAATGTGAGGCATAAGATAATGGTTCTTCACCGTCACCTTATTAAGATGCCTATAATCAGTACATACACATGGAGTCATCTATTTTTTTTACAAACAACATAGGATCTCCCCAAGGGGACATATTTGGTCTAATAAAGCCCTTACCAAGAAGCTGTTGAAGCTAAGAATTTAGATCCTTAAGCTCAAAGGATCCATACAGTAAGGTTCCATAATAATAGGTCAGGTACTAGGATCAAGATCAATAACAAACTCAATATCATGGGTAGTAGGTATACCAAGCAAAATTGGTAGGGAAAATCAGGAAATTGAACTACATAAATAGAGTTAAGTTATGTACTCTCTATACTAACATCATGAATATAAGTGAGATAAGACTCACAACCCCTTGAGAAAAGTCTATGAGCACAAACATAAGAAATAATCCCTATCAGCTCGCAACTAACATCTCTCTGCCACATGATCAGGGGTATGCTAGGCATGCTAAGGTAATAGTCTTGGCAAAATAATTCATGACTGCATAATAGTGGGATAACCAGTCCATGCCCAAAATCACATCAAAATCAACTATGTCCAATAAAATGAGATCTATATGAGTATCAACATCTCTAACTGTCACAACACATAATTTGAAAACCCAATCCACTATTATAGAATCACCCATGATAGTAGATACACATAAAGGCATAGATAACAAATTCTAAGATAACTTTAACTATGGGGCATAATAAGCAGACACATAAGAATAAGTAAATCTCAAATCAAATAAAGTAAAAGCCAAATGATGACACATAAAAATTGTACCTGTGATAATAATATCTAAAGACTCAGCCTTGAGGCTAGAAGGTACTGTACACAACTGACCTCGCCTGCTACCTAATTAGTTCTTGACTAATTTGCTGCCCTACCTATCTGAGAACCTCCATGAGCACCCTTGGGACCACCCTTATTACTATATATACCACCTATAGTTGAGGGATGAACAACTTTAATAGGGGAAACACTCTGACCTGCTGTAAAAACCATCCTATGACTAGGGTACTCTCATGAGTAATGACCAAAAGCTCTATAACCATAGCATGCCCCATAAGCTGAACCTAAACTAGATGATCTGACTGACCCAAAATAACCACCACAACTAGAATAACCAAAATACGAGACCCTCAAAGAATGGTCGCCACCCAAACAATAGTGATCACTGACACAAGACTGGCCCCATCAGTAATCTAGAGAGCTTCCTTAACAAGTCCACTAGGATGACTTAGAGGCTGATACGGCAGACGCAGAGGGTATCCACCCTAAAAACTGCTACCTCTGAATTAGGAAATACTATAACTCCCACTGAAACTAGCCTATTATTGAGGTATTTTATCACCGCCTCTTTGGGCCTCGTGATGAATCTCTTTTATCACCTGAGCATGGTTAGACACCTCAGCAAAAGACCTTGATAATTAAAATTTGATGCAAATAGGAAGTCTGTATACTTGAATAAAGAAATGAACCCTCTTATACTCAGTAGTCAGAATAGAAGTAGCATACCTACAAAACTCATTAAAATAAGCCTCATACACCATAATTATCATGGTGCCCTGCTCCACTCTCGAGAACTGATCTTCCAAATGATACCTAAGACTGTGAGACATGTACTTCTCCAGTAAAATCTCAAAGAACTGAGTCCTTATCAAAGGAGGAGATCCAGCTAGCTGGGAATCAAGATGACTTATCCACCAATGTTGGGTTGCTAAGTCCAACTTAAAATTAGTTTAATCCATACCACGAGTCTTATATAGGTCTAAATTATGGATCCTATCCTTACAAAAATCCAAAACTTATATGCATCCTCACTGGTGCACCTGAAAACCTAGGAAGAGCCAATCTCAAGAATCTGCCTAACATCTTTTACTCCTCAACAGACATAGAAGGTTAGGAAACCACTGGTTAAGAAACTACTGGCATAGAAGGGACCTCAACCCTAGGAGTCTTAGCTACAAGTTGTGCCCCCACCTCAATACTACTCTGATTTATAGACTGTGTACTATCAGAGGGTACACCACCAACTAACCCTAAGAGATGATTCAAAGAATCCTTAAGCATATAAGAAAAAATAAATTCACATGGATCCTGGCCTGATCCCTAGACTATTATTGGCTAGGGCAAACCTCTAGCACAGAAGTAGGAGTAGAGTCTGTGAAGGCACCCTATCCTGGCCTCTAACTGGGGACATATATCAAGGTTATCTATGATATCTGGGTCATCTATGAATAGTGATAGGATCCCTAGGCTCGGTCATCGGACCCTTATCTCATGTAGCTATTGCATAATCACGCTTACCTACACCATAGTTTTAAAATAGAATGATCATTGTTAATAAAAATCAACTCATATTAAGGTTAAATCCTTAAAGAGTGAGTCTAGTTTTCAAACCCTATAGGTGTTGATAGCATCTAAGCATATGCACGTAGTGTAAACAAAATAAAATACATGAATTAAAATAAGGGAATTGGTTCGAAAAGTTCTTTTATCAAAATTAAATCAAACTACCAACTCAAATCGACGATTATGGTTAAGGTTTCAATATGAGACAAGTCTTGGGATAATGTATTCCTAGGGATAAATAATGCAGGGGTTTATGATAATTAGGTGTAAATTCCAATTATCAATTACATGGGTAGGCTAGGTTAAGGGTTCTTGAGGATAATCTTTTAACCAAACCTAAAGATTATCACCTATGTATCCTTTTAGATACCTCATGGGTATAGAAAGAAAAATCAACTAATACCTTAATTAGAAATCCCTATTTCTAAGAAGATGTCCAAGATCTAGCTAATTCTTAACTTGCCCTTATCTCTAAGATGATGAAAAGAGCATACGCTAAAACTAACTATTTTTCACTATTGTCTTGTAACCTATATCCCTCTTTTAAAGATTATATAGGATCCAAAGGTATACTCGTATCCCTTTTTCTAGTATGATATGAGAGTTTGAGAACTTGGGGTTTTCACCGCAAATTCATTATGGGAATTTGGGGCTTTCACGTATAAATCCCAACTACATAAAGCAAGAATTAGTGATATTCTTTCTTTCTTCCTCCAATAAAGCTTCCCCATAGTCATCCCAAGTCATTAATGACATGCGGGGGCCGATAGTTTGGTTACATGATGGTTTATTTGGGTTTTAGAACCCCTTTTCTTAATTTAAAGTCTTTGTTGGTCCCAATTAACCACTAAGCAAAAAATTTAGTAAAAAAGCCTTGTATGCAAAATCTGACTTTGCCAATGCATACAGAATGTTAAAAACTATAGGGTTTCAATGGGGTAAAAGCTAAACTTGTATTAGTAAGCTTGGCATTCTCGATATTTATATGTGGGACTTAACCCACCTTAAGCTTGAACTTAGTAAAATCTTAGCGACCTAGATACGTGATGACTTTCTAAATTATATACACATAGGAGTTGTGATGGTTGAACTCAATTTTTGGATTATCTTGTGATCATGACTTGAATACCCTTGTTAATTAATTATTGCACATGTTTGGTAAATACGCATGCTCTTATTGATGCTTACATTACATGTGAAGCTTATTAGCAAGGTAAAATGGCATGTGTTATCCTACATCCCTACTTCTTCATATTGTGAACTTTTGTGTATAGTTATTGATTTTGTTATACATATGGATGTATGTTATTGAATTCGAAGGAATATGTTGATATTATGATGATTTCCAGTAAATTTGGAGGAATATATGATATTATGATAATGCTCGGTGAATAAAAATATATGATATTATGATGATGCTTGGTGAATCCAAAGGAATATATGATATTATGTGATGCCTGGTGAATCCAAAGAAATATGTGATATTATGATGATGCCTGATGAATACGAAGAAATATATGATATTATGATGATGCCTAATGAATCTAGAGAAATATGTGATATTATGATGATGCTCGGTGAATCTGAAGGAATATGTTGATATGGTGATGATGCCTGGTAAATCCAGAAGAGGTGAGAACATTCCACTATTATGTGGGGTAAATTTACTCATATGCATTGATATTTGTAAGGTTAGACCATATGGGGCCAACCACTTATATGCTTGAGATATAAGGTCTCTCTTTATTTATTGCTATTTATTTCTTGTTCCAAATCACTAAATAAGATGTGTGACCCTTGTTGCTGCTAAATTAGCAACTAGAGGAAATCTATGCATAATATTGAGTTAAGACTTAGTGGTATGAATAATTTTTCATAGAATCAAGGGTTAACCTAATACATATCCTTGACTTGAATAGGAGGTTATATTATGAAATATTGCCTAGTTAGGTGGCTTATGTGATAACTAGTTACTTCTAAAATACATGATTACTATTTGGAGGGTAGAAACCTAGTAAACTAATTGGTAGACTTTACTTGATTAAAATATGGAAATTTTTCCTTAAGGTTGTGACATGCTTAGTGATGATGGACCTAGTATTGCATGATGGTTGGTTAAATTATCTTCTAATATGTCATGTTGAGATGGCATAATTGATAACTTATATCGTGAAGATACTAGTTAAGGAATGGCCTTATGATGGATGAATAACCTATAATATGGGTAGCTTGTAGTTTTCCCCAATTTGATGGCTAGTAATGATAAGTGTTGTAATCTACAGACTTATGGAAAATAAGGTTAAATAGTACAGACTTCATGGTGTTTATCAATGAATTTTAGAATTAATGACTATATGCCTATGCTATGACAATGTTTCTTTCTTTATGTTAAATTATGGTATGGGTATTTGGAAGTGGATTTTGGTAATGAGACATAGCAGGATTGAGATCCCCGTGGTTTTGGTCAATTGATAGAATAGTTATGATTTATTGAATTATTAGTTGTATTTTATTGTGTACTCTCTGGTGGTATGGGACGCCTTGACCAGTTCTTTGTTGTACTCTCTTTCATGTACGTTTCGGTGGTATGGGACATCATGGTAAGTTCTTGTGTTTATGTTCTAAATATGGTTGATGATGATTATGGAAAGTAGATGCTTTGTGATTGTGTATATGGCTTTACACTTTTGAAATGATACTCATTGTTATGGCGACTATGGAGTATATTGAGATAGTATGTCATGTTATTGCTTTAGTAGTATAGATATTGTTAACAGTGGTATCAAAGCAAATTCAGGTTTGATCCTATCCCTTGACTTTAAGATTATTGTCTTACTTTATATTGTCTTTACATTATATTTGAGATTAGTCGGCCGATGATGCTTACTGAGTACCTATATTTTGGTACTTATACTACGCTTCTGTACCTTTTTGGTGCAGACCTAGGTTCGAGTTGCCATCATTGAGCTAGTTCATGTGAGTTGACTATTCGGACATAGAGTGAGTTCTTGGAGATTGAATTTCCCTCTTTCCCTTCTATCCTTATTTATCTTTTTCTTTTGAGATAATTGTATAAGATTATTTTAGACATTTTAGATTCTGAGGTTGTAAATTCCTCTTGTCAAGTTTAGAAGCTCTTGTATTAATACTATTAGGTATGGGATTTTTGTTTGGATATCGATTGTCCTTAGTTGTGAAATGTTGTTGTTATATATTATGTTCACATATAGGGTCCATATTGGACGTTCTTACCAAGGTAACCCATTGCCATAGCTTTGGGTTATGGTATTAGCTTACCTATTCGTGGGATGTGGTAGGTGCTACCATGACTCTAAACGGGGTTATGACAAATTCATATCAGAGCCTAGGTTTTACCGATATTATTGATTCAAGATCAAGTGTCTAAAGAGTCCTGCAGATTGGAAATTTGACGTTCATTTCCTATCATCAAGATGTCATGGTACATTCTTAAGAGTCCTTCACTTAATTTATTCATATCCTGCTAAAAGACTGAGTTGGTTTGTATGATATTTTGTTGACTTTACTCTTTTGCAGATGCCTCATACATATGCTTTGGTGATACGTGAGGTAGTTCTTGAGACCCAGACTCATAAGTTATCCCTAGTTAGGGACTAGGGTGTACCTCCCCAAGACCCTATTTCTGCACCCGAGCCAGAGACTCTACCACCTTAGCCAGCAGTGGGCCAAGGACCAACCTAGTATCTACTAGGATTCATTCCCTCTTTTTTTCTTAGAGATATTTTGGTTTAGTTGTTGATCTTGTTGATGGTACATAAACTACTAGAGCAAGAGTGCAGCCTGCAGCTGTAGCTCTTGGAGTTGAGGTTTCTTCTATTTCGGTACTTGTTCAGTTGATAGTGGTTTAACCAGTTGGTACCCAATCTATTATGTCTACTGAGGAGCAGAAGATGTTGGGTAGATTCTTGAGGTTGGCTCCGCCTAGATTTATTAGTGCTCCTAGTAAGGATGCATTTGAGTTTCTGACTGCTTGTGAGGATAGGCTTTATGGATTAGGCCTTGTGGAGACTCGTGGTGTGAACTACACTATCTTTCAGTTGGACTTGTCTGCTAGACACTGGTGGAAGGGTTTTATGAGTTCTAGACCAGTTGGATCTTCCCATCTTTCTTAGGCTCAATTCTCTAAGATATTTTTAGAGAAGTTCAGGATGCATAGCCTTAGAGATCATTTGAGAGATCAATTCTCTAGGTTAGAGTAGGGTTCTATGACAGTCGCTGAGTATAAGGCTTATTTCCATGAGTTGCCTAGGCATGCGACTACTATCTTAGATACAGAGTATGAGAGGGTTCGTTGCTTTATGAGAGGATTAAGATTTCCTATTAAAATAGTTACTTAGATTTTGGTTGTTGCTAGGGTGATGGAGGATATACAGCATCAGGGTCGTGATAAAAGGCCTAAGTATCAGGGTAGATTTGGTAGGAGCCATAGTAGTTCCCAGTTCAGAGGTGGTATTTCTTATGTTGGACATCCTCTGCGTCTATATTTTTAGCCTCAGAGTTGACTAGTTTAGGTAGCTCTTCAGACAGCTGATGGGGATCAATTTATTTCTAGTAGGCACCTTAGTAAGGGCGGTGATCAGTCTATCAGAGGTTAGTCTGTGGTCCATGCTATGCATGGCAGTTATTTTAGATTAGCCAATTATATGAGTTTTGGTTCTTCTTGTGAGTCATGTTTTACTTATGGACTTTCTGGTTATTTCTTTAAAGAGTGCCCTAGTAGTGGGGCGATGGTTTTTTCAGCCTAGGGAGATACTTCTATTAGGGCAGTTCCCCCTTCAGGTAGGGGTGGTTCGCGAGGCCATAGAGATGGTTACTAGGGCAATCGAGGTGGTACTCAGGCAGGCAGGGAAGATGGTCATTCAGGTACCCAGCCAGGTAGTAGGCATGGTCAATTATATGTAGTACTTGTGAGTCCCAAGGCTGAGACTTGAGATGTTGTAGTTTCAGGTGTAATTTTGATAGGCCGCAAGTCGGCTCTTTCTTTATTTGATTCTGGATCCACTTATTCTTATATCTGCTTATTATGCACCATGGTTGAAGTTGACTAGTGATTTCTTATCTATGTCATTGTATTTATCTACTCCCATAGGTGATTCTTTGGTAGTTGATTGGGTAATCAAATCATGTGTCGTGACAGTTAGTCATGTTGATACTTATGTTGATCTTATTATTCTGGATATGCTGGATTTTGATGTGATTTTGGACATGGACTATTTATCCCTTTATTATACGGTCATGGATTATTTTGCCAAGACCCTTCCCTTAGCCATACCCAACATACCCCCAGTTGTATAGCAAGGAGAAATTAGTTGCGATCCGACAGAGATTATTTCTTATGTTAGTTCTAGATGACTTATGTCGAGAGGCTGCGAGTCTTATCTTACTTATGTATGTGATACTCATGTACAAAGTATGACACTTGATTCTGTTCCTATTGTGTGTGAGTTTCTTGATGTATTTCCTGACAATTTACCTGGTATTCCCCCTGACCGTGAGATTGATTTTACTATTGACCTTGAGCCTGGTACTCAACCTATTTCTATGGCACCTTATTGTATATCTCCTATAGAGCTTAAGGAGCTGAACTCTCAGCTTCAGGATCTTCTTGGCAAGGGTTCGTTAGACTGAGTCTATCCTCTTGAGGAGCCTCTATATTGTTAATAAGAAGAAAGATGGGTCGATACAGATATGTATTGATTATAGATAGTTAAATAAGGTGATGGTGAATAACCGTTATCCTATGCCCCATCTTGATGATTTGCTTGACCAGCTTCAGGGTGCAGCAGTATTTTCTAAGATAGATTTGAGGTTCGATTATCATCAATTGAGTATTCGGGTTGAGGATATCCCGAAGACAACCTTCAAAACCCGTTATGGTCACTATAAGTTTTTGGTGATGTCTTTTGGGCTGACTAATGCTACAACCACATTTATGGACATGATAAACCGTTTGTTCAAACCTTATCTAGACTACTTTGTCATAGAGTTCATTGATGATATCCTTGTGTATTCGATGAGTAGTGAGGAGAATATGCAGCATTTGAGGGTTATGCTCTAAGTTTTGAGAGAGCATGTGCATTTTGCCAAGTTTTCCAAGTATGAGTTTTGGGTTGAGTCAGTATCTTTTCTCAGACACGTGGTGTCCAAGGTGGGTATTATGGTAGACCCAACTAAGATTTCAGTGATTTGTGATTGGGCTAGGCCTATGTCTCCGACAAAGGTTTGCAGTTTTATTGGTTAGGCTAGTTATTATAGGCATTTTGTTGAGAGCTTTGCTACTTTTTTAGCCTTGATAACTAGATTGACCTAGAAGGAAGTTCCTTTTTGATGGTTTTAAAAGTGTGAGTCGAGCTTTGGAAAGCTTAAGGATTGTCTCACTTTAGCCTTGGTATTAGCTCTTTCTATTGAGAGCAGGGGATTCATAGTGTTTTCTGATGGTTCTGGTGTTAGCACTGGTTGTGTTTTGATGAAGAAGATTCATGTTATTGCTTATGCTTCTAGGCAGCTTAAGGTGCATGAGCATAACTACCCCACTCATGATTTAGAGTTGGCGGTGGTAGTTTTCGCACTCAAGATTTGGAGGCAGTATTTGTATGGTATGCGTTGTGAGATTTTCACTGATCATCATAGTCTTCAGCACCTTATGACTCAATGGGAGCTTAATGCTCACCACCGTAGATGGGTGGAGTTGCTAAAGAACTACGATATTTCTATCTTGTACCATCCGAGTAAGGCTAATATTGTGGTGATTATCTTGAGTCTCAAGGCGGTGAGTATGGGTAATTTGGCTTGTATTTCAATTTCTCAGAGGCCATTGGCATAAGACATTTAGTCTTTATCCAATTTGATAGTTTGCCTTGATATCTCGGATCTAGCAAGAGTTTTTTCTTATGTAGAGGTGAGGTCCTCCCTATTTGAACAGATTCGTGATCGTCAGTTCAAAGATGATAAGTTGTTCCTTCTTCGTGATTGGGTAGTGAGCGGTGAGTCTGGGAGACATACTATGGATTCCAAGGGTATTGAGAGATTTCAGGATCCTATTTGTGTTCCTCGACTTGATGATTTGATTTAGTCTATTCTGCTTGAGGCTCATAGTTTTAGCTATTCTATTCATCCCGATATGGCCAAGATGTATAGAGATTTGTGACAGTTGTTTAGTGGGATGTATGAAGAGAGATATGGCAGACTTCGTAGCTCATTACTTGTGTTGTCAGCAAGTTAAGGCCAAGCATCAGCGTCCTAATAGATTGACTCAAAGATTGCCCATTCCCGAGTGGAAATGGGAAAGGATCACCATGGACTTCATTAGTGGTTTGCCTCATACTTTCCATGGTCACGATGGTATCTGGTTTCTTGTCAATTATTTGACCATGTCAGGACATTTTATCCCCATTGATGACCTTTAGTGTCGAGAGATTAGCCCAAATTTATGTTTGGTAGATAGTTCATTTGCATGGGTTTTTTTGTCTATCATATTAGATCGTGATTTTGTGTTTACTTCGAGGTTTTGGAGAGCATTTTAGGAGGAGTTGGGTACTCGAGTGGATTTGAGTACAGCCTTTCATCTATAGATTGATGGTCAGTCTGAGCAGACTATTCAGGTTCTTGAGGATATGCTCTGAGCTTCTGTTATGGACTTTGGAGGTTAGTGGGATCAGCACTTAGCTTTGACAGAGTTTGCCTACGACAACAGTTATTATTCGAGTATTTAGATGGCCCCTTATGAGGCATTGTATGGTAGGAGGTGTCATTCTCCTATAGGATGGTTTGAGACATCCGAGGTTAGACCCTGTGGTACAGATTTTCTTCAGGACTCATTGGATAGAGTCATGGTGATTAAGGATAGGTTAAGAGCAGCCTAGAGTAGGCTGAAGGCCTATGCCGACCGTAGACTCCGTGCCTTGATATTTGAAGTTGGTGATCCGATGTTCCTTCGTGTTTCACCTATGCGAGTTGTGATAAGATTTGGAAGGAAGGGTAATCTTATCCCTTGCTATATTTGTCCTTTTGAGATTCTTTGTGTTATTGGTGTAGTGGCCTATGAGTTGTCTCTAGCTCCAGACTTTGCCATTGTCCATCCAGTTTTCCATGCCTCTATGTTGTGGAAGTATATTCTGGATCCTTCTCATGTGCTTAGATAGGACTCGATCCAACTGGATGATCATTTGACCTTTGTGGAGGATCCCGTGCTTATTTTGGCTAGTGATGTAAGGTGACTGCGTACTAGGGAGATTCTGGTGGTCAAGGTTTAATAGAGGCATCGCCTAGTAGAAGAAGCTACTTGGGATATCAAGAGTGAGATGTGGGTCCTCACTTTTTTTAGACTTCAGGTACTTTCTTGTCTTTAACTTTTAGGGACAAAAGTTCCTTACTAGTGGATGTTCTAATGACCTTTCAAGTAATTATCCATATTTTTTCTTTCTTCCTATGATAGAGCATCTTCATAGCCGACCCAAGTCATTAATGACTTATGGAGACCGATAGTTCAAAAACCTAATGGTTCATTTGGGTTTTAGAACCCCATTTCTCAATTTGAAGTCTTTGTTGGTCCTAATTGACCATCAAGTAAAAACTTTAGTACAATAGTATTGTATGCGAAATCCAACTTTACTTAGCATCTGGAATGTCGAAAACTATGGGGTTTCATATTTTATTTGATCGAAATAGACGCTGAATGAATCCCAAGGGATTGGCCGAAGCTTGGAACCAAGTTCCAAGCTTCAGCCATACATTGCATGCACCAAGGTGATGCGACTGCGGTGAAGGAGATGTGACCACAACAACGTGACCGCGATGAATTGGGGGTCACGACCGCGCCATTATAGGGCAGGTTGGTCCATATTTAAGTGCTATCTTGTAAGAATTTTGGCCATTTTGTGCCTCCCTCTTAACCTAGAAACCCTAATGGATTGTAAAACCTACTAATTGTATCTTGTGGGTTGAATTGGAGCTTAAACAACTTATGTGATTGATTCTTACTACTATCTAAGGAAAGAATTCCTCTAATTTGGTATTGATTTCATGGTTTCTTGACTCAAAACCCCTAAACCGTTGAAGTTCAATTGTAGCCCCAAAATGGAGTGATTGACTCAAATTGTTTATGGGTTTTAACTCCCTAAAGATAGTTAGGCTATGGGTTGTTCTTGGAAACTCCTTTCTAAGGGTGAAACCCAAGTGAGGTTTTGGTGTCCATTTGAAACCCATGGCACAATGGTGCCATAATGGGCATTGTCATTCTTGTTGTAATACTTATATTATATGTTGATATACTTGTTTGTGGAAGAGAAAGTTTCACAAAAAGGAAAGAAAAAGCTCATTTGTTCGTGAGTTGTTTGGATTTAAGGTAGGTTAGGCTTACTTGTAGACTAGATTGAGCTTGTTTTTAATGTTATTATGGATACCTTGCAAGATTGGGTGGGGAATTTAGACGATTGTTGATTAAATGATGAACTTGGGGTTTATTGACTACTATAGACTATTAAATTGTAAGGTATGATATTGACCCTTAGTCTTGGACCTTGGTTAGCTTATTTGTGGTCTCATGACTAGTATGAGAACACTATAGTTGTTCTAAGTATACATGAATGGTATGCTTCTCTATCCTTAGGAGTGTATTGACCTATATGATGCCTAGATAGGAGATGACCTTGGTGTTGGATTGACTTAGGAAGGATTCTTGTAGAGACTTTCCCTATAGACCTAGAAAAGATTGGTAAGACCTTGTAGTGAGGTATAGATGACTTAGCCTAATTCCAAGTAGAAGTTAGACTTGTGTTCGTAAGATTGGCATTCTCGGGATTTAGAAGTGGCACTTGACCCAACTTAAGCTTGAACTAAGTAAATGCTTAGAGCCTTAGATATGTGGTGATTGTCTATACTATATACACAACGGAGTTGTGATGGTTGAACTTGATTACTGGATTATCATGTGATCATGACTTGAATACCCTTTTTATGTGATTATTGTGCATGTTTAGTAAATACTCATGATTTTTTTGATGCTCCTATTACATGTGAAGCTTATTAGCAAGGTAAAATGGCAAGTGTTATCCTACATCCCTACTTCTTTATATTGTGAACTTTTGTGTATGTTTATTGGTTTGGCTATGCATGTGGATGTATGTTATTAAATCCAGAGTAATATGTTGATATTATGGTGATGCTCGGTGAATCCAGAGGAATATGTGATGTTATGATGATGCCCAGTAGATTAGGAGGAATATGTGGATATAATGATGATGCCCGATGAATTCAGAGGAAAATGTGATATTATGTTGATGCCTGATGAATTCGAAGTAATATGTGATATTATAATAATGCCCAGTGGATCCAGAGGAATATGTGATATTGTGATGATGCCCGGTGAATTCGAAGGAATATGTGATATTATGATGATGCCCGATGAATCCTTAGGAATATGTTGATGTGGTGATGATTCTCGGTGAATCCGAAAGAGCTAAGAAAGTTTCGATGCCGTGTGGGGAAAATTTACTTATATGCATTGATATTTGTAAGGTTAGGCCGTATGGGGCCAACCACCTATGTGCTTGAGATAAGAGGTCTCTCTTGGTATATTGCTATTCATTTCTTATATCAAATCACTAAATAAGAGATGTGACACTTGTTGATGCTAAATTAGCAACTAGAGGAAATCTATTCCTAATATTGAGTTAAGGCTTAGAGGTATGAATCTTGTGTAGAATCAAGGGCTAACCTAATATATATCCTTTACTTGAATAAGAATTTATTGACAGTGCCCATGAGCATACGCAAGTGTACGTGGACATATCAAGTAGTAAAGTGTCCTTCAAGAAGCCAAATATCGACCTCATAGAGACTTGATTCAGCAATAATTCTATTTTAGTTCACAATTTAGATTAAGTTGGTACAAGAGTAACAAAAAGTGAGTTTGGAAATTGTAATTCGCAATTAAAATAAGCAATATGGAAAGTAAAGAACTTAAAACAATCAATAGGATGTAACCCAGGGTTAAAGCACTTCGACAATCATACTATATATTGAATTTCATTCATTAACTCGCTTATCTTGGTTGTAGATTCGTAGGGTTAATTGCACGATTATGGCTTCCCAATCTCTAATCCTTTACCTAAATTGAACCTTACAACCACATCGTTGAGTGGGGATGTAATGATCCAATTAGGTTATTTAAGCTATCATCCTATGTTTGAATCAAGTAAGGTTCCTAAGTACATCCCTGTCCTAGGTGCTAAGTTCAATTCTTTATTTTATAAAGGAAATAAAACCATACTTTGTTCATCTCCATGTTCTATCCCGTATTTCCTCTCCCGAGATCAAAAGGTAGATAATTAATGTATTCTACAAGTCGCAAATCCTTAAAATAATTAAATCAAAGATGAAAACACAACCCATAATGATAAGCAAAATTAATGAACTAAATTCAAAACAAAAGTAATCATGTCTTTGGCTTTAACCCCGGAAAAGGACGTTTAGCCATGCACAGTCATAATCGTAATCACAAAATTGTAATTGACAACTAAAAGCTTGAATGAACTAAATAAAAATAATAAAACCTAATGAAGAAATTGTAGCAGTCCTTTGCTCTCCAAAATATGCTAAAAGATGTGTAAAAGCGTGATACAACATGTATTTATAGTGTAGGAGTAAGCCCATTCTGTGTTGGATAAGAAAATCTTCAGTTATTGAGCCCAAGACTGGGTGGGGTGTCACCTTTGGTTTATCCCTACTCCAGGAAAGGCGTCTCCCTGGCTATAGCCCAGCTCCAGGTGGGGCGACGCCTCCAAATCGCCTTGCCTCTCTGGAAATTGCTCTCCAAATTTGTGTTTAGTGTTGAGTCTCCCCTCTTGATCCCTTGTCTTGTGGAATCTTTCCCATTAATTACAAGCCTATTTAACATAAAAATATCATTATATTAAGCTCTAAAAGACTCCTACACAATCATACCACACGAATTAATAGAAAAACACAACACTACATCCATAACGACGAATCAAAACAAGGGGTAAACTAAGCTAGTTCACATTGATCTTTCACTTATTGTTCCAGCTGTAAACTAATTCAAATTGAAATTTTATCACTCACAACAAGTTATTCCACTCATAATCACTCATTAAAAACATTAGGAACTCATTAAACACAATAAAATCCACCATAATCAACTAGACAAGCACCTAACTCAAGCTAGTAATGCTAGTTTTTTGGATTGAACTCTAAATGAATCTTTTAGGTACAAACTTGTTTGAAACTCACTTCTAACATCATAAACACATGATTTAATACTTAGATACAGCTTTATTCATTATCAACCCACATAGAACATGAATCATTCTCAAAATAAGGCTAAAAAAGTCTAGAATAGTGACGCTAGAATGCATAAATACACCCAACATCACCACTCCACACTTAAAGTCTTGTTTGTCCTCGAACAAATCTTCACTCTAAGTGTCATGATCTGGAGATTATACTCTTATACTACATGCAAGACACTCAAGCTAGCACTACAATGACTACACAGAATATAAGTTTCTACACTAAGCATGTTATTTACATAATTGATAGCTCATGAACACTACTTCAAAACATCCTAGCCTCAAGAATTAACCACCTAGTTGGAAAACTCATGTGTATCAGTCAATCAAGGACATCATACAAATCAACCACATTCATCAAACATGTTCCCCTCACAACAAGAGAGTTACCCATAATCACTCACAATCAAGCAATTCATAATATGATGGGTATAAAAATCAAGTTACACTCACTCTCACAAAGGATTCATAAGTTACACACAATGAACCATAGGCTTTCCCTTAGCGTAATGCTCCACTAAAATTAGAATGATGAATTTAGGATAAAATAGGTCTTTTTCGGATTGTAATGTTGGCTAAGGACGGGTAGGAGCTATTTGGGAATAGTGATGAACATCTCTAAATGCTTTAATACACTATATTAAACCTTTAAAACCAATCGCCAACAACCAAATTACACTTTTTTCATACACTCATATCTTTTATTTTTGCCCTATCTCTTTCAAGTTTCACAAACATATGGTGGGCGTATTTCTTATTCTTTCAAGATTCAATTTTTTTGCTTTTCTAAAAACATGGGAATTTCTAACACCATTTATATCACTCCCAACCACCACACATCAATTATAAATGCCAATAACTCTTACCTTGGGGCATAAATTTCACCTTTTTCTTCTTCCATTTCTCGAACTCCTTTCTTAATTATTTCTTTTTCTTTTGATTAAAGAACTTTAGAGCTTCTTGGATCAAGTTATGGTTCATAAAAGAAGGGATTAGGCTACTTATGATACTACCAAAGAAAAGGCTATAGGCTCAATGGGGGTTAACTAGGATTATGCACAAAGGGTAGGCAAAAGAAAATGTAAAAACAAGGATCTCAAAGAAATGTCTAAATTATCTCCTAAACCCGCACTCTTTATTTCGCTTTACACACACACCGGGAAAGTTCTATACATGATATGCAATAAGAAATTAACAAAAACCTCACACCACACATGGCACATTCTTAACTCACATAGGATCATCATAGACTCCTAACCAACTAATAGCACAAATTCAAATTTTAAACCAAAAAGTACAAGAGTAACAAAAAAGAGCCTAAGAGTCTCAAAAAATAGCAATTCACTCAATAAACATGCTTTTATAAACAAACTCACTTGCATCATGTAATCAAAAATAGCACCAACAAGAAGATCGTACACCAAAATTTTTTAAATTGAGCCAAAATTTTGGAATTTCTCTACCCCACACTTAAAAATCTACTTTGTCCCTAACGTGAATTTAGAAGCAAGAGATAGAAATACTCCCTGAGGCCTCTAGGCCTAGCTAGTAGCATCTTTTGCATTACTGGAATCTGCAAGACCCCACACTTAATTTTTCTTGTCATTCTATTTAGCTCAAGTTTAAGGTACTCAAACTACCCATCAACCTGTGACTCAACCAAAAAAACAATGTGAAATAAAAACTAAAAGAAAAACATACCTACTTAACTTGGGTTGCCTCCAAAACAACGCCTAATTTAGTGTCGCGGCACGACCTAACTAACGACTTAGTCATTCTTTTTCCTTTTTTTCCTCATGCTTGGTCTCCATCTTCTTATTCTCTTCATCCCTATTAGGTATGAATTCTCATGTGCAACAGATTTCTTAACTTTAGCATGTTCAGGCTCATTAATTAGCATCAAATTAGGATTAGGTGGTAGAAGCTTAGGCCACTCAATCAGGTAGTTCCAAGAGATCTTTGGTGGACTAACCACCCCACACTCATACCTTTAAATCACATTAATAATACACAAATATTTATAGTGGGACGTTAGTGTAGGTTTTTTGTATACATCAAATACCATCTTTTCTTCCTCTACCCTCATTTTGAGTGTGCCTTCTCTAACATTAATTAAAGCTCCCCCAGTTACTAAGTATGGGCTCCCTAAGATGATTGGTACCTGTTCGTCTTCCTCAAAATCAAGAACAATAAAGTTATCAGGAATAACAAATTTACCAACCTTTATGAGGACATCCTTAATGATTCCTTCTGGATATGCCATGGATCCATCTGCTAGCTGTAAAACTAGCTTGCTCGATTTAATATTTCCTAAGACTAATATCTCAAACAAATATAGAGTCATAAAATTTATGCTAGCTCCTTCATCACTTAATTCGTGGACCACTTTACTCTTAATTTATATAGGGAGAGTAAACTTTCTCGGATCTCTTAATTTCTTGGGTACACTCTTCATTGAGTGTTATCACTCCCACATCCTACAATTTCACCTTATTAGCCACCACATCTCTCAAGCACTTTGCATACTTAGGCATACCCTACAAAACATCTAACAAAGATAAGTTAATGTAAAGTCCTCTGAATGTATCAAAGAACTTCTTGAATATTATGTCCTCATTTTCTTTAATTTTCCTCTGAGGGAAGGGTGGTGGCGGTGTCTTCTTTACTTTTGGTTCAACAACTTTTTCTTTCAAGTACTCAAACTTCTTTTATTTTTCAGCAGTTTTTTCAGAAACCTGTTGGGGAGTTAAATCTGCATCTACCTCCTTTGTTTCCTTGGAAGGTTCTTTTTGAAGCTCTTTACCTCTCCTCAAGGTGATTGTCATAACCTTCTTTGAATTTTTTATATCGGCTAGCAAACCACCTTGTCGTCTAGTATTAATTGCTTGTGATAATTTCCCCAACTGCAACTCTAAACTCCTTGTGGCCACTTGCTGATTTTTCATGTCTACAGTCAACTGTGCCTGACTAGGTAAGAGTTTCTTCAACATCTCTTCTATGTTGCTAGTTCACTAATTCCCTTGTGCCTGTGGTTGCTGAATTTGTTATTGTTGAGCGTTCCATGGCTGAGTCTGCCACTTTATGTTGTAGGCATTACCATAATTTGGCCATTGAGCATTGCCTACATACATCACTAATTTCGAATTTGAAGTACACATAGAAGCTATATGACTGCTATTCCCACAAATTTCATACCAACTTGCAGCTTGTTTGATGGCATTGACTTTGGCTACAGGTTGTGGAGCTCCCAATTTCAGGTTGCTGAATGAGTGTTTATCATATTTTGCAATGTTGCAACCTGAGCTGATAAGGCAGTAAATTGGTCAACCTCCAATACACCTACAATTCTTTTCGTGGTACTTCTAGAATAAATGACATTCAAGATTTCCTTATGCTCTACGGTTCAACAATGTGTAAAGCTCATCATAAGTCAACTACAGTGCTTGACCACCTACGATTGAATCTAGTAAAATCTTTATATTATGATTAATTGCTTCTACAAAAGTATGATAAAGTACCTCATTAGACTATTGGTGATGCGAAAAATCCCAAGAAGTGCCTAGAAATGTTCCCAAGCATGATATAGATTTTCATCTGGCTTTCGTTTGAAGCTTACTATCTCACTGCAAACTCTTGTAGTCTTTCCTAATAGAAAAAATCTAATAAGGAAACTTCTGTCTAAGTCGTCCCATGATGTGATTTAATTGGCTAGTTTTGCATTCAACCACCTTTTAGCTTCCCCTAAAAGTGAATGCGGAAATAGTGTCAGCCTCACAAAATTTGTGCTCATCTCAATCGAAATGAATGTGTCTATAAGCTCAATGAAGGTCAGCAGGTGGAGTTGTGGATCCTCACGTAAAAGCCTTGTAAACTGTCCATTGCTGATAAAGAGTTGCACCATGTTGTGCTTTAACTCAAAATTTCCCCTAGTAGTCGGTCTTTGAATTAGGAAGTCAATTTCGTCGGAAGTGGGATTGCCACCTCCCTAACTATCCTGCGTGTTACTTATTCTTCAGCCATTAGAGAAGGAACTACTTGATCTTTCTCTATCAATAAAAATTGGAAATGGATTGCGTATTTCCCTCATTAATGGAAGTATTGTTCGGGTTCGGGGCTTGGTTCAACCAAATCCCTATCCCTTTACAGTTTTCTAGCCTTAAAACTTATTTCCTGTAATCACAAAACCAAGACCAAGCATAAAAACACCAAATAAATCTAAAAGTAAAACTAAAATAAATAATTTCTAAATAACCAGTCCTCGGAAATGGCACCAAAAATTTGACAGCGCCCAATCGTACACGTAAGTGTACATGGTTTTATCAAGTAGTAAAGTGGCCTTCAACAAGCCAAGTATCGATCCCACAGAGACTTGATTCAGCAATAATTCTATTTTAGTTCACAATTTAGATTAAGATGGGGCAAGAGTAACCAAAAGAGAGTTTGGAAATTGTAATTCACAATTAAAATAAACAATGTGGAAAGTAAATATCTTAAAACAATCAATAGGAGAAAACCTGGGGTTAAAGAACTTTGAAAATCATACTATGTATTGAATTTTATTCATTAAATCACTTATCTTGGTTGAATATTCATAGGGTTAATTGCTTGATTATGGTATCCCAACCTCTAACCCTTTACCTAAATTAATCCTTACAACTACATCATTGAGCGGGGATATAATGATCCAATTAGGTTATTTAAGCTATCATCCTATGTTTGAATCAAGTAAGTCTCCTAAGTACATCTCTATCCTAGGTTCTAAGTTCAATTCTTTATTTTATAAAAGCATAAAAACTATACTTTGTTCATCTCCATGTTCTATCCCCAATTCCGACTCCCAAAATCAAGAGGTAGACAATTGACATATTCTAAGGGTCGCAGATCATTAAAATAATTAAATCAAATATGAACACACAACCCATAATGATAAGAAAAATTAATGAACTTAATTCAAAACAAAAGTAATCATATCTTTGGCATTAACCCCAGAAAAGGGCGTTTAGCCACGCATAGTCATAATCGTAATCACAAAATTGTAATTAACAACTAAAAATATGAATGAACTAAATAAAAATAATAAAAACCTAATGAAGATTATGTATCAGCCTTTTCTCTCCAAAGTATGCTAAAAGATGTGTAAAAATGTGATACAATATGTATTTATAGTATAGGAGTAAACTCATTTCGTGTTGGACACGAAAACCTCAAGTTATTGAACCCGAGACTAGGTGGGGCATCACCCTAGGTTTAGCACCACTCCATTCAAGGTGTCTCCTTGGATATATCCCAGCTCCAGATGGGGTGGTGCCTCAAAATTGCCTGACTCTCTGGAAATTGCTCTCTGAATTTTGGTCAAGTGTTGAGTCTCCCCTCTTGATCCCTTGTCTTGTAGTATCTTTCAAATGAATTCTAAGACACTTTAACATCAAAATATCATCATATTCATCTCAAAAATCCTCCTAAAAAATCATACTACTCGAATTAATAGAAAAATACAACACTACATCCATAACGACGAATCAAAATAAGAGCTAAACTAAGCTAGTTCTCATTGATGTTTTACTTATTGTTCCAGCTGTACACGCATTAAAATTGAAATTTTATCAATCCAAAAAACTTAATCCACTCATAATCACTCACTAAAATAATTAAGAACTCATTAAACACAAGAGAATCCACTGGAATCAACTAGACAAGCACCTAACTCAAGCTAGTAACGCTAGCTTTCCGGGCTGAACTCTAAGTGAATCTTTTAGGTAAAAACTTGCTTGAAACTCACTTATAACATCATAAATACATTCTTTAACACTTATATACACCTATATATCATTATCAACCCATATACCACATGAATCATCCTAAAAAAATAGCAAAAAAGTCTAGAATAGTGACGCTAGAGTGCATAAATACACCCAACATTAGTTATATTATAAAATCTTGCCTAGTAAGGTGGATTATGTGATAAATTGTTAATTATAAAATACATGATTACTATTTGGAGGCTATAAACCTATTAAACTAGTTGGTGGCCTTTACTTGATTAAAATAAGAAAATTTGTCCTTAAGGTTATGACATGCTTCATGATGATGGACCTAGTATTGCATGATGGTTAGTTAAATTATCTTCTAATATGTGAGGTTGAGATGGATTAATTGATAACTCATATCTTGAAGATGCTAGTTAAGGAATAGCCTTATGATAGATGAATAACCTATAATATGGGTGGCTTGTAGTTTTCCCTAATTTAATGGCTAGTAATGATAAGACTTGTAATCTATTGACTTATGGAAAATAAGGTTAAATAGTATGGACTTCGCGGTGTTTATCAATGAAATATAGAATTAATAACTATATGTCTATGCTATGACAATGTTGCTTTCTTTATGTTAAATTATGATATGGATATTTGGACGTGGATTTTAGTAATGAGCCATGGCAGGATTGAGCTACCCACATTTTGGTCTATTGGTTGAATAGTTGTGCTTTATTGTTATTATTGGTGGTATTATTTTTTGTACTCTCAGGTTGTATGGGATACATTAATGAGTTCTTTGTTGTACTCACTTTCATGTACTTTCCAGTGGTATGGAACGTCGTGGTAAGTTCTTGTGTTTATATTCTAAAGATGGTTGATGATGATTATGGAAAGTACATACTTTTCTAGTGTGTATATGGCTTTAATATTTCGAAATGATTCTCATTGCTATGGATATTATGGAGTATATTGGGATTGTTTGTCATGTTATTGCTTTAGTAGTATAGATGTTGTTACAGTGGTATCAAAGATAATTCAAGTTCGATCCTATCCCTTGAATCTAAGATTATTGTCTTACTTTATATCATCTTTACATCATATTTGAGCTTAGTTGGCCGATGATACCTACTGAGTACCCATGTTTTGGAACTCATACTACGCTTCTATACCTTTTTGGTGTAGACCCAGGTTCTAGTTGCCGCTGTTGAGCTAGTTCATGTGAGTTGATTATTCAGAGACAGGGTGAGCTCTTGGAGATCGAGTTGACCTCTTTCCCCTCTATCCTTATTTTTCTTTTGCTTTCAATAAAAAATTATAAGATTATTTAATTTATTTTAGATTCTGAGATTATAAATTCCTCTTGTCATGTTTAGAAGCTCTTGTATTAATACTATCAGGTCATGAGATTTCTGTTTGAATATCAGTTGTCCTTAGTTGTGAAATGTTGTGATTATATATTGTGTCCATATATAGGGTCCATGTTGGATTTTCTTACAAAGGTAAACCATTGTAATAGCTCCAGGTTACGGTATCAGCTTACCTACCAGTGGGATGTGGCAGGGTCCATCATGACTCCAAACGGGTCATGACACGAAACCCACAGTCAATGACCAAAAATATACATTAATAAATCACAACACACATATATTTTCACCCTATTTCAACATAATCCCAAGATAAATGTTTAGCTACTTAGGAAGTTAGGGAGAAGAAATATACCAAAAGGGTCATTTAATGTATTCATGGAGATTGAAAATGAGAAGATTCTATAATTTAACTTGAATTTCGCCAAACTCAAATTGGGAATTTAAACACAATAGTTTCCCCAAATTGGTACGGTTTACAAAGTCTCCAATTTCAATTCTCATAGTGATGAATGACAAATAAGAAAGGGTTTTCCCCTTATAAGGTATTTGGGGTCGACTTCATAAAATTGCATAATTACCTCTGGGCAAAAACTTGTGATCATTGTAGCTTGACTGCGATCGTATCCACCGCGACCTCCATAAGATCATCAAGATTGTTGGCAGTTGACTAAGCTTTATTAGCCGTGATCGCGGACTGCAGATCGAGATTGCAGTAACTGAGATCAGTTCCTTCTCAAGGTCTTTCTTCTTTTCACTATTCTTCTCTTTTTGCCACAACCCAAGGCTACTCTTAGTCATAACAACGGTGCTTACGGCCACAAGTGACCAAAAGCTAACCCATGAGCTGGTACCTGTTTTGAGCACTAAACAAAATAGTAATACAACACTAGTACGGTAGGTAAGATGATAAGATACTATAATACCAGTTACTGAATACGTATCAAAACATGATTGAAATATCTGATAGAACCCTAAAAACCAACGTTCTATCTGAAAACAACTGATAGCACTGAATTGACTGACTGAATATCTAACTATCTAAAACCCTCTAAACATCATGACGATTTGATGGAATCGACCCCAACTAACTCCAACTAACTGAACATAAGAAAACACTGAAATTACTAAAATAAACAAATAATGTCCTCGATGGATAAGGACTCACCACTATTGTTGCCGAGTAATGCTGAGTTGCTTAAGAGTAGTCGGGAAACTATACATCCAAACCTATGTTATAAGTCAACATAGCCCAAAGAAAAAGTATGCGGTCAGTACTTTGAATGCAATGGTATATGAGATGAGGACTGGCTGAAATGCATGAGGTTTCTGAGCATAAATACATGAACATGTAATATTTGAGAATGCAAGACCAACCATAAAGATGGTTCTGATATAATCTGTAATCTAAAAGACTGAAAGTTATATAACTAAATAATTGAAAATCAGTACACATGGTCAAGCAAACCTGAACTGAAATACACTAATTATTGTACTAAGACTGTGGGAGGTATCATATAACCGATATGCCCCAATCTGAGATAATCTAGGTCCAACCTGTAACCCTAATTGGAAGGGTGTTAGTACCATGCCATAGGTACTAAAACTGGTTGTGTAGATTCACTAATCTGTAGTCCCAAAGGATTTGGGAGTCACCCTTTACTGGAAGGTGCTCGTACGATATATGTGATAACCCTCAACTGGCAAGAAGATATCTAAAACCTACCCTGGCTACGTAGTTCTTGAACTCAAGGACTGCTACCAAAGGTCACACCCTCTATTGGCAGAGAAGCTCCCCTCCCTGGGTTTGCTCGGCGTTAAATCTTATTCCCAACTATACTAACACACGTACTGACTGAAGTTCAACTGAACATAACAACTGATATTGCTCAACATGATCAATATAACTTAGTAAATAACCAGATTCATGGTTTAACAAAAATTTTACTTGGAAGATGTGAAATGTAAGTAAACATATAGGTAATGGGTGTTCATAACCCACCAGTATTGAATGATGACAAAATACAATAATGATGTTTTAAAACAGTAGTATGGAATCATAGTTCCAAGACCCAAAACATAAGCATTTCATCAAATAAGTGAAAATCATAAACTTGAACATAGGGACGTGTTAATCATGAGAAAACAACATATTCACATGGTTTAATTCATAACTTGAGGATTTAACATGAAATAGGTTGAATATGACATGGGAATTGAAATTCCAAAACATGAAGTATCTTAATTCATATGGAAACATTGGTAAACATGACTTGTATTTAAGCTAATAGGAAGTTCATAGATTATTTCATGAGTTTCATGGGGGATTTCATAAAAGAGGAATAGATTATACTCTTAAATAAAGTTAGGTTTTTGGGGCTCAATGGTGAAAGAGACCCATTGATGAATACCCCACATACCTGAAGTAGAAGCTTTGGGGAAATTTCTTTGGAGTTGTTCTTGACCTTGAGAAACCCTAGCTGCTTTGACAAAGATTCTTTGGGGTTTTGGGGCCTTTTATACCACCCCTTGTGAAGCCAAAACAACATGGGTTTGGCATTTAAAAGAGTGGAGAAATACATAAAATACCCTGGAAAAATGTGGAGAAAATTGCATTCCCAATTGGTACGAGTTGACTTTATGACTCATATGTTAAGGTACGACTGGACTACTGACTCGTAAGCTTGGCAGATTTCAAATAACATGTACTAGCCTGTCTACGAGTCATAATTCCAATTCTTAAGATACCTATACAATTTGGTAAAGTCACTCATAAGATGAACGAACAACTTGGGGAACCAACACTATTATTGATACGACTACTCTCTATATGAGTCGTACCTTTGTATAAGACTAGATATCCCCCCACTCATATCCTGGAAAGAACCTCAAGAGGTTAACACTAATGTCCAACTCGTACTCCTCTTAATAACCTATGGGGTCAAGTCTTACCTACAACAGAATGTTTAACATGCTATATTATCTTAGGTATGAGTCCAATATATAACTTGTATGCTGGTGTACGACTTAGGATCATGAGTTGTATGTTGCACATAGACGAAAAAATAGATGGGGGGATTACAAACATCTCTCCCTTGGGAACATTCATCCCTGTATGAGACTAGTTAGACATAGAGTGATAAGACAATCACGATCATATACTAAATATGCATGACTTGGAACATGATTAAATAACTGAGTCTGAATTATGATACATGAACTAAACTGAACTAATGTCATGAATGTATGCAATTACATGAGATTTGTTACATAGATAAAACTGAGAACAAAAGAGAGAGACAATCTAAGAAAGATCATTACCTTAAGATGAATGTGGGTTTGAAGAGAAAAAAATTAGGGTATGTGGTTCGTATATCTGCTTCTGTTTCCCAAGTAGCTCCCTCAATAGACTGATTCTGCCAAAGAACTTTAACCAATGGAATTTATTTGTTCCACAACCTATGAGTCTGATGGTCAAGGATCTCAACTGGGATTTCTTCATACTATAGACTATCTTCAACCTCCATACTCTCTAAGGGCACGGCTGAAGCTGTCTCACTAATACATTTCTTTAATAAAGAGACATGAAACACCACATAAACTGATGCCAAATCTACAAGAAACTCTAACTTATAAGCTACCTTTCTAAAATAGCTTAAGATTCTATATGGGCCAACATAGCAGGGATAAAGTTCCCCCTTCTTTCCAAATATTTTCACTCCTTTCATAGGAGAAATGTTCAAATAAACCAAGTTACTAACATCAAACTCAAGATCTTTTCTCTTTACATCTGCATAAGATTTTTAAAGAGTTTACGCTATCTTCAGCCTCTATCGAATTAATTGAACCTTCTCATTGCCTCAAATACTAAATTTAGCCCTATCAAAGAAGCCTCACCTACTTTAAGCCAACCAATAGGAGATATACATCATATCCTATAGAGATCCTCAAATGGAGGCATCTGAATACTTGAGTGATAGCTATTATTGTAAGCAAATTCAATCAAAGGTAAATGGTAATCCTAACTACCTTTAAAGTAATAATACAGTCTCTCAACATGTCCTCTATAGTCTAAATGGTCCATTCTACTTGACCATATATCTAAGGATGAAAAGTTATACTGAGATGAACTTACGTACCAAGACCCTTCTGAATAGCCTTCCAAAAGTAAGAGGTAAACTGAGTACCTTTATCTGAAATGATAGATAATGGTTCCCCATGAAATTTCACCAACTCCCTAAGGTAAAGCATGGCATAATCCTCAGCTAAGTACGAAGTATGAACTGTCAAAAAATGAGCTAATTTTGTCATTCTATCTACAATGACCCATATTGAATCATGTTGGTGATACGTATGAGGAACCCTGCCACAAAATCCATGTTCACAACTTCCTATTTCCAAGTGGGGATGCTAAACTCCTTCAAGGTACCACTAGGCCTTTGGTGCTCAGCCTTGACCTGCTGACAATTTGGACACTTAGCCACAAACCATACAATATCCTTCTTCATATCACTCCACCAATACATTTTTTACAAATCATGATACATCTTAGTGGCTCCTGGGTGGATAGAATATTATGCGTCATGCAATTCTGTAAGTATTCGTTGCCTCAAGCCATCAATACACAGAACACATAACCTGCCCTAAAAAATACATACCATCTTCTCTTGAGAGAAAACCTCTACCTTTTGATCTCTAACAGCCTCCTTCAACTTAACCAAACTAGGATCTTTGTCCTACTTTTCTTTCACTTCAGCCACCAATGAAGATTCCAAACTATTCTAAACCCATATACTACCTTCAGCCAAATCAACCAATCAATAACCTAATCTTTTAAGCTGATAAACCTCACTGACTAACTTTTTATTATCTCCCTCTTCATGAGCAACACTACCCATAGACAACCTCCTAAGGGTATCTGCTACAACATTGGCCTTGCCTAAATGATACAACATACATATATCATAATCTTTTAACAACTCAAGCCATATTCTCTAATGAAGATTCAGATGTTTCTGCGTGAACACGTACTGTAAACTCTTATTGTCAGTGAACACATCAACATGAAACCCATAGAGATAATGTCTCTAAATATTTAAGGCAAAGATAATAGCTTCCAACTTAAGATTATGGGTTGGATAATTCTTCTCATGGGGTTTAAACTACCAAGAGGCACAGGCTATAACCTTGCCTCTCTGCATCAAAACACAACCGAGATCAACTCTAAAAGCATCACAGTAAACTATAAACCTATCTGAACCATCTGGCAAAGTCAAGACTAGAGCAAAAGTGAGTCGAGTCTTTAACTCCTGAAAACTCTTCTCGTAAGAATTTGACCACTGAAATTTGACCTTTTTTGAGTCCATCAATATATGAGGGATGCAATAGAAGAAAACCCTTCAACAAAACGCCTATAATAGCCTGCCAAACCTAAGAAACTCCTAATATTTGATGGAGAGAAAGGTCAGGGCCAGTTCCTCACTACTCTGGTATTTTGAGAGTCAACTCTAATGCCATTATAAAAAAAATATGGAAAATAAAAGTTAGTTATCTTAGCCAAAATTCAAACTTACTAAATTCGGCAAACAACTAATGAGCTCTAAGGGTCTATAACACAATTCTCAGATGGTCTGTAAGATCATTCTCACTATGGGAATAGACAAGGATATTATCAGTGAAGACTATGATGAACATGTCGAAGTACTATTTGAACACCCTATTAATCAAATCCATAAAAGCTATAGGCGCATTCATTAGCCTAAAAGACATAACTAGGAATTTAAAGTGTCCATACCGTGTTCTGAAAGTTGTCTTCAGAATGTCACATTCTCTGACTCTAAGATGATGATAGCCGGATCTGATTTTTATCTTAGAGAAATAACTGGCACCGTAAAGTTGGTCGAATAAGTCATCAATTCTGGGGAGTGGATATTTGTTCTTGATTGTGACTTTTTTCAACTGACGGTAGTCGATGCACATTCTGAGAGAATCATCTTTCTTATGCACGAATAAGACTGGAGTGCCTCATGGAGAAACACGAGGCCTGATGAAACCCTTTTCTAAGAGATCTCTTAAATGTTATTTCAACTCCTTAAGCTGAGCTATAGCCATTTGTTAAGGTATAATAAAGATAGGCTAGGTATCTAGTAGAAGATCTATTCCAAAGTGAATTTTTTTTAGGAGGAACTCTAGGAAGAGCTTTAGGGAACACATCTAGAAATTCCCTTACTACTGAAACTGACTCGTGACTTAGAGTCATAGAACTAGAGTATTTGACTCAAACAAGATGGTAAACATAGCCTTTAGATATCACCTTTCTTACTTTAAGATAAGAAGTAATCTGACCATGAAGAACTAAAGTACTACCCCTCCATTTAATGACTGGTTCATTGGGAAACTGAAATTGAATGACTCTATTTTTGTAATCAACTAAGGCATAGCACGAGTGGAGCCAATCCATGCCCAGAATGACATCAAAATCAATTATCTCTAACTCTACAAGATCAACTAAAGTTGCTTTTCAAGACACTATAATCGAGCAATTTGTATACACCCATTTGTCTATAATAGATTTACCCACTAGGGTAGCCGTTGAGAAAAGCTCTGCTAATGTTTTAGGACTAACACCAAAGTTGACTGTTTTATAAGGAGTCATGAAAGAAAGTACATCTTTGGGATCTAACAATGCATAAGCAGGAAGATGGAAAAATGGTAACGTACCCATAACCACATCAGGAGAACTTTCCTAATCATGCCGAGTCTGGAGAGCATACAATATACTCTGGTGCTATCCACTAGTTGCATAGGAAGTGGCAACCTGCTGAGTCAAGCAACCAGCTAGAGCTAAAGAATGATTGGATTGACTCTGCTGACCATCCCTTGGGAAATCCCTAACCCTATGGCATGGATTTCCACATCCAAAATACACATCACTACCATATCTACACTAATTGTGGTGATTTCTACCACATTTTCAACAAAATAGATTAATATGACCAATGTTCACACTACCCTGGGACTTAAAGCCTGGCGCCCTATCCCGACTGTCTTTCCTGAATTTAGGTACTGGCGCACTAACTAAAGATGGATTTGGGGCTGAAAATTTCTTATAGAACTAAGAATGATTACTACCTTCTTAACTTGGCTGAGAAAAATTGAAACTACCTATTCTGGCCTTCTTGCTCTCTCTCTCTCCATCTCCTTATGTTTTTCCTCCTCAATCTACTGAGCGTGAACCATGAGTCTAGACAGGCCCATCTCCTTAATCAACAAGGCAGTCCTACACTCTACAACCACACTATAAGCTACACCAGAGACAAAGTTACTTATTCTAGACCTACTGTCCGCCACCATAATAGGAGCATACTTTGCCAACTTGGTGAACTTAAGGGAGTACTCCTTCACACTCATTCTACCTTGATTCAAATTGATGAAATTCTTCACCTTAGATTCCCTCAACCCTAATGGAAAGAACTTGTTGAAGAAATCTGTGGAAAACTCCACCCACTTAATAAGCCTATTTCCATACCTCGATCCTCCTTCTACTACTTAAACTAAGTGTGAGCTACATCCTGCAACTGGTATGTAGCCAACTCTGCACTCTCACTTGAAGTAACACCCATGATATCAGACACTTTCTGCACCATGTCCAGAAACTTTTATAGATCTTCCTCAGACTTAGATCCAAAAAAAGAGGGGGATTCATCCGAGTTAACTACCGAATCCTATGAGTTATTTTCAGATAGACGATTAGTTTTTAGTGTTCAATCAGATATTTTAGACATGTTTGAATACTTATTCATTATCTAATTTATATTATCTTATCATCTTACATTCCATCATGTGCTGTATTATAATTTTTTTCAGTGCTCATAGCAGGTACAAGCTCATGGGCTAGCTTGTAGTCACTTGTGGCCGTCAGCACCATTGACGTGATTAGTGGGGTTGCCTCAGGTCATGAAAAACATGGTATCAGAGAATAAATGCATGAAAATGTAATATAAAGAACAAGCATAAACATAGTTCTGAGATAATCTGTAATCTAAACAACTGAAAGCTATATAACTGAATAACTAAAAATCTATACACTTGGTCAAGCAAACCTGAACTAAAATACATTTATTACTATACTAAAACTATAGGAGGCATCATATAATTGATATGCCCCAGTTAGAGCTATTCAGGGTCCAACCTGTAACCCCAGTTGGAAAGGTGTCAGTACCATGCCACGAGTACTAACACTGGTTGTGTGGATCCACTAATATGGAGTCTCGAAGGACTTAGGTATCACTATCTACTGGCAAGTGCTCTTATGAGATATGTTTCCTCCCTTAAATAGTAGGAAGACATCTAAAACCTACCCTGGCTACATAGTTATAGAACTCAAGGATTGTTACTAAAGGTCACACCCTCTTGTGGTAGGTGAGCCCCCATCCCTGCGTTTACTTGGTGCTAAATCCTACTCCCAAATGAACTAACATTGGTATTGACTAAAGTTTGACTAAATATAAAAATTGATATTGCTCAACAAGATCATAACAACTGAGTAAATAACAAGATTTATGGTTTAACTGAATTATTACTTAGAAGATCTGAAATGTAAGTAAACACATAGATATTGGGTGTTCATAACCTGCCAACACCAAATGATGACAAAATACAATACTAATACTTTTAAAACAGTAGTATGGAATCATGGTTCAAAGACCCAAAACATAAGCATTTTATCAGATAATTGAAAAGCATGAACTTGAACATGAGGATGTGTTAATTGTGAGAAAACAACATATTTACATAGTTTGATTCATAACTTGAGGATTTAACATGAAATAAGTTGAACATGACATAGAAATTGAAATTCCAAAACATAAAGTATCTTAATTCAAAGGAAACACCAGTAAACATGACTTGTATTTGAGCTAATAGGAAGTTCATGGATAATTTCATGAGCTTCATGGAGGATTTCATAAAATAGGAATAGATTCATACTTTAAATAAAGATAGGGTTTTGGGGCTCAATGGGTGAAAGATATCCATTAATGACTACCCCATATACCTGAAGTAGAAGCTTTGGGGAAATTTCTGTGATGTTGTCTTGACCTTGAGAAACCCAAGCAGCTTTGAGAAGATGAAGAAACTATATTCTCTTGATTCTATTTAGTAAATTGATGTTTAATGATGTAAATTAGGGATATGGGCCTTTTATACCACCCCTTATGAAGCCAAAATGACATGGACTTGGCTTTTAAATGAGTGGGGAAAGACATAAAAGCCCCTGGAAAAATATGCAGAAAATCGCATTCCCAGTCTCTATGAGTCAACCTTACGACTAGTATGTTAGGGTACAACAGGATTGCTAACTCTTAAGCTTGGCAGATTTTAAATAACATGTATTGTTCTAGATACAAGTCATACTTCAAATCGTAAGATGCCTATACAATTTGGTAAAGCCTCTCATAAGATGAATGATATCTTGGGGAACTAACACTGTTATTGATACAACTTCTCTCTATATGAGTCATACCTTTATATATGACTAGATACCCCCCTCTCATATCTTAGACAGAACTTTAAGGGGTCAGCACTGATGTCCATACGGCTGGGTTCATACAACTCATACCCCTCTTGATGACCCATGTGGTAAAGTATTACCTGCAAAAGAATGTTCAACATGCTAAAGATAGAAATGAAAATCTAAAAATGAAACAAATAACTAATCCATGAAAAATGGGAACCATCAGAGTGCCTGATTATTACAACCCAAAATAAAATAAAAATCATCCAAATCAACATCAAAATATCCAAAAATATATCAATAATACAGTCCAAATGAATTAATATGGAGAATGATACCCCAAACTTAAAGCTTGCAGTGACCTCACTACATAATCAATAAAGCATAAAGATAGTAAAAGGGTACTCCCTGTAACCACATCAAGAGTTGTTGCCGCTATCAGACTGAGCATCACCTATGGAATTATCAAAATTAAACCACTCAATTGGGCCTAGTCATCATATAAGCTCTGGAAGAACGAAGTTTGTCTCTGGGTTTCAAGACCTTTCAAAGGCCCTTTACCCCCTTCCATGTCTTGGTGAAGAACTTGTCTCTCTTCTTTTCCCTCTTCTTAATCTTCTTATTTGAGTCCCTGAGTTGCCTGTAAGACTCAGCAAAAGATGAGTAGGCCTACTCAATCCTAGAAATAGTGGGTCCTTACGACCTCTGATCCTCCAAGTATCTCTCATGATAAAACTGACCCACCTATGTATGTGGGGTGGTAGAAGGCACTCCCGGCCTCTAAGGCAACCCTACTACAAGCTCCCTTATTTCCCTCAAATCAATCGAGATCTCATCAAAGGGGACGGTTGTGGATGGCCTGCAAGACTATATCTTGACATGTCGACTTGCCCAACTTGAGTTTTCTCTTCTTGCTCTTTCCCTGTGCTCCGTCACCCTGAATCTTTGAGAGAATATATAGGGGTGTTTAGGTGTACCCAAGTATCTCTAGGTTATTTCTCAACCCCGGCTCTCTTGCATGGCTCAGTAAATATAAATATGAATAATAGGAATATATCACCATGGATCTTGAAATTCTTCATGTTTGAGATCACAAATCGACCAACATTCAAAGGAATGTTGTCTAGTATATAGGCAACCATCCAAGCTCTCATATCTGGAATAACAGTCATATGTGTACATGTAAAGACCCAGCTATAAATGATGCTCAGCCATAACCTAGCCTCTGATAAGAAATCAATCATCGATATACCCCTCTTGGTGGCCACCCAAGGAACCTCCCTACCAGGGCACAACTTCCCTGCCATCCAGCTCTCTAGTTCACACCCCTTTACCTCAAATTGGATCATGTGTTCATCTAACTACCCATATAGATCGCTAATTTGCTTGGCTCTGAAGTGCACATTCTTCCCCTGCACCCGCACAACTGGTTTAGAGAAAGATACTACACTAAGGTTAGCGTAGAATTCCCTTACTCACTGATTTTTTTCCCGTCAAGGATCCAGGGTTAAACAATGCCACCCAGTAGCTACCAAGCAGGCATGAAATGCCGGGAGCTTTTTCAGCACCTTATCTAAGCAAATGCCTCTCTACTGGTGTAATTTGGATTTGGGGAGGTTAGCATATTATTGATTGTAGAATTCCAGGGCCAAGAACTGGGTTAGATCATATTCTTCCATGTTGAACCTTTAAAACCTAAGAAAAACACAACACTCATCATTGTTATTTTCACGTAAAAACTATGCTATGTTTTCCAATTTATCTCATGGGGTGGTTTCTTGGTGAGTATTGGGCAAGAAATAAATTGCATGATTTTTGGTCAATGCTGAAAATCACCCTCAGATATAGAGATAGTAGTATTTGAGCCAAGATCAGACCAAAATGATCAAAACTTACAACATCCAATTTTATTGCCAAATTGTCTTTCAAATCAAGAAGTGACATTATGTAAATGAAACTTAGCCTCTAGGCGCTTGATTATTCCATCGGAACATGGAAAAACTAACATTGAATTTGTTAGGGCATTTAATCAAGCACTTGGTGTAAACACACTATTTTTATTAATTTTGAATAAAATTTTGGATACTTAAGACTTCCCCACCCGTGTGCACACCAACTACCAAATCTAACCACACCAATAAACACATTTAAACCAAGTTATTGCAATTGAAACACTATTTTAGCCCATTCCTAAAGCATGAATTCTATGGCCTACAAATACACATAAAAAGAGAGATTGAACCACATACCAAATTAATGAGCCCAAAAGGATATTGATGCTCAATTTGGATGCCCAAAACTTAGCCAAAATCAATTGTTATTATAGAGAAAATTGGAAAGAAGTGGGGGGGAAATAGGCAACTATTTAATTTTTTTTAAACTGACATGACTTCTATTGCGGTTACACGGCTACCGCGATTGCTGTGACACGTATACCATAATTGCAATTACTGAGGCCAAATTTGGTCCTCTATTTTACCCTATTCAGTCAAATACTCAAATCCATGACACATTCCCTTTCTCAAAATCATTCAAAACAGTCCATAGTACCACAATTTCATGGATCAATCAGAAACAAAATTAAATCTACTCTACTAATCAAAAAATAAAGGATACGGGCCACTTTTGTGGCATTGGTAGGTTGCCTCCCACCTACCACCTAATTTATTATCTAAGCATGACATTATTAATCTTTTTAAGTTGGATCCTCAAGGGACCCATTATTCACCTCTGTGTCCACAACATCATTGACAAACGCCACTTGTAGTTCCATGGGTTGTTTCTCGATTTTGCAAATTCGGAAGGACACTTCATAATCTTGGACCCAAAATTTCATTTCTCCTAACTCTATATCAACAATAGCTCTTCCAGTTGTAGGAAAAGGGTAGCTAAGGATGATAGGTGTCTCTTGGTCAATTTCAAAATCAAGCACCACAAAGTCCATCGAAAGAATAAAGCGCTCTACCTTCACCAAAACATCAAAAAGAACTCCAACCGGTATCTTGATAGACCGGTCTACCATCAATAGCCTTATTGTTATTGGAGCAATAGTGCATAATCTAAATTTTTGATAGATTGCATAGGGAATGATATTGATGCTTGCACCAAGGTCACACAAAGCTTTTTAAAAATTATGTGTTCCTATGGTATAATGGATTATAAAATTCATGGGATCCTCCTTCTTTTATGCTCTACCTCTAGTCATGCTAGTGCTACACCTGTGAGTAACTTCAATGGTTTCACCATCAATAAGATATTTCTTTTCATCAACTTGTTCATAAGCATAGCATATTGTGGGATCTCTTGAATTGTCTCAAGAAATGGGATATTAATTAATAGATTGCTAAGCTTAGCAAGGAACGTCATGAATTTAGCATTGTACTCCTTTTTTTGAGACCTTGATGGAATATAAGAGGAACCTTCATGGTAGGCAATGATTCTCTTTGAACTTCATCATTCTCAACTACCTTTGGGTTTCCCTCTTCATCATCCACTTCTTTAATTAACATTGGTTTTTTTAATTCCCTTTTTGAGACTTCAAAGCCTCCTCATTCAAATCATTTACAAGATTCTTGTTCACATTTGTATGCTCAACATTTACCTCCTTTTGAACTTTTACCACAGGATTACTAAGGCTTTTGTCACTCCTAGTGACAATAACCCAAACTTGAGCATCATTTTTTGAATTCACAATGGTATCATTAGGAAGACCTCTTTTTGTCTAGCATTAAGTTAAGTGGATATTTGGCCAATTTGAGTCTCCAATTACTTGATTGAGGTAGAGTGTGATACAATCATTTGGTTTATTTACAAAAAGTTGTCTTTCAATTCTCAGTCTATTTTGTCTATTCCATCTACCCTCATCAAAATTCTTGCTAACATATCCTCGATCTTGAGTATTTTGGGATCAACAGAGTTAGACCTTTGCCTTTTGTTCGGTCATGGGGAGGCACATATCAATCATATTCCCTTTCCTTGTCTCTCTAATCATGATCTCTGTCACAATCATGCCAATTCTGCTCTTTTATGATCCATCCAACCTTGGTTCCTTTCTTTCCTTTGATAGGCCAGGTGGGAACCCACTATATAGTTATCCAATTATTGAATTTTTTCATCAAGCCTCTTGGACTCTTCTTCATCATAGCTATTGGATACAGCGACATCACATGTTTCATTAGCAATTCCAATTATGTTATCATTTTTTCCATGTTCTCCTCCCTCTCTTTATCTTTTTTCCTTTTCTCTTTATCAATATAGGAGGTGGTAGGAGACCTTTTAGCTACCTCGGTATCTCAAGTATATCATCCAAAATTTTTCTTTATGACTTCCTCAAGCAAGTTTGTAGCCACATTATAAGACAACTTCACAAGTGATCCCCTGACTGCATTATCCATCATAGTTTTGTTTAGTTGATCAAAAGCCTCGTAGAAGATTTGGGGAAACATCTCCTCCAGGACCTTGTGGCTGGGGCATTGCATGAGTTTCCCATTAAATCTTTCCCACACCTTGTATAGAGGCTCTCTATCTAATTGATGAAAATCAATGATTTTATCATGTAATTACAACATCTCGGATGGTAGGAAGTATCAGTCTAAGAATGCAATGGTAAGTTCATCCCATAAAGTAATTCACTCTATCAAAAGAGATCATATCCACAATACTGCCTCACCCATTAAAGAAAATAGAAAAAGGAACAATTGTATAGACTCTTGTGAGAAGTGGGAAATGTCAAAGTGAGAGGAGTTTTCCATAACTTCCTTAAACAGGTTCTTTCCCTTAGATTTGAGAAAATTTAAGGTGTAGGAATTCATTAATCTGAAAAGGGTGGTATGAGAATAAAGGAAAACTCGCTTAGGTTCACTCAGTTGGCAAGGTATGCTCCTTCGATGGTGGCTGATAAAAGGTCTAAAATGAGTAAGTTTGTGTCTGGTGTAGCTGATAGTGTGGTTAAGGAGTGTTGGACTTCTATGTTGAGTAAAGAGGTGGACCTATCTATACTCATTGTTCATGATCAGTAGATAGAGGAGGGGAAGCATAAGGAGAAGGAAAGAGAGAACAAGAGGGATAGAACAGGAAGTTTCTACTTTCAACAGCAAGGGTTAGAAGGTGGTGATTATTCTCAGTTCCATTAGAAATCTTTAGCCCCAGCTCCATCTTCAGTGAATGTGCTAGTGCCTAAGTTCAGGCAAAATAACTGGGATAGGGTGCTAGGCTCTAAATCCCAGGATTGCGTGAGTAGTAGTACTAATTCACTATGTCAGAAGTGTGGTAGGAATCATTCAGGTGATTGAAGGGCTTGCATGATGTGTGTTATTGATGCGGTAAACCAGTCCACGGGATGAGGGAGTACCCTATAGGTATGTGGAAGGGTAGGAATGATCACTGATAATGCTCAACTTACATGTCAATTTAACTGAAAGGCAGTCGCCATCAATATAGTTACCCAACTTTAGAGTCAGGGTCGAATCTATGAGGAAAAATATGAGTGGTGAGTAAATTAGTTTAGAATTATAGATACTATCTAAATTCAAACCAATAGTACAAAAAGATAAAAATGGGGGGTTTAACAGATATCTCACTTCAGATTTGTTTTTAGGATTTTCTAGTATAAATTCAGAGCTATGAATAATTAGTCTAGGCAATTAGGCATTGATCTTGGGATTATGCTTTCCTAGGGGTAATATATACATGAGTGTGTGATAATTTGATGCAAATTCCAAGTATTGGTGATGTGGTAGGTTAGTTTGGTAATCCTTGAGGCTAGTTCATCAACAAGACCCCAAGGGTGTCACTCATTGACCTTTTTGAGCACCTAATGAGTGCTTCAATCAAAACCACCTAATACCTCAATTAGACACCCATATTTCTAAGATGGTGCCCTAAGTATAGTCAACTTCACAATCACCCTTATGTCTAAGATAGTGAAAATTAGTAAACTATGCTCATTAATTGTCTATTATTGCCTTGGTTCCCACATCCCTCTTTCAAAGATGATGTGGGTTCCCAGAGTTCACCCAAACCCCTCTTTCAAGGGTGGTTTGAGCTTTCAAGAGCATGGGATTTTCATCCATCAAACTGATTTGGGTATTTAAGGCTTTCACATACAAATCCCAACCAAGTCACTCAAGCAATAGTATAATCCAACATCATAAAACTAATAATTGCACAAACAAATCACATCTCACACATATTTACACCCTATTCTAGAATAATCCCAAGAGTCAAAAATAGCTACTCATAAGATAAATAAGAAAGGTTTTCCCAAAATCTCCATTAATTTGATTTGAGAAAATCGAAGTGAATGTTACTTCAAACTATGAGATCCAACAAATCTTCAATGGGAGCTCACTAATTCTTTACTTAGGAGTGGCTCCAAAATATTCTTCACGCAAAATTTATACAATATTTTCTTCTCCAAAAATGAAGGCTACAAACCCTAAAACAATATTCAAAATTGGGGAAGATGGAATAATATCAATAATAGGGTTTGAGTCTTCTTTTGGTCAAATTTGGGATCAGTCACGTGCATTTACATTCTGCCCTTGGGCTGTATTTTTCCACCAAGCCACAGCTGCACAGGCTTGACTGTGACCGTGGTACCACGACCACACTAGACTCATACAATTGCGCATTGTTGACTTGCTTGACTGCCGCAATCGCGGTACCTGAGGCCATGTCCTTCTCCAAGTCTTCAGCTACACTTTCTTGCTTTCTTTTGCTCATTTTAAGCTCCAATCCACCTTTTTCTATATCATCAACTATGTGCCTACTAAATGTGGATATTAGAGCATTAAATCACTATTATGTCTCATTTATTCATTCAAAACATGGTAATGTGCATGAATGTTTAGTGCAAATGAGTGGTAAAATCACCACTCATCAATACCCCTAACTTAAAGCTTTTACTTGTCCTTAAGCAACACTACCTCTTACCATGAGACCCCAATTATCTAAGCCCAAACTTTATTCCTCAAAGGTCATAATGACTTTAACTTAATCACTACCAAAAATAGCTTGTTACACATGGACTAAGCATTTTTCATTATACCCCTCAACATAAAATGCAATATCTAAGGATGCACAAAATTCTAAGAGCAACCAAGCAACAATAACCAATATTCTAGAAGTGACTTACTTTTGACCAAAACTAAGCTATACTCCATTTTCCTCATTTCTTAAAAATTAAGAAAATCACCTACCTCAACTAATTCATATGCCTCCTCACAAGAAACAAAATCTCACACACCAAGCTACCAAATATGAAACAAGGGATTTAAGTGCAAAAACTCTCTCCCTCACAAAATAACTCTCTTTGTTAACTAGTGACATACCATAGGATTGCCTCTATTTTCAATCACCACTATAAAGAAAGTAAATGGTTGAAGATATCAAAGGACTTTTTGAGCTTGCAACATAGGATCGGGTTAGGGTAGGATATCATTTTTGAAAAACATAGCTACACCCTTCATTGAACATCTGCATCACAATTATTTAATCCTCGTTTTGACTATGGGCCACTCATCTTTGTTTTTCTCTCTTTTCATATGCCTACATTTTGCTTCCTTTGTTCACCCACTTTATTTCATTTCTTTTTCTTGCTACTTTCTTGCAATTCATTTCTTTGTTGGATCCTCTCTTCTTCTTTTTTTTTCTATTCATTTTTTTCAATAGTTAGGCATTTAGGCATTTCACTTAAAACTTTGTGAACCCACACTTACTTTCATCAATCTTCAACACCCCCAACTTAGGATTTTAGCCTCAAGTTGCATTTTCAAGTTCTAGAAGGATATGGTTCAAAAGAGGGATAAAAAGAATGGTTCATGGCTTGTGATGTGTTTGCCAAAGAAGGGTCCAAAGGCTCAAAGTGGGTAACTAGGGATTGCTTTTGTGCTTGGGTATCTTTTTAGGATGAAGTGGCTTCCAAAATCACAATGATGGCCTAAGATCTTTTCTCCAACTGAATACAATCAAATTTTCCTTGAGAGACAAATGGGGCAAATTCTAGATAACCCAAGTATACAAGAGATGAATGCAAAAAGCTCACCACACATGGCATCCAAAATTCACCAAGGAGGCTCAATTTCCCCTCCTATTAGAGACAACAGGAATATCTATCACTATTTATAAGTCAAAATTTATGGAGCCACAAAGAGAGAATAAGGTTTGTTAAAAAGTTGCTCACATCCATACCCTTGATTTTTGAAAAATTTTGGATGGAGGAGGTTGTTTATTTTACATTAGAACCATACACAATTTGCTAAACATGGCAACAACCAAAGCCTTAGTCTCATATTTTAGCTTAATATGGGAAAACCGACCATATGGCTACTCGGACTTTGCCAATAGTGCATAATAGGAGTTATAATACCACAAGTACTCATAATTCCCTTGCATTAATGACTTTGATGTCATAGGTACTCAGAATTTCCCTATAGCTATGACTCAAAACCCAAACATAACTTTACCCTTAAGAATGTCATCACTCAACCTATCATACGGAAAGGCTCAACAGGCATCATCATAATCAAAATAAAACTAAAGTAAAAACTAAACAAAAACAAAACCACATGATAATCCATGAAAAACCTGAGCACCATCAAAGTGCCCAAATATAGCATCTCAAAAAAAAGACAAAACAGTATCCAGAATGTTATCCAAAACAATCATAATAACATCTAGCAATAATCAAAATAATAAAAATTTGGGGGCACACCCAACTAAAAGAACAATAGTTTCCTCACTGCATGTGTAATAAAGTAAGGGTAAAAAGTGTCTCCCTAAATCTGCATCAGGAGCTATCCTCTCTTACTGACTCTGCACCATCACCACCAGCATCATCAGCTGACCAATTTGTAGGGGCCTCATTGTCACCCTCCAATCGACGAAAAGGTAGTCGATCATTAGGTTTGAGAACCTTGAAGATGCCTTTTACTCTTTTCCATATCTTTTGGAAGAATTTATCTCTCTTCTTTTCTCTCTTTATCATATTTTCGTGTGACTCCCTAAGGTCTCTGTGTAACGCAGCCAAGGCTGACTAAGCTCTCTCCAGGCTGAAAACTATGGCACCTTGCTTCTTTTACTCCTCCTCCTGATATATATTATAATCTGACTAAGATATATATGAGTGGAAAGTAGTGGAGGACTCTCCTATTCCCTGAGGAAATCTGGACAATAGCTCCCTAACCACCCGCATCTAACTTGAGATGTTATCGAAGGGGTTAGTTGATGAAGGTATTCAAGAGTCTGTATCCTCCTGAGTCAACTTACCTGAGTTCACCTTTCTTTTCTTACTCTGACCTGAGGAAGCCTCACTATTGAATTTGAGTGGAAAGATGCAGGGGCCTGGGAGCACCCAGGTATCTTTAGCATATTTCTCTACTTGCACCCTCTTGCATAGCTTTGTAATAAGGCAAGGGAAGAAAATATGTGAACCATCATGATTCTTAAAGTACCACCACTCTGAGAGCACAATCTCGCCCACATTGAGTGTAATTCCAGATATAATACAAGCCACTATCCAAGCTCACAAGTCTATGAAAATGGTCACGTGAGTGCATGGCAATACTTTGCTACAGATGATATTCATCCAAATCCTATCCTTATCTATCAAAATCATTCATAAAGATGTCTTTCTTGGTGGTGGCCTAGGGAACCTCTTTATTAGGACATAGAATGTTGGCCATCTAGGTCCCTAGCTTGCATGATTTTGCATGAAACTGCTCTATGTCAGCATCCGGGAGCCCATACACCTCATTGATCTACTTTACTCCAAAGTTCACTTCTTACCCAGTATTGTCATCACTGGGTTTATGAGAAAAACTATGCTAAGGTTCACGTAGAACTCACGTACCCACTGCTCATTAGAATGGCAAGGGTTTAGGATAAAGCACCTTTACCCGATAGCAGTGAGTCTTGCATAGAAACATGGGAGATTCTTCTCCACTTTGTCCAAGTTGATACCCCTCTCAGGGAGCAACTTTGTCCTAGGCAAGTCATTATAATAGAGGTTTTGGCATTGAGCGGCCATAAATCTGGTGTTGTCAAAATCTCCCATTCTTATGGCTTAGTACTTGTAAGCAATACATGACAAACCATCATTAGCATTATCATACCCAAAAGGATGCTACATTGATCAAACAAAATCATGTGGTAGTGTTATAAAAGGCTCCAGGGTGAGCGATGGATGTGTAGAAATTTTGGTTTCCACAGACACTGCCCTCAGGTATGGCAATCACGGAGCATTAATTGCGAACGTAGTGACGCGATTACGATCATCGAGACCACGATTATGGTACTTTAGACCATAGTCAACAGTCCGCACATCACTCAAAACACCTAATTTTATCCCCAATTTAGTGTTCTACTAGGCACATAAACATTATTACTAAATAACTTGATCCTAGATCTTATGATTATACCCCTAAACTCGAAGAATTTGGCAAAGAACTCGTAGAGGCATTGAATCGAACACATAGTGTACACGTCAATTTAAATAGTTTCTGGCCTAAATCTGGGTACTCATGACTTCCCCATTGGTGTGTACATCAATTATAGAAGCTAAAAACCATAATTTTCACACACAAACATGCAATTTAGTATTGAAAACTCTATTTCAAGCCTTTTCCTAAACTACAAGTTCTAAGCATATAATTTATATCAAAATCAAGAGGGTTGAGATAACATACCATGTTCAGAGATGCAAATGGATTGAAGTGGCACTTGGATACTTAAGACTAAGCCAAAATTTAGAAAGAATTTAAGAGAATTTTTTGAAAAAGTTACTTATGAAGAAATGGCATTTGGATGGTCATTTAAGCTGATTCAACCACGATCGCGGTCTTAGTTTTGCGATCGTGGGTACGTGGCCTCCGCGATCGCGGTAGCATGAACCGTGGTTGTGTTAATTGAGACAAAAAATCAAGACTCTTATACTCCTCTGCTTAGTCCCAACATGCCAATTTTTCAACTTTCTTTTTCAATTTCAGTCAGAATTTCTTCTAGTACCACATTTTCATGGATTATGCATGAACAAGTACAAAAATAAAATCTACTCTATCATGAATAAAATAAAAGGATGTGGTCCACTTTTGGTGGTATAATGGGGTGCCTCCCATCGAGCTATTAGTTTAACGTCCCGGCATGATGTCTCCTCCGTGTCCTTTTATGCTTTCCCTTAGAAGATTTGAATCTCTGTCCTAACTTTTGTTCACTATGCAATGAGCAGTAGAGGGACAGAATATTCAGATCTTCCAAGATGAAACTAGGCAGATGTGGGGAAATAACGAGGGAGCTTTGATCTCACCATTTTGAAGACTTAAACCTTTTACCCAATTTACATCAAACTTTTAGTTTGGCTCCTGGGAAAAGGTGAAGACATAATAGGCCACTAGTTGCACATCAAAAGTTAAAGTCCTTAGCCATTGATGATGGGGCTTCTATGTGCTCCATTGGATTGTCAAATCCCAAAATTTAGGGATTGTACTCCTTCTCTTTACTATCAACCTTTTTCCTAGGTAGATAGATTCTCATCACATCTTCTAAGAACAATGTTGAAAAGTGGTTAGAATGAGATCTAACCCCTAATTTCATAATTTCTTCCTTCATAGAACTTTCACCCTGAAATGAACTAGAGTCATCATTAGAAATGTGTTTTGGCACTTATTTTGACTCTAGTTCCATTTCTTTTATTTGGATATCTTTTACATAATTTGATTTGGATGATTGGAAAATCACCGAGGATTCTTCACTACCAATCTCGTCATCATAGCTTGGTTTCTCTTCTTAATTAGCCTCCTCTTAGGAAATGGGCAAGGTAGTGATATTTTCTAGTTTTGATTCTATGCCCATTTTCTATATCTTGACAATTTCCCTTTCGAATCCTCATTAGATTAATGTATGTATTGTACATTCTTCCCTGTTATAGTTACCCGATCAAAAATAATTTAAAGCATTGCCTCTAAATTATTGGGACCGGTATATTGATCTTTCTTCGCCTCATCATAAGACCTATCAAACTCATAAAAAGAAATAGCAACTCAGTTATCATAAGAAGGGGAGGGGACATTTGGGCAATCACTCCAATGTTCATCTCAACCACCACACAAAGAACAAGTATACTCCTAATAGGATCGAAATGGTATTTTCATCTTTTTTCGGGGATCATATGTGTAATATTTTCCAAAGTGGGGTTCCTCATAATATGGACTTGGATCGTCAAGATAGGACGTCCATCTACTAAAATAATATTTGTCTAAAGATGCCATTGAGAAAAGTATAAAAAAAACAAAAATCTACCTAACACAAGAAACAAAAGAAAATCATGAATAAATATATGCAAGTTTAAATTCAAGAAAGTAATCTAGAATTCTAAACAAACTCAATACGCCAAATTGTACCCCAGGAACGGCGCCATTTTTTATAACGCTAAACTTACACATCAATATAAGTTCAAGGCGATCATCATCAATATATTTACCCAACTTTGTAGTCAGGGTCGAATCCACGAGGAACAATATGAGTGGTGACTAAATTAGTTTAGAACTATACATACTAGGTAAATGCAAACCAATAGTACAAAAAGATATAAATGGGGGCTTTGAAAGAAATCACACTTAAGATTTCTTTTTGGGATTTTCTAGAATAAATTTGGGGCTATGAAGAATTATAGTCTAGGCAGTTAGGCACAGATTGGATTATACTTTCCTAGGGGTACATATACATGAGTGTGTGATAATTTGATGCAAATTCCAAGTGTTGGTGAGTGGTAGACTAGGTTGGAAATCCTTGAGGGTAGTTCATCAAAAAAACCCCAAGGGTGTCACTCATTGACCCTTTCGAGCACCTAATGAGTGCTTCAATCAAAACTACCTAATACCTCAACTAGACACCCCTATTTCTAGGATGGTGCCTTAAGTATAGTCAACTTCACAATCACCCTTTTTTCTAGGATAATGAAAATTAGTCAACCATGCTCATAAATTATCTATTATTTCCTTGGTTCCCACATTTCTCTTTCAAGGATGATGTGGGTTCTGAAAGTTCACCCAAACCCATCTTTCAAGAATGGCTCAAGCTTTGAAGAGCTTGGGATTTTCATCCATATAAATCATTTGGGTATTTGAGGCTTTAACCCACAAATCCCAACCAAGTCACTCAAGAAATAATAGAATCCAACATCATAAACTAATAAATGCACAAACAAATCTCTTCTCACATATATTTACACCCTATTCTATCATAATCCCAATAGAAAAAACAAGCTACTCATTAGATAAATAAGTAAGGTTTTACCCAAAATCTACATTAATTTTATTTGAGAAAATCTAAGTGAATGTTACTTTAAACTATGAGATCCAAAAAATCTTAAATGGGAGCTCACTAATTCTTCACTTGGAAGTGGCACCAAAATATTCTTCACCCAAAATTTATACAATATTTTCTTCTCCAAAAATGGAGGATACAAACCCTAGACCAATGTTCTAAATTGGGGGAAATGGAATAATATCAATAATAGGGTTTGAGTCTTCTTTTATTCAAATTTGGGATCAGACACTTGCATTTACAATTCTTCCCTTCGGCTATATTTTTTCACCAAGCTGCAACTATACGGGCTTGACTGTGACCGCGGTATCGTGATTGCACTAGACGCATATAATCATTCCTTGTTGCTTTCTTTTACTCATTTTAAGATCCAATCCACCTCTTTCTATCTCATCAACTATGTGCCTATAAAATATGGCTATTAGTGTATTATATCATAATTATGTCTCATTGATTTATTCAAAACATGGTAATATGCACAAATGTTAAGTACAAATAAGTGGTAAAATCACCACTTATCAATCGCCAATATGGTCAGACTAATTCTTCAGCAGCACCAGCAGGTCGCCCGACTCAGTAGGGTGCCACTTCTAGTACCACCAGTGGGAAGTACCAAATAAGTTATATGCCCTTCAAACTTGATAGGATCAGGAGAGTTCTCCTGACATGGTTACAGGTATGTTACAGGTCTTCCATCTTCAGGTTTATAAAGTATTAAATCCCAGAGCTTTGCTTTCTTTTGTTACTCCTTACATAGCAGTAGACTTTGGTGTCAGTCCTAAAACATTAGCAAAACCCTTATCAGTGTCTAATCTAGTAGGTAGCTCTATTATAGCCAGATGGGTATACAGGAACTTCCTGATAACTGTGTCTCAGACAGTTACTTTAGTTGAACTTGTGGAGTTAGAGATAACTAATTTTGATGTCATTCTTGTCATGGATAGGATCCACTCATGCTAACCTCAGTCGATTACAGAATTAGAATTGTCCAGCTTCAGTTTCCTATTTAGCCAATAATTGAATGGAGGGGTAGTAGTTCGGTGCTTAAGGGTCAGATTGTCTTATATCTTAAGGCAAGAAAGATGATGTCTAAGGGGTATGTTTACCATCTTGTGGAAGTCAAAGACTCAACTTCTAAGACTCTAAATCTTTAGTTAGTCTCAGTGGTAAGTGAATTTCCAGATGTGTTCCCTGGATTTCCTCCTTAAAAGGAAATTGATTTCGGAGTAGATCTTCTTACAGATACCTATCCTATCTCTATTCCATCATATAAATTTTCCATCTAATGTTAAAGAATTGAAAAAGTAGTTAAGTGGTCTCTTAGATATGGGTTTCATCAGGCCAAGTGTCTCTCCATGGGGTGCACTAGTTCTATTCGTGCATAAGAAAGATGGTTCTCTTAGAATGCGTATCGACTATCGTTAGTTAAACAAAGTCACCATCTATAATAAGTATCCTCTTCCCAAAATCAATTACATATTTGACCAACTTTAGGGGCGCAGTTATTTTTTTAAGATGGACCTCAGATCCGGCTATCATTAGCTCAGATTCAAAGAATATGACATTTTGAAGACAGCCTTCAGAACTCAGTATGGACGCTTTGAATTCTTAGTTATGTCCTTTGGACTAACGAATTCCCCTGCAGCTTACATGGACTTGATAAACAGAGTGTTTAAATAGTACATGGACATATTTCTCATAGTCTTTATTGATGACATTCTTGTCTATTCCTGTAGTGAGAATGATCATGCAAACCATTTGAGAGTTGTATTGCAGTCTCTTAGAGATCATCAGCTTTTCGCAAAGTTTAGTAAGTGTGAGTTTTGGCTAAGATTAGTAGTTTTCTTGGACATATAGTTTCTGGTGAGGTCAAATGAGTTAACCCTCAAAAGACCAAAGTAGTGAGAAATTGGCCTAGACCCATCTCTTTATTAGATATCAGGAGTTTCTTGGGTTTATAGGCTATTACGGATGGTTTATTGAAGGGATTTGTTCTATTGCATCCCTTATGTCTCGATTGACTCAGAATAAGGTCAAATTTTAGATTCCTATAAGAAGAGTTTTCAGAAGTTGAAGACTCAACTCACTTCTACTCTGGTTTTGACTTTGCCAGATGGGTTTGTGGTTTACTGTGATACTTCTAGAGTTGTTCTTGGTTGTGTTTTCATATAGTGAGGTAAGGTCATAGTCTATGAATCTAGACAACTTAAGCCCCATGAAAAGAATTACCCTGCCCATGATCTCGAGTTGGCAGTTGTTATTTTTGCCTAGAAAATTTGAAGTCACTATCTTTATAGGGTTCATGTTGATGTGTTCATTGATTACAAGAGTTTGCAGTACATGTTTTCATGGAAAAATCTGAACCTTCATTAGAGAAGGTGGCTGGAATTGTTAAAAGATTATGATATGAGTGTGTTGTATCATCTGTTCTTGGCCAATGTAATAGTAGATGCCCTTATTGGATTGTCTATAGATAGTGTTACCTATGTAAAGGATAATAAGAAGAAGCTAATTTAGGAGGTTCATCAGCTTTCTAGATTGGGTTTTCGGTTGGTTGATTCGGACGAAGGTAGTTTATGGGGTCACAATGGTTTGAAATCTTCATTGGTTACCAAAGTAAAAAAGAAGCAAGATAGGGATCCTAGTTTAGCTAAGTTGAAGGAGGCGGTTAGAGAGAAGAAGGTAGAGGTTTTTTCCTAAAGGGGAGATGGTGTACTTCGTTGTCAAGATAGGTTATGTGTTTCATGTGTAGATGGTTTGAGACAGCATATTCTAGCAGAAGCACATGGTGTACAGTACTTTATCTATCCTGGATCAACTAAGATGTACCCAAATTTATGGTAAATCTATTGGTAGAGTGGTACAAAGAAGGATATTGCATAGTTTGTGACTAAGTGTTCAAACTGTCAGCAGGTAAAGGTCAAGCACCAGAGTCACAGTGGTATGCTTCAGTAGTTTAGCATCCCCTATTGGAAATGGGAAGTGGTGAACATGGACTTTGTGATAGGGTTGCCTCGCATGCGTCATCAGCACGATTTGATATGGGTCATTGTGGAAAAAATAACCAAAGCAACTTATTTCTTACCAGTTCATACTTCTTATTCAGCGGAGGATTATGCCAGGATTTACCTTAGGGAGTTGTTTAAGTTTCATGGGATTCCATTGTCTGTCATTTTAGATAGAGGTACTCAGTTTACCTCTCGCTTTTGGAAAGCTTTTTAGAAGGGTCTTAGTACCCAAGTTCATCTTAGTACAGTTTTTCATCCTCAGATAGATGGTCAAGCATAGAGGACCATTAATACCATAAAGGACATGTTGAGGGCCTATTTCTTTGAATTTAAAGGTAGTTGGGATGACCACTTGCCTTTGATTAAATTTTCTTATAACAATAGTTATCATTCTAGAATTCAGATGGCTCCGTTTGAGGCTCTCTATGGGAGGAGATGTAGATCTCCTATTGGTTGGTTTGAAGTAGGTAAGGCTTCCTTGTTAGGGCTTGATTTAGTGTTTGAGGAAATGAAGAAAGTTCAATTAATTTGGGAGAGACTGAAGATAGTCCAAAGCCGCCAGAAATCTTATGCAAATGTGAGGAGAAGGGATCTCGAGTTCAAAGTTGGTGATTTGGTCTATTTTAAAATTTCTCCTATGAAAGGGGTAAAGAGATTTGGTAAGAAGGGGAAACTCAGTCCCGACTGTGTTAATCCTTATAAAATCTTAAATCATTTTGGGAAGGTAGCTTACCAGCGTGAGTTGCCAAAAGATTTGGCATAAGTACATTCGGTGTTTCCGATGTCCTTGTTAAAGAAATGCATTGGCGATTCAGCTGTTGTTGTTTCCTTAGAAAGTATGGATGTTCAAGATAGCCTTTCCTATGAAAAAGTTCCAGTTGAGATCCTTGATTTTCATATTCGTAGGCTAAGGAATAAAGAAGTTCCCTTGATTAAAGTTTTTTGGCAGAATCAATCCGTTAAGGGTGCCACTTGGGAAGCAGGAGCAGATATATAGACCAAGTACCCTCACCTTTTTTCCTCGAATTCAGATTCATCTTGAGGTAACGATTTTCCTTATATTGACTCTCCTTTAATCTCAGTTTCAGCTATGTAACCATTCTCATGTCAGTGCATGCATTCACAGAAATCAGTTCAGTTCATGTATTAGATTTCAGACACAGTTATATAATCATGTTTCTGGTCATGCATGTTTAGTATGTGATCTCAGTTGCCTTAGTGCTTTTAGTCTAACCAGTCTCATTCGAGGATGAATATTTCAAAAGAGGAGATAATATAATACCCCATAATATCCCAAGCTCAATTCAACTCACAGTTGTATGTTTATGGGGTCCAAGACTTGAAATTTTTACTAAGTGTTGAGGACTTAGTCATTTCCAAGACCCCTAAACTTTGATGATTTTATTTTTAATCTTCCCAGCCTTGGGACATCAATTTTTAGGTTGATTCATGATTAGGGTTGTTCAAAGTATGTCTCGGGTGAGTTTCAAAATTTTTGGACTAGCGTAGGGGCCTGTTTAGAAAACCAAACCAGTATCACCACTGGGATAAGTAGGCGGGGCCACCGGCCTAGTCCGCCGCTCCAGAGCCCGCGTCGTCCCCTCCATATTCCATCTAGCTTTTGTTCTTTGTATTTTAAGGGTCTTGGGGTCATTTCCCTTCACCTAATTCATCCATAACACAAATTTTGGGATTCCTAAGAGCATTATTTGCCCTTTTATTCACAAATTCTCTCAAGAAAAACCCTCTTTTTCCCCAAGTACCAATCCAAACTCTTTCGCAAAAAATTAAGAAATTCAAACTTTAAGTTAAAGAAATCCTCAAGGAATCTTCACGAATTCATCTAGTAAGGTATGTGGATGTTCATCCATGGGTCCTTTCCACCCATGGAGCCTAAAAAATCTCTTCTTTGGTTTAAATATTATTTTGCCCATGATTTTGAAGTTCCATGTATTTAAGATAAGTTTAATTCGTAGTGGCTCGATTCAAACTATGTTTTAGCATGATGTCATGGAAAGTTTTGTTGACTTATATTTTAAATTTTTATTTCCCATGTTTATTTCGATTGAACTCCACATCCAAATGTTGAATTATGAGGTTATCCATGAATTCATGATGTTTTAGCATGTTTGACGACACATCTATGTTCAAGTTCATTATTTACTTACATTTGATGGAATGTTTATTTTTTGGATCTTTAAACCATAATCTCATACTATAGTTTCAAAGATTTATCCTCGTGTTTATGATCCTGTAGTTCTAGAGGGTTATGAACACTCAATACCAAGTTGTTTTACATGCTTTCAGCATCTCAGAAATGACTTCAACTAAACCATGAGTATTATCATTCACTCAGTTGTTATGATTAGACCATGATGAGCAATCTTAGTTGTATGTTCAGTTGAATTTAATTCAGTTTAGTCTAGTATCAGTGTAATTCAGTTAGGAGTAACCCTTAGCACCAAGTGAACATAGGGATGGCGTTTCCCCTGTCAGTTAGGCATGAGATGTTAATAGTAGTCCTTAAGTTCCAGACCTATGGTGCAATCGTAGATTATGAGGGGTCACCCATCAGTGAGGCAAGACACCCTCATATTTTGGGACATTAGCCTTGTGGATCCATATTGTCAGCCAGTGTTAGTACCCTTGGCAAGGTACCAGCACCCTTCTAACTAGGGTTATAGGTTGGACCCCGATAGCTCAAATTGGGGCATGTCAATTATAGCTATCTCCCACAGTCTCAATGCAATATTCAGTGTGTTTCAACTCAAGTTTGCTTGACCAAGTGTAAGACTTTCATATATTCAATTTCACAGCTTTTAGGATTTCAAATTATAGATTATCTTAGTAATATAACAGATATATACTTGGTCATACATTTTAAAGTTTTACATGTTCATGCATTTCATGCTCAGTTATCTCATGTATTTTGGTCATGTCCTTAAGTTACATACTAGTGCATTCAAAGTACTAATCGCATACTTTTCATTATGCTGTGATGTCTTATATTATAGGTTCAGAGGCTCAGTTTCCCAACTGCTTTTAGACAACTCAACATAATCCAACAATTGTAGCGGTGTGTCTTCATCTATCGAGGACACGTTATGTTTATTCAGTTATTTTAGTATTTCTTATATTCGGTCCGTCGGAGTTAGTTAAGGGTTTGTCCCATCAACTCCTCATGATGGTTAGAGGCTTTTAGACATATAGTTAGACAGTCAGCTATTCATTTCAGTTTTTATCAGTTGTCTCAGATAGACAGTTGGTCTGCCAGTATTTAAGCAGATATTTAGAATCTGATAGGTAATCTTATGTTTTAGTGTTATATTACTATCCTACTCAGTGCACACAGCAGGTATCAGTTCATGGGCTAGCTTGTGGACACTTGTGGCTATACGCACTACTGTCGCGACAAGGGGACAACCTTGGGTCATGACAATAGTCTAGGTTAGGAGGTCTTGAGGGTAATCTTTCAATCAAACCTCAAGATTATCACCCATGGATCATTTCGGATACCTCATGGATGTGGCAAGAAAAATCACCTAATACCTCAATTGGGCATCCCTATTTCTAAGAAGATGCCTAAGATCTAGCTAATTCTTAACTCACCCTTATTTCTAAGATAATGAAAAGAGCATAACCTAAATCTAACTATTATTCACTAATGACTTGTCATCCATATCCTTCTTTTAAGGTTGATATAGGATCCAAAGGTACACTCGCATCCCTCTTTCAATGATAATGTGAGAGTTTGAGAATTTAGGGTTTTCACCCACAAATCTATTTTGGGAATTTGGGGTTTTATCCCATAAATGCCACTAAATCAAGAAAGCATTAGTGAAACCCACAATCAATGACTAAGAATATACAATAATAAATCACAACTCACACGTATTTCAACCCTATTTCAACATAATACCAAGTCAAATGTTTAGCTACTCATGAAGTTAGGGAGAATAAATATACCAAAATTGTCATTCAATGCATCCATGGAGATTGAAAATAAGAAGATTCTTCAACTTCACAAAACTCAAATTGGAAATTTAAACACAATAGTTTCCCCTAATTGGTAGGGTTTACAAAGTCTCTAATTTCAATTCTCAAAGTGATGAATAACAAATAAGAAAGGATATTTCCCTTATAAGGTATTTGGTGTTGGCTACAAAAAATTACACAATTGTCCCTGGGCATAAACCCACGATGTCACGATTGTGGCCATCGCGATCGCCATACTATCATCTTGATCTCTGGAAGTTAACCAAGCTTAAATAGCGATGATTATGGCCCTCAGACTGCGATCGCAGTAATTGAGATTAGTTCCTACTCAGAGTCTTCCAACTTTTGCACTTCTCTTCTTATGTTGATCCCTTTTAAGTTCAATTCCACTTCATTCCTTTTCATCACCTATATACCGGCAAAATATGGAAATTAGTGCATTCAATTAACAAAGTTGTCTCATACGTACCTTTAAATCCTAGTAGTGTGCACGAATTTGGATATAAATGAGTGGTAAATTTACCAAACGTCATAGCATATGTCCTTGCCATATGCAAAAAAGTAAAACCAAGGGAATGCTATAGAATCCAACTTAGACACATAGCATAAAATGAGTGAAGAAGAGAAGAACTCCTAAAAATTTAGTATAGCCTCCCTAATATAACAAACGTATATTTTCATTCCAATCCGCGATACTCTACTAGATACTTTCCCTTATACCAACAAAATCGGTGAAACATAGGCTTTGATACTAATTTATCATGACCTGATTTATGAGTCATGATGGAACCTATTAAATCCCACTAGCAGGTAAGATGAACCATAGCCTAGAGTAATATGAAATGGGATAACTATTGAAACGTGGAGGGTTACACCATACTGGAAGGGACCAGGTCCCTTAAAGTCAATCTCAGGCAATAACGTACAGTAAAGCTGTAAGAAAGCTAAAACTTTACAGAAATTTAAAAACATAAGAATTTAATGTGAAAATATCCTTTCTCAAGGGTGGAAAAAGAATGGCTTGCCCTCATAAGCACTTCAACAATCCACTATTATCAACCTCTTGAATACAGATTTGATTTGAACCTAACTCTAGGCTCCTACTACTTGTAATAACTCTACTACAAGTCTAACTTGACAACTCTGCCAAGAGCACACCTCAGTACTGATTAACTCTAACAAATATTGAACTTGGGTAACTCTACTTAAGCACCCTCAAGAAAAAATAAAAATAAATCATTACTCTTATAACTTGAGTAATTCAATTACAAACCAAGACTCGACTCAAGAACACACTTAAAGCATAAAAAGAATGGATCTTGAGCACTGTTGAAAAATAGAGTATTTGCCTCTTTCACTCTTTGAATATTTAGGATTATGAAAACTACTCAATTTAGAATCATTTTTTCCTTTTATAGTGGAATAATGATTAGGGTAGAAATTTGATTGGGCCAAGTAACCTGACTGGTACACTTCTTACTTGCATAGTTTGTTACACTAGACAAAAAAATTATGTATCCCATGTGACAACCATATATTTCTATGAAAACTCAGGGACCTAGTCCCTTGTTGTCAGCTTATCATCATCAAAACAAGATATAACAATTTTCCCCCTTTTTGATGATGACAAACCACAGAACTTGGAGCATCAAATTCATTTAACTTATTTAGCCAGAGTAATTACCACTACGGTCAGTGAATGTTACCCTATCAATATGCCATCATGCTTGAACAAAGTTCTTCCCCTTGTCACTATGCCATGCTATCTGGATTCATCAACATTCAACATATTCAACTCGTATGTACCTGGTACCTATCCCTTTACACATCATAAAATATCCACACACCTGGTCCCTACAACATAAATTTAACATTCCCCTTTTTGGTACCATTGAAAAGTAATAACAGTAAACCAAGAGTAAAATAAGCACAAGTTAGTTAACTCATGGCCACTTGGGCAACACTAACATGAAGAATCAACTTTAAAATTAAGGAAGATACAAATAAAACACACAAACTGAGATTCATTCATATGCATAAGGTAAGTATCATTGTAGTGCATAATTTAAATGTTCTAGAGAAAAAGCCACAGGAATCAAGAAAGATTACCAGATAAAGAACTTGGGAAGAGGGTTTGGAGAAGTAGAGACATCTTATTATTCTCTGTAGCATAAAAGTGTAACAATTCCTTGGTTATATGCCTTATCTCTGCATTAAATCTAAGAAACTCATTAGTCAAAGTTGAAAATATCTTATTTAGTTCGGTATTCTCAGTTTTAAGCTCTTTAGAGACACTTGTTTCCTTTTAAGAAAGATGCTGAATTTTCACTTGCGATTTGTTAATTTTTTCATCCTTAGAAGCTATGCTGAATTTTAACTCCTCTACTATCTTGCTGAACTCACCTTGAGAGATGTCACCTAATTTCTTTTTCACACACTCAGTACAGAGTCTTCATGCAAAATAGTTGTAGCACAATTTCAGGAGCTTCATTCCCCAAAGAATACCAAAATGATCAAATACTTTGTTCAACCAATATCTATAAGGTATCCCATGTTTTCCATTATTATCATGAACAACCTTATGTATGTGTGGAATATTCACTTGCCATTTGTTAATCTCTTTATCTTTAGTAGCTATGTTGAATTTCAACTCCTCTACTATCTTGTTGAGCTCACCTTGAGAGATGACACCTGATTTCTTTTTCGCACACTCAGTTTTGACTAGAGTCTTCATTCAAAATAGTTGTAACATAGTTCCAAGAGTTCCATTCTCAAAAAAAATACCAAAATGATCAAATACTTTGTTCAACCAATATCTATAAGGCATCTCATGTTTTCCATTATTCTCATGAATAACCTTATGCATGTGCTCTATAATTAAGGCAGGTAAACAAATGAACTCAAAACTACTAAGACACTCCATCACATACAAACTAGCAACTGAAGCAATATTTCTCTTTTGTGATCTAAGCAGAAGCACTTTGTTAACAAAATCAAAGACTAATTATACTTCACTTTTGAGTGATTTCCTATCACTGCAGCCATAAATTTTCAATTAACTTTTAATACATGTGCCATGAAATCTATTAACGGATGTTGCTTTGAGACAATCCTCACACCACTAATACAAACCTATAAAATTCTCCCAAGTGAAATAGCATTAAGATTCATCATCTTCCCTTGAACTACATCAGTTATCTTTAGTTTGCCATCAAAAAAATCCAATATGGAATAGAATTCTTTGACTACCTCATCAAAAACTATGGTACTAGGTCATTTTATAAGATGGATCCATCTTTGATGTTTAACAAGTTCAAATAATTTTAACATGCCTGGTTTTGTTAACACACTTGAGTCAAAGATTCTCCCAGTTAGTACCTTTTGATTATTTAAGAACTTGTTCCTCACTTTTGTAGACACAACCTTTCTTTTCTTTTCTAATTTTCCTTTTGCAAAAAGACTAATGGGTTCTTCTTCAGTCATTTTTCTTTTCTTAGAACCAGGTCATTCAGAAGTTTATTGCTTCTCAGCAAAACTTCTAGACTCCTCTTGGATAATTTTTTGACACAGAGATAGAGTGGACACAGCTTTTTTAATTGAATACAAAAAATTGCACATTCACGATACTAACCTGAGAGATGGGAAAAATTCCCTCTCTTTCTATAGTGAATCCTCAACTTTGTGAATGTCATATTTGTCCTCCTCCAAAGTCGTTCCCTTGGGTGTATACCTGTAAAGGTATAATATTGAGTTGGACCAAAAAGTACATACTTTATCAAGGATACCTATCTCCTGATCATAGCCATTTTAAGGGAGAAAATTGATTCATCTAGTAGGTTAAATTGTTTTGATCAACCCCAGCCTTTTTTTTTCACAAATTGTTCCTTGTGAAGAGCCTTAGTAAATGTATCAGATATTTGATCTTTAGTCTTGCAAAACTTCATGAAAATAACTCTCTTCTCAATATTTTCTCTCATAAAATGATCTCTCACATTAATGTTCTTGGTCCTCTTATGTTGTACTGGATTCTTGTCCATGTTGAGAGCACTTGTGTTGTCACACATCATAAGGATAGTGTCTGAGACAATACCAAAGTCCTTTAGTTGTTGTTTGATCCATAACAATTAAGGATAATGAGAAGCTTTAGCCACATACTCAGCTTCAGTAGTAGATAAAGTAACTGAATTCTGCTTCTTAGAACCCTAAGATATTATGAAAGAACCCAAAAAATGAGCTATTTCTGAGGTACTTTTTCTATCTACCAAATATCCAGCATAATCAGCATCAGCATACCCTACTAGATAAAAATTGTCTCTAGAAGGATAATACAGGACCAGGTCCCCTGTACCTTTTAGGTACCTAAGAATTTTTTTTGCATTTTCTAAATGAGACTTTTTAGGATAGGCCTGAAATTTTGCACACATTCCCACACTAAACACAATGTATGTATTACTTTTAGTGAGATATATAAATGTTCTAATAATCCCTCAATGCATGGTCTTATTAACTGATGGATCAAATTCATTATTATCCATCTTAGAGTTGGTTCCAATTGGAGTTTCAATTGGCTTGGCATCTCCCAGACTTTACTTCTATCAAATTGATTAAGCTCCTCCTACATTAAATTGATCCAATTAGCATCTTTCAGGGCTTCTTTCATATTTTTAGGCTCAATTTTGGACAGGAATACTGAGAATGCCATGGAATTTCTGTCTTGAGCTTTTAGTTGGACTATAGATTCCAAAGGCATTGTCAGATTCTCAAGCTAGTGAGAAGATTTATGCCTCTAGTTTGACCTTCTGAAATTAGTTTGACTAGGACTAGGTCCCTGGGGAGTTTGATTGGATACTTCTTGTTGTTCTTCAACTGGAGCTGGATTCTGAGACTCAGATCCAGGATCACCATTACTTTGATCAATCTCATCTGCATATTTGTCTCTTGACCATTATTTTCAGCAATATCATCCCTTTGAACAGGAATGAGTTCTTCAACTTTTGATTCTTGACCATCATCTGGATTCATTAGCTTTCTTGACTCATCGAAGAACACATGCACACTTTCTTCAACACACAGAGTTCTTTTGTTGAAAACTCTGTATGCTTTTCTTGTTAAGGAATAGCCCATGAAAACTGCTTCATCATTTTTAAAGTCAAATTTTCTTATATCAGTCTTCCCATTGTTTAGAACAAAGCATTTGCACCCAAACGGTCTGAAGTAGTCAAGCTTAAGATTTATATTGAACACAAGCTCATATGGGTCTTGTTTAGGAGTGATCTATTCAAGCACCTAGTTTTCAAATAGCAAGCAGTGTTTACAACTTCAGCCCAAAAGTTCTTGGAAGCCCACTATCAATTAGCATGGTCCTAGCAATTCCTATAAGGGTTTAGTTCTTTTTTTCAAATACTCCATTTCGTTGAGGAGTCCTTGGAGTAGAGAATTTATGATTGATTCTATTCTCAACATAGAATCTTGCAACTTGGAAGTTCTCAAATTCAGTTCCATGATCAGAACTAAATTGAGCAATCTTACAATTTAGCTTTATTTGAATTTACTAGGCAAAGGTAACCAGAACCTCATAGGTCTTAGGCTTTGTTCTCTAGAATATTTTCCAGTTGAAGCTTAAGTAGTCATCCGCAAACACAAACACATACTTCTTTCCTCCTCTGCTTTGGACTTTAATAGATCCATATGAAGTATCTCTAGGGGTCTAGAAGAACTCACCTGCTTCTTCAACTTAAAAGAAGATCTGGTTTGTTTGACCTTAACACAGGCATTATAAACCTTGTTGTCTGGAAAATTCAGATTTGGCATCCCACGGACTAGGTCCCTTTAAATCAACTTGTTCGGAAAAGAGGAACTTATATGTCCCAACATTATGTGCCATAAATCAACATCTTCACTTTAAACACTTAAGCAATTTAATTCCCCATCATCCACAGACTCCAAAATATCCACATAAATATTTTTTATTCTCTTGTCTTTGAGAATAACTTTCCCATATTTCATGCTTGATAGTATATCCATCAACTGAAAATTTGACCCCATTACCTTTGTCACAGATTTGAGAAACACTTAAAAGATAGTACTTGAGCACATTCACATAATAAACATCTTTTATTTCTTGATCAAATGATTTTCCAATCTTTCCCACACCATGAATATAGCCCTTTTTACCATTTCTAAAAGAGACACCTCCACTTTGAAGTGTCTTGAGAGAAAGAAAAAAGTCAGTCCTCCCGATTATATACTTTGAATATCCACTATCCATGAACTAGTTCTAACTGGATTCCCCTCCTCCTATATAAAACATAGTCATTGTTAGATTTGGGAACCCATTTGAGTTTGAGTTCCCATTAGGATGACAAATGCATGATCAAATCTTTCTTGGTCCATCTATGTAGAGAATTCTTCTTCACATTTTTATAGGCATGAAACCCTTAAGATATTAATTCTTCGGTTGGATGTAATTAGCACTGCTTATTCTAGATTTAATCCAATATTGATAGATTTCCTTCAAGTTTCCATCTCATCCACAATGAGTACATAGAGGTTTGTGGACCCTATTTCTAATACCATGAATAGCTTTCCCATGAGACCCAAGTGATTGGTCTTGTACTGATATCCAAGCCCATTACCATTATTGATACTTTGATTAGTTAGATTACAAAGGATTTGTGAGGATGTAGTCCATTTTAGTGATTTATTAAGTTCATCCCTTAGACGAACCAGGTCTTTTTTTAACTTTTTATTCTTATGGAGTGCATTCACAAGGTGCTTTGAAGAATCCCTCAATTTATCTTTAAGTTCAGTCTGAAGCTTTGAAGTTTTTTTATTCTCTTTATAATCAGAATAAATTACTTTCTCTGGTTGACTAAATAAACTCAAATTATCAGATTTCAACTTAGCAAATGGTTCTTCTATTTCAGATATCTGGAGGGTTAAGGAAATTAATTCAAGCTTTTAATTCTCTATTTTTTCTTCTATGGTATTTTTCTCAGTGGTCAGTTCACATATTGAATTAATCAACAAATTTTCCAGTTTCTTTATCTTTCTAGCAGAGTAGTTATCTAAATTTTTCTTAATGTTAGAAAGAGTTACCTCATTTTCTTTTTCATCTCCAGTGTTTTCTATGAGAGCAAACAAGTAATCATAGGTAACTTCACATTCCTTCATAGCTAGCATGGTCACATCTTCAGCCTTCTCAATTTTATCAGATTCATTGGAGGAATCTCTCCATGTTGCTCGAGCCTGCCGTACTGCATAATCAGCTACAGCTTTTCTTTTGTCCCTGTTGTTTTCTTTGTCACCTCCAATCATGAGATATTCCTGATAATCCATTTTGTGCATTAGACAGTCCTTAATGAAATGCTCAGGATTTCCATATTTGTGACAAACTTCAACATTGCCACCCTTTTTGTTGCTACTTCCTCTTCTTTGAAACTAACCATTTTTCTTCATAGCTCTTATAATTCTTTTTGACAAATAGGCAACATCATTGTCTTCTTCACTTGAATTGGATTTTAAAGCCATCAGTGCCAGAGATTTTTCCTTTTTTGCTTTCTTCTTCTCTTATTCGTGCTACTTCTTAAGCTCAAGAGTCATTAGATTACCAATGAGTTAATCCATTGTGAAAGTCTTTAGATTTCTTGCCTCAGTAATAGCATCAAATTTTCTTTCCCAAGACTAAGGAAGAACACCTAGAATTTTTCTCACTTGATTATACAAGGGAATCACTTCTCCTAAGCAATGTAGCTCATTTGTGATAAAAATGAATCTTGTATGCATTTATTGAATTCTCTCCTTCTTTCATGGTGAAGGTTTCATAATGGTGTCACTTTAGAATCCTTCATATCGATTGTTCCCTCATGATCTATCTTTAGGCAATCCTAGATTTCTTTAACACTTTCAGAAACATGAATCCTGTTATACTCATCAGGTCCTACGCCACAGACAAGCAGTTTCTTTGCCTTATAATTCTTCTCAACTTTATTTCGATCTTCATCATCAAACTCTCTCTTGTTTTTGACAACCATCCTTTTTTATGTCTCCTTCTTTGACTTCTATAATAGGAACATAAAGACCATTAAGTATTATATCCATCAACTCACTATCCTCAGTCATAATAATGTCAAATATCTTAGTTTACCACCACCCATAGTACTGCCCATTAAATCATGTTGGTCTAGTGGTAGATTGCCCTTCTTGCAGATTAGGTGGAGCGACCATGATCAATAAATCACTCTAGGTATGAACCTTTTATAGTGACCTTGCTCTGATACCAATTTTTGAAAAATGGAGGGTTGCACTGCACTGGAAGGGACCAGGTAAGTCAATCATGGGCAATAACTCAGTAAAGTTGTAAGGAATCTAAAACTTTGCAGGAATTTAAAAATATAAGAACGTAACGTGGAAACCACTTCGGTTAAGGGAGGAAAAACTATGGCTTTCTCTCACAAGCACTTCAAAAATCCACTATAATCAACCTCTTGATAATAGATTTGATTTGAACCTAACTCTAGGCTCCTCCTGCTTGTAATAATTCTACTACAACCGTACCTTGACAACTCTACCAAGGACACACCTTAACACTGGTCATCATCAAAATAATATCTAGCACTAACATTGTGGAAATTATCTTAAAAGGATGCAATAGATAATACAAATCATAAATAAGTAAGTAATCGAAATATCCCAAAAGGTAGCCATAATATATAGAACTATCCCATGACCTGATAGAGTTAGTACGAAAGATTCTTCAGATACATCATAAGTTCTAAAATAGTCAATACAGTTTGTCTCGAAACAAAATACTAGACATAGAAAAATAAAAGGAAAAAGAGGCAACTTCAACTCCAAGAGCTCACCCTATCTCCAAAATCCACCATAGCATGATCCTTGAATCAACGGCGGCAATCAGTACTCAGATATACACCAAAAAGGTACAAAAGTCTAGAACTATGAGTACTCTGTAGGCATCATCATCCGACTGAGTTAAATCATGATATAGATATGATAAGATGTAAGATAACCTAACTAAGTCAAGAGAAGGGCAAACCTGAGCACAACTCCACCATCACGGTACATAATTAAATAAATAAATTGGAACAATAATATAAGAAACATACAATTATAACTACAAGATTGGCCCCCATAAGCCAATAAGTGATAAAAAGTAAATAACCCACATAAGCCTGGAGGATACAATCAAGGATTATATAACTGAATAATAATAACTTACCAACCTTCATGTTATTATTTGGAACCCATCCTGATTATGTCACACTAAGAACCACTTCTTTTATCAGACTCAAATTGGTGTTTATATCCTCGATATCATAACCAATAGCCAGACTCAAACCAAAATATATATATACACATACATACATGCATACATATCATGAATATCATAATTAACTATCGGACTCAAACCAGTACATATATCATTAATATCAACATCAATAGCAAGACTCGAACCGAAACATACATATACATATATATATATCACCAATATCGTAGTCAATAGCCAAACTCAAACCGATATTCATATTATCAGTATCATAACTATCAGGTCTTATTATAATTAGCATCAAATCCCAATATCAAACCAGTATGACTATCAAGTTTTTAGTCTCATTGAGCTTTATATTAAGCATCTCAAAATGTATAACGAGTATATAAAGGTCTACCAAAACTAGTTCAAGTCTTGGCCTTAAGTGGATCGAATAGGGCTACCTTTAATCCCCAAAATTCATTATAAGTCAACTTACCCCAGACTAGACTAAGGTATCTAAATCCACTTTTAGATGTTAAACAAATCTTAACTAGACCTAAGATAGAAATTCTATGAAGCAACTAAGCCAAATACACCTAAATTTTAGTTTCGGATAGCCTTAAAGATCCAACTAACCTAAGTATTGCAAATTTTATCATCAACACCTAAAACCCATTCCAAATCTAACATAATATCATAAATATAATATGACATAGCTTAATTTGAAGAGGAAAAATCTAGCCTACCTTGACATTTTAGAAAGCTCGAATAATTTGCTAATCACTAATTTTCCCTTCCAAGAAGCTTTCATAAGGTGTAGCACTATCAAAATCACAACCTACTCATCAAAACGAGAAATATGATACCCATATTGCATTATTATACTTCATATCCAAAATCACACAGAACTCACATGGGACCCATTTACAAAATTCACATTTTCAAAATCAACTTAACGTCCCTATATGCTCAAGGAGTAATTACCCTAAAAAAAGGGTAACTCTAAGATATATAGGTGCTAAAATCAACTCACCAAGGTATAGAGATTTTAGAGAATAAAGAATAAATCAACCATCGAAACAATGAAATTTTACCTCAAATTTGAAGAAAAATCGCGTAATTAATCTTTATTCAAGTTCCTAAAGGCACCCGACAAGGCTATTCTAGCTATCCTACTCCTCAGGGATTAAGAATCTTCAGAATGAACGAGAAATGGGAAAAAGTGGGCTGAAATGGGGTATTAATACCCTTCTCAGGTACCTGAATATCTCATACGCAATTTGTCGATCGCAATCACAATACCTGGTCAAAACACAAAAGTCACTTCTGCGACAAAACCATCGTGTTTGAGGTACTATCAATACTGATCGGAGCATCACTTTCATGACTAAAAATGTTGTGTTCACAACACTTGTTTATGTCTGCCAAATTGCATACGCAATCTATGGCCTGCGATCGCAAGTGCACCAATACCAACTGAGACTTGGAAATTCTCTATCAACCCTTTAGGATTCATTCAAAATCTCATACACAAAAAAAGACTATGCTACCCTATCAAATTCAACATTCCGATCTCAATGGCGTAGTCAAAATTTCCATTCGAGGTTATTTAAATGAAAAGCGGATCCCACACGTAACTTACCATTTTTTAAACTTCCGATTAATAGCTCGAAATGAGCCCAGGAGTGTTGGACCCAAACCAAAGGTCCACTAGTATAAAATTAATATTTCAGAGTTGTTGGAATAGTTAAAATTGTCATACAAGATCGTTTGACTGAAGTTTTCACCCGGTAGCTATGAAAAATAACTTAAAGGGTCATTACATAAACTTGTCTTACCACCTATGTACAATTAGAAATCATCGAATCCAAATGCATGTGTATTTAAGAAAACTTAGGATCTTAGTTTAGAAGTTTAGAGTATTACAAAAGTCTTGTTGCGTTTGATAATATTATACTTCAAATGGTACTTTTTATGAACATTTCTCTAGTTAAAAATCATTTCATTCAAAGCAAAAGAAAATTTTAAAGTTAAGTTATTTCTAATTATAAATAAGTGATTTTTTTAAAACTAATTTTTTAAAAGTGTCTCATAATTGAAATGGAGGGAAAGCTTTAGGCAATAGATTTTGAAGGTATTTTTGGATATATATTTTATTAGACTAGAAAATTTTTAAACTTTTGAGAGTAGAGTGAATTTTTTCTCAAAAATTGATGTGAGTGATAATGAACTTTTGTTTTTAGAACTTCAATTTCTTTTAAGACATATTTTTATAATCTAATTCAAAATGTAGGACTAAACAAATATTTTTAAAAAATAAAATTTTAAAAGCTAACCTAACATCTATGATATGCAGTCAAGTAGGTCAATCAAAATTGATCTTGTAATCTTGATAGTAGTACAATAAACGGATACTTGCCATTTCACAACACATAGCTTTTGGATCCAAAAAGTAGGTCACACTCTCATTTCCTGTGCTTCCTCAAAATTGTTCATCAAAAAGTGAAGTGACTTTCTCACCAATGCCTTCGGTCGAGATGTTCATGTGATTTCGTACCTCAAGTATATTCATGTGGGCCGAACATCACGACTCGCTTTCTCTTTTCTCCAATCCTTTTGCATTGAGGAACCTTTTGCATTTACCAGTACCCTTTAATCATAAACATTACAGTATTATTTATTTTTATTTCACATATAACTTTATCTTTAATCTTTAATATATTAAAAGAGTGAAGAGCCTTATAAATATTGTTTGAACTTTTGCCCTTCATTAAAAATCGTTGCTTTAGACAAAATCATTTTTTCACTAATTTTTCCTAATATTTAAGAGATGAAATTAATTAAATATATTTATGATAAAACTTTTTCTAAGAAGACGTCAGAATTTTAATAGTTTTTTCTAATTTAAGAGTTGAAAATATTTAAATATATTTATGGTAAAACCTTTCCTTATTAAAAGTCATCAAAATTAATGACAATTGATACTTTTTTCATCAGTTTAAGAATTGTAAATCAACTACATTTGATTTTAAAAAGATTTAAAAAATCTAAAAATAAATATAAAACGATTAGAATAAGAAAAATTTAAGAATTACCAGATTTTTACAAGTTTTAAGTATGTAATAAGAATGTAATCAATGATTTTGTAAAGATTTGACTTTAAAAAATAAGAAAAGATTTTAAATATATATATATAAATAAAAATAAATTGTAACACAAATATGGTTTGAATTGATGTGTCTCTCTTAGCATGTGGAACAAGGGAAAGAGGTACGCAAACACAAAAGTATTAATCCATCAACCACTTAAAACTGGTAAAACATATATGTGGATATGTTTATGTTTACATTACCATATTAAAGTATGAAAGATTTTTGAAAAGTAATTTGAACTTTTACACTTTATTAAAAATCTCCGCAATAGATAAAATTATTTAATTTTAAATAATCAAACGTTACACGCGAGAGGCACGTGCGGTTAACTAATTTTATAAAATATAAGAGGAGCCTTGAATTAATTGGTAAAATGGTGTCATGTGATGAGAAGGTTAAGGATTTAAATTTTGAAAATAGACTCTTACAGAAATATAAGATAAAACTGCATACACTAAACCCTAGTAATTGAATCCTTTCTCGAACATTACCCATAGCAAGAGTTTTGGTGCATCAAATTGCTCTTCTTATATAATTAAATATAATTTAATCTTGGCGAAATGATCAGATAGACTCTTGTACTTGTTTAGGTTTGTAAAGCGGCCATTTGTACTTAGCATTTTGTCACTTAAACCCTCCAACCTAATAAAAAATAACTTTTTAGATCCTTTTTTGACATGGCATCCTATGTGGCATAAATCACATAGGAGTGTGTGATACAAACATAAAAGACACATCATACCCCAACGTCCTACCTTTTTAAAAAAAATTAATTAAAATAAAAGAAAAAATTAATTTCCCTTTTCATAAAAATGGGATAATTATTCCTTTCCCTTTTCTTAATGACCTCCACAACTTCCACCGCCCTTGTCTCCTCCACTTCTTAATCATCTCCACTGCCTTACACTGTCATCCCCTCCATTGCCACAACCATCGTGTTCCGGCAACCTTAAATATTATTTGACTTATCTAGTATTAGCTATCATAGGCTCTAGAAGAAGGAACATTGTGCGTGTTGTTTGGAGGAATTTAAGGATGGTGATTTTGTAAGGAAATTGTCTGATTATGGGCATTTATTCCATGTGAATTGTGTGGATAATTGGCTTATGGGGGTTTTGAATTATCCAATATCGGTGTTTGGTTTGGATTGATTTAGGTTATTTAGGTTTGGTTGGAAGTAATGATGATTGGAAGAGATGGTCGATTGTTTGTTAGCTCTGCATTTTGGAAATGTAAGTTCTTGAAAGAAAAATTCTCATTTTTTGAGCCTTTTTCATGTTTTCTTATTTGTTTATGAGTTTTCGAGGTGAAATGCACTATGAATTGACATAGTTTTTTTAATTTAAGATGGTGGTTGGGAGGGTGAAAATGGTGATAATGGTGGTTAGCGGGGTGAAGATGATGGTGATGGTGGTTGTGGGGATGGCCGGTAGCGGTGGAAGATGGAAAAATATTATTGGTTCATTATTTTAATTTTTTAAATAATGATGGAGATGAATTTTATTTTAAAAATATCTTTTAAATTTATTATTTTATTTTTATTTAATATTATTGATTAATAATTTTAAAAATTAATTAATGAAGATATTTATAACATGACATTAATTTATGTAACATGAATATAACGTGTAATTTTTTTTAGGGTGAGTGACATACACACATGGTAGGAGGGGTTTAAAATCATGTGTTTTGATGGGTTAACGGGTTCAGATGATAAAAGCTAGGTTACATTTGTTTTTTTAAGATTTAGATGTCTGAATCTGAATGCACATCTGAATGATTAAGATGTGCACATCTGAACGATTAAGATGTTGTCTCTAAATCTGAAAACTAAATGATTAAGTCTATTTATTTTTCAACATCTAAATGTGCAAAAAAAATATTTATATATATAATAAAATAAAAATACAATTCAAATAAAAAACTAATTATATATCAGAAAAGTTTATAATTTAATACAATAAAATTATTATTTGATTGAAAAAAATATTTATGTTTGTTAGTGATAGTGGAGATGGTTTATAATGGTGGTTACAGTGACAATGATTGATGTTAGTGATTAGTAATGTTAAAGGTGATAGTTGTCATGACTGGTATTGTAGTGACTGTTATGATGGTGGTGGTTGATGGTGGTGGTAGTGGTTGTGATGTGACGCTGCTTGATGTTAGTAGTTTGAGGTGTTGATTCTGAAGGATGAAAAATGAATGCATAATGGTTGATGATGTGTTGGTGCTAGTTGGAGATGTTGTTAGTTGTGATGATGGAGATAATTGTTAGTAGATATAAATTGTAGCGGTAATAGTGATTGAAGTGATGGTAGAGATGGTGTTACTGGTGACAATGGTGATGGCCGCCGAAGAATGTATGGAGGTTATGGTGTATTAGTAGTAGTTAGCGGTGGTGCTAGTTGTGATAGATGAGTTGGTCGATAGTAGGAATTGGTCGGTAGTGGTTGATGATGGCGGTGTTGTTGATAGCAGTAGTAGCAGTAAATATAATTAAAATAATAGAGGTAGTAGGTGTGATAGCGGTTAACCATAGTGGTTGGTAGAGATGTTTGTTATCGATAGTGGAGGTGGTTGGTAGTGGTGGGTGGTGGTTGATAATGATGGCAGTGACAAAGGTGGTGACTGTTGATTATGAATAGAGTGGCAGTAAATATTATCCAACACCAGAATACCTCTTTAGACCTATTAATACTTGATTCTAGAACTGAATGATTAAGACCTATTAAGAGCTAAAATCTTAATAAAAAATAAACGCACTTAATGGTCTGAAGTCGGAATCTGAAATGCACTTTACAAACTCGAACAAGTACAAAGGTCCAGTAGACCATTTCTCCTTTTATCTTCAACTTTAATTCTATACTTTCTTCATTCTTTTTTATTCATTCTTTATATTTTTTGTGGTTCAACTTGCCTAAGTTTTAAAGATAAATTTGATTCGATTAACTTGATTTTTTAAAATTAAAATTTAGATATTCAAAAAGTACATGAAAAGTATTGTAAATTACAAAAAAAAACAATTTGATTAAAAATATATCTTAAAACATTGATCAAAATTTATGTCTTTTGACTAAAAAGGGGATCAGAATGAGTGATTTTTTTAAGAAAAAGTGGATATCATTTGGCACGGCCGAACTCAATGCTTAGCGAATATTATTTGGCATGGCTAAGCTCAATGCTTAGTACTTAGGAGTCGTTTGGTTGGGAAAGAGTTATCTTGGGATAACCCGGGATTAGTTATCCCACCATGTATATGAAATAAGCTATCCCAACATTATGATGTAAATGGTGGGATAAATTATTCGGTACTAACTAATACTTCAAACAAAACATGAGATAAAACAATACTTCATTTTATCCGAAGACTTTTTATCACTCGGCATTTCTCTTATTTTTGCATTATCTGAAGGAATTTATTCTTCCCTTTTAATAGCCAACATCTCCTATAAATCCCTTTTTTACCTTTTCTTTATTACCAAAAGGTAAAGAGGAAATGGTCATTAGAGTTGTCAATATGGGTCAAGCCCATTGGATCGGTCTGATTTGGCCTATAATTTAATAGAGTTGGACATCAGTTTTTGTAGCCCATTTAAGAACAAGACTTTTTAGCTTGGCCCGGATAAGCCCGTGGCCCGTGGGGCTTGAGTAATGTGGATTGGTCTAGCCTGTAGGACAGCCCATAAGTCAAATACATGCAACTATTTAGATTGTTTATTAGTATTTTTATTTAGTTTAAAGGATATCATGTGGAAAGTTATTTAATTTTGATATTAGGAGTATTTTTTGGAGTATTGGAGACTTGATTAACAAGTATTAACAATATTTAATATTGTCTGGTAATATTTATGTTTATTAACATTCTAAAATTAAAGTACAAAATGTTATTTTTTAAAAAATGGACTGACCCGTAAGGCCCGCAACCCACAGAGTGTGTAGCTTGGTAATTTTTGGCCCATCATTTTGATGGACCAGCCCAGCCTGACCCGTCAAACTCAAAATCTGTTTGGAAGCCCAAATAGGTTAGGCCGACCCATATTGACAGCTTTAGTGGTGGTCATCCACATGCGAAGAAACGTCATTTATAGCAACTCTAAAATAAAATCTACAGTATGTTTTTCTTCTCCACTTCAGTCTTTCACTTACCCCCTATATATAAACACCTTTTGCATGTAAAGACATCATCACTTCTTAATAAAGATGGGTTATTTACCCACTTTGCTTTTGCTATCTTTCCTTGCTTTTGCTTCTTTCTCTAGTAAGTTTCAATAACTTATTAATTTTAGTTCTATCTGAATATTTTACTTACAGTAGCTTACTCGGTTCTACTTGTTATAAATTTCAGGTGTATAAATCTCATTTCAGGTTGGAATATGATACGGAAAACTTGGGAACAACCTCCCTATACCAACAAAATCAGTTGACTTAATCAAATGTCTCAAAGCCAAAAGAGTCAAGATCTATGATGCAAAGCAAGAGATCCTTAAAGCTCTTAAAGGTACCGACCTTCAAGTTTTATTCATGGTCCCAATTGAAATCATTAACAATATCTCTACCGATCAAACCTTAGCCGACCAATGGGTCAAAACTAATGTTGTACCTTTTTATCCACACACCATGATCCGTTACCTCTTTGTTGGAAACGAAATCCTCAGTAACCCACCCAACACCACTTGGTTCAACCTTGTACCTATCATTCGCAAAATTAGATACTCTGTCAAAAAATTTGGTTTTGGAAAAATCAAAGTCAGTACCCAATTAGTCATTGATGTGCTTGAATCCTCTTTCCCACCTTCTAATGGTACCTTTTGGTCTGACATTTTAGAAAAAGTCATGAAACTTTTGTTATATTTTTTGAATTGAACCAAATCTTTCCTTTTCATTGATGTTTATCCTTATTTTGCCTGGGCATCTCAACCCACAGTAATTAACCTTGACTATGCCCTATTAGAGTCCAACATTACTGTTACGGATCAAGGTTTGGGTTTAACCTATACAAATTTATTGGATCAAATGATTGATGCTGTGTATTTTGCTATGAAGAGAGTGGGGTACCCGCATGTACGTTTGTTTATTGCAGAAATGGGTTGCCCCAATACTGGCAGCGTGGACCAAATTAGAGCGAACATCTACAATGTAGCAACGTACAATCGCAATGTGATCAAGAAGTTTAAAGCTAAGACACTTGTGGGAATGCCAGCAAAACTAGGAGTTGTTGTGCCGATGTTATTATTTGCTTTGTATAATGAGAATCAGAAATAGGGTCCAGGTACGGAGAGGCATTTCGAGTTATTGTACCCAAATGGAACCAATGTATACGGGATAGACTTGTCAGGAAAGACACCAGAGTCTGAATATAAATTGTTGCCGAGGCCAAGGAACAATGAACCGTGTAAGGGGAAAATTTGGTGTGTTGTTGGGAAAAGAGTAAATGCAACGGAGTTGAGTGAAGCATTGACATTTGCATGCGGCCAGGGTAATCGGACCTGTGATAAGACCCGACCCGATGGGAAATGTTACAAATTGAATTCTTTGGTCTTACATGCCAATTACGCATCCAGTTCTTATTGGGGTCAATTTAAGTCATCTGGAGGAACTTGTTATTTCAATGGACTTTCTATTCCGACCAAAGAAGATCCAAGTAAGTACTCATTATTGTTCAACTAGTTCTATTTATAACCTCTTGTTATAAATGTATTTACATTATAGTGAATGTTTATTAAGATCTACCAAGATCTACTTTGATATCTATTAGGATTTGAAGCATCCGTCTTTTACTCAGACTAGGAGCAAATTTCCCCTATAAATAGAGGGGTTTTGTTCATTGTATTTACAATCTTATGATCTATCATCCCTCAAGAGAAATAAAAATTACTCTCTCTATTCTCTCTACTTTTCTTCTTTATTCTTTCTTGTTTTATAATACGTTATCAGCATGAGACTCTGTCAAACAAGGTGAGATTATAAATCTGAAGGATTTCAAGGTTAGTAATTCTTTATGTTATCTTTGTTTTGCTACTACTAATATAATTATTATTGGATTTGAGAAAAAATAATTGGTTTGGAACCATTTATATTTTAAATTTATTCCTCAAGAACAATATTATCAAAAAGGATGATAATATTTGGGTTCAAGTCCCATCGATTTATGCCTAAGACGCCTTTATATGGATAAAATATTGAGTTTGAATCTCAATACACCATATTGATGATATTGTGATGACTAAGGCAAAATAGTGGGTATTGGGTGAAAAGTCATGAAATGTGACCCATTGAATGTGCTCCATTCCATGAAGTGAATGTAGTAGGAATATATAATAAGTCTGAAATATGACAACTTACTTCATTCTTGAGGTGTATGCGGTAGAAGTACATAATAAGTCTGAAAGAAGATAAGTGATTGAATGCACGAATATACGCATAGAGGGATAATTTGATAATGATCATTAAAAGTGTGATGATATTTTCACACGCTTATATGATTATAAGATATGCTAGAGAAAAATTCTCTACATTATATGTATGCCTCGATTTGCTTCTGAAGTAGCAAAATCTTGAAAGAGGTTATAAGCTATCATAATTTGATAGACTTTAGGCACGATTATATTCCATTCCTGGGGAATGAGAAACTTATTAATGCAAACATGCACTTGATCACAACTCAGCTCCTAAAGAGGTTGAATAATTTTGAAATCTACTTCTGAAGTAGTAAATCTAAAATTTATTCATGTAATAGTAAATCTGAAATTTACTAAAGAAAAAGCACATGCCATGGTAAACTTGGAGTTTACTAGAATAAAAGTTCATAAATTGATATGAACGATTGTGACATCTCGAAGATATGCATATATTAAAGAACTAGAAGATTCTTCAAGAATTGTTTATGTCATTTGTTCTCATGACAAGTTGGTTGGACCAACTAATATTGGGATTGGATCTTTTCAAATCTGAAAATTATAAAAGGTGAATAAGGACCCGTTCACCTATCATATGATATGTTGAAAAGATGTATCAATAAGATGATCACATGTACATTCATGGTCAACCTAAATTTGACATTCATAAAGTTACTTGTTCAATATAAATTGAACATAATTTTTAGATTGTGTAATTAAGATAATTCATCTTGATGATGATGGTTTAGCATTGAATGTCTTTGATAAATATCTAAACCATTGTTAATGAGAACAAAACTTAATTTATTGGTCTGAAATATGATATATTACAATAGCATTTGTATGCATTAGACCAGTAAATTATGATTATTTCTTCCCTCTCAATTGGTTCAAGGTCGGGAACCAATTATTCCATCTAATAATTTTGATGTGCGGTATACGATTAATGAATATACCATAATGCACAACGATGGATTCCTCAAATAAGTAGAAGATGTATATTAGTTTTCCTAACATAAGGGGGAGATTATAAGCTCTATGAAATATGTTAGGAATTATCACCGTACCCTCATCCAAAAGATAAATCAAGTCAAATGCTGAAAGCATCTCATATTAAGCACAAGTGCTCTTATTTTATGTTCCTAAAGAATAAAGTCTATACATGTGTGAAGCGTGGTAGACTGATCGGTTCCAAATGAAATAGTCCTTGAAAAATAAGGAGGAAATAATCATAATAAGATGGCAATGGGCTCTTGAAGAGCCTACGACATACCACTTCATGAAACCTTATGAGAGGTTTATGTACCTGAAAATAATGAAGTAATGAGATCTCAAAATGTTATGTCGCATTGTGAACTGATACTAAATGATATATCATCAATATCTGTGACACAATATTGGGGCAATATTGTGAAATATTACAAGGATCTTAATTCTACGTTAATTTAAGCATGCTGACGTAGAAACATTTATCAAGTGATATGAAAGGATGCATCTTGATAAGTATTAAAATTATTTGATTTGCAGTCCAGATATTTAAAGATGTCACTCATGAAATGTTGAATATTTTCACTTGACAAAACTTATGTAAAAAACTTTTAAGGATTCAAATTGCTTGGAGCATATAAAAGTTTCTAGGAAATTTATTTATAATCCTTATATTGTATAAGCTTATTGCTTGAACATCATTGGAACTCTTAGAGAGTTTTCAAAGCAATAGTTATTTGCTGAAATTCGAAATATATTAAATTGGATTAGTTATGAAGTATCATATCTTAGTGCAATTGATGCACTCATGTACCTTGCAAATACTATAATGCCTATAGTCTTTTCAGTCAATTTGTTAGCAAGGTATATTTCTGCTCTTACTATGAGACATTAAAATGGGATAAAACACATGAGCTTGTTTTATTCTAAAGATTGCAGTCTCGATCTTATTGATCATGCTGATGTTGGGTACTTATCTGACACGCATAAAGCTCGATCTCAAATAGGCTATGTGTTGATATGTGGTGGTACTGCCATATCTTAGAGATATACAAAGCAATCTATCGTAGCCATTTCATCGAATCATGCTGAGATAATAGTTATTCATGAAGCAAGCCGAGCATGTGTATGGTTGATGTCCATAATATATCTCATTCGAGAAAAATATGGTGTGAAATATGAAAATCTACCCACAATTTTATACAGAGATAATTCAGCATACATAGCACATCTTAAAGGAGGATTCATAAATGGAGATAGAAGAAGCACATTTTGCCAAAGCTTTTCTACATACATGACCTACAAAAGAATGATGATATTAACGTGCAATAGATTCATTCAACTGACAATGTGACTGATTTATTCACCAAATCTTCTCCAATTGCAACTTTCAAGAAGATGTTGCACAAGATTGAGATGCAAAGGTTAAGGATGTTCTCATTAAGAGGAGTTAATACGTGCTGTACTCTTTTTCCCTTACGAGGTTTTGTCCCACTGGGTTTTCCTTGTAAGGTTTTTAATGAGGCAGCTGAAATGTGTATTATTAGAGATGTGTACCTTTTTTCCTTCACTAGATTTTTTTTCTATTGGATTTTTTCTAGTAAGGTTTTAACGAGGCACATTATCTACCAATTAGACATTCAAGGAGAAGTGTTATAAATGTATTTACATTATAGTGAATGTCTATCAAGATCTACTTTGATATCTATTAGGATTTGAAGCATCCGTCTTTTACTCAGACTAGGAGTAAATTTCCCCTATAAATAGAGGGATTTTGTTCATTGTATTTACAATCTTATGATCTCTCATCCCTCAAGAGAAATAAGAATTACTCTTTCTATTCTCTCTATTCTTCTTTTTTATTCTTTGTTGTTTTATAACACCTCTTACGTATTTCCATTGTGAAAATGTTTATTTTTCAAATAATTTATAGCAATGTTAATTGGAATAGAAAATGCCTACATAGATAATAGAGCCATTGTTGTTACCTCCGTAGAAGAAGAATTGTTGTTTATAGCAAATTGGAGTACCATCTATCTGTCATTTTTACATTATTATATTGTACTACTAATTTAACTGCACACGTGTAATTTTTTACTACTTAAAATTAAATTTTTTATTTTATTTCTATTATATACTTAAAACTCAAAAAAAAATTATTAAATTTTTCTTATTCTAACATTTTTATATTTATTTTTACATTTTTTAAATCTTATTAAAATCAAATTTAATTGATTTAAAATTCTTAAATTAATGAAAAATGTATTAGTTGTCACTAATTATGATAATTTCTAATAAAAAAGATTTTATCATAAATATATTTAATTAATTTTCAACTATTAAATATTAAAAATATTTTAAAAATAATTTTATTTAACAAAGACTTTTAATAAAAAATAAAAAGCTCAAATAACATTTTTAAGACTTTTAATATAATATAAATAAATATAGATATAGATATATAGATATCGACTAGAAATAATAATTTGTGTCTTTGTATTTACGCAGGTTACGGATCTTGCAAGTTTCCAATCGTCACACTTTAAAGATAAGTCCAATGGAAGCTACGCTGGCAACATTGCGATGAGACAAAGCCACGCCTTCTTTTCTATACGTTAGAATAGAGTAACACAAAATCGTCTACTGTGAACTAGCAAATTGTTGTTTTATTCTTCTTATATTATCATTTCATAACTCCTACATCACCTTTAGATATGTGTTCTGCCGAATAGAAGAAAGAAACCTAACCTATCTATTTAATAAGTCAAAATGAACTTCTGGACCCCCGTACTATGTCGGTTTTGTAAGTTGGATACTTCTACTTACATATTTGTTATCTGGACCCCTGAACTCACTAAAAAACAACATTTTAAACCTTTTTTCGTGAGTGTAACACATTCACCCCCACGTCAGCTGCCACGTCAGCCACGCCTGACAAGTCTGCCACATCATCTGTCACGTCATTTAAAAAAAAAAAAGTATTACATTAAATTCTAAGTCATTTTTAAAATGCTACATAACAAATTAAATATTAAAATTAATTTAATTAAATAAGAAAAATTTAGAAATTGTAGAAAAATTTATATAATCATGTTTTTATTTTTGCTCACAAATTAAACATCAAATCCATTCCAAATAATTAAAATTCTTCTCCATTTAATTTAAATTTTTAACTATAAATTTATATATACAAACATTATAAATTTTTTATTTTTATATTTGAATATTTTTAACAAATTCAAAAAAAGTTTAATTTTTGTCAAGCGAAATTCACTAGTTTTTTTCAATATTCACTATCGTCCACTTTGAATTTAAATTTTAATTTTAATCCCCCCAAAAGTAAAAAGATTTCAAATTTAAATTTTAATTAAAAAAAAAGAATTGAATTGAGAGGAAAATTAAAATAAAAAATAAAAAGTGAACGTGTGTGGGGGAGGGGCCTGGAAGAGTGTTGGGTTGGGGTGTGGGGGCTGGGGTGGGGTGGGAATGGGGCTGGGAGGGGTGTGGGTGGGGTGGGATGGGATGGGGCTGGGTAGGGTGTGGGGGGGGGGGTGGGGTTGGGGGGGGGTTGGGGAGGGAATTTTTTTTAAAAAATATTTTTAAAATTATTTTTAAATTTTAAAAAATATTTTTAAATTATTTTTTAATTTTTAAAAATATTTTTTAAATTAAAAATATGGAGGGAAAAAAAGAACCCTTTTTTATTTTATTTTTTATTTTTAAAAATATTTTTAAAATCTTAAACAAAATAAATTAAAAAAGATGAAAAAAAAAAGGACCCTTGTTCAATTTTTTAAAATTTTTTAAAAATATTTTTAAATTATTTTTAAATTTTTAAAAATATTTTAAAATTATTTTTACATTTTAAAGAATATTTTAAAATTATTTTTACATTTTTAAAAATATTTTTAAATTTTAAAAAATGGCGGGAAAAAAGAATTCTTCTTTTATTTTATTTTTTAAATTTTAATATTATTTTTATTTTTTTAATTATTTTAATGTAAAATTGGCCAAAAATTGACCTCCACTCGTACCCCAGACGAGTGACTACACTCTCTTTGTACTAGTCACCATTTTAACTCCACATAGGTAAGATCAATGGTCAAAATCTGTAAAATATTACTTTTTGATAGGTTCAAAGATCCAGATGACAAACATATAAGTAAAAGTGTCCAACTTACGAAAACGACATAGTACAGAGATCCAGTAGGTGATTTTGCCTTTTCATAACAAGCTCAATAATTGGGTGCAGTGTAGGGGACTCAATACATAAGTGGTGTTTTTTATTTTCACTGGGCCACAAATCCACTTGTCATAAAATTTGGACGTGAGCATTTTATAACTGTATACGTAACTCTACATGAACTCGTGATTGAAATGAGCTATAAAAAGTCTAAGATATTCAAATAGGTCATTACTTTAAAGTGACATCAAAATTAACTAGTTGAACTAATAAATTTCGATTTGCACAAATTTTTCAACAAAGGCATTAACAGTGTTAAACAGTAAAAAATTTATATAAAACAAAATAATATATTCTGAGTTACAAATCGGCATAGAACATTTCTACTTATAAAAAATTACTAATATTTCAAAAAATAGGAATAAAACATTTTGATTTATAACTCAAAAATAAAACATTTTTAAATCGGTCTTTGCTTATCTAAGCCAATAAAATTATGCAATCTGGATGTATAAAGACGATGTGATTTCAAGCTTACATCAGTCAATTTTTATTCAACTCTCAGTTGATAAATTTTGTTGACACGTCTGTTCACACTGGCTGCTGCATAGCCGTTGTTTTTCATGCCTAAATTTGTGACTTTTTAAATTTTAAATTTATGTTTTCTTTTGTTGAAATTTCAAAGGCTAATTATTTCATTTCACTTACTCAAATATATTCATTTTAGTAATGCATTTATTATGCAAACAATTAACTTGTTTAACTCCTTCTGATTGATATTGTTTATATTAAATCTTTGATTCACTATGTTCTGCTGCTAAATTTTGTGTTGGAATTTAAGAGATCTTATTTAGATAAATTTTGTCATATGATTTCAAGTTTCATTAGTTCAGACTTTTTAGCATCTAGATTTTTATATAGAAGACAGTATTATTATTAGAATACGGATGAAAAATAATATAAGAAATTTAAAATACAATTTATTTGACGTAGAGGCATGTTTTTTGAAGATAGTTGGAGTTTTCTTTTATGAAAAAATAGAAAAATCATAACAACTCTATCTTGAAAAATCAACTAAGTCACACAACAAGTAACATTCTAAAACGTTATTTTTCTACTTTTAAATTAATTTCATTTTTTAATCAAAATCTCAAGTACTTTTCTTTTAAAATTAAAAAAAAAACACTATTTATAAAATAAAAGTTCTTGAAAGACAATAATCTTAGTTAAATAATATAGTTATTGAAAAGTTCATGAATTTTTAAATCAAGATATATCTTTCAAAAATGTAAAACATATAACTAAATAATAGTAAATGTATTTTTCAAATTCATATTCATCCACTTTGGAAGAAGGCATTGTTTCAAAGTTAATGAAAACATTTATTTTAACAAATATGTGTGATTTGTACACTACACTTGCATCACGATCCAACTTTTCAGGTCATGATGGCACCTACCATAACTCACCAACAGGCAAGTCAACCTATAGTCCGGAATGACTAGTAACAGACTACTCAATAACATAAGGAAAAGAATGTGGAATATATGAGATAAAGATCAATACATAGATGAATCCCAAAACCTGGTGGTATCAGTACAAGAGTTTCTAAACATAATAAGAGTACAAAAGTGATATATCAAGGAGAAATACACTAATTCAACTTACCTCTGAATACAACTTAGAGGCTAGTCTAATATATAGGAGAGAGATAAGTAATACTCCGAACGTTAGGAACTCACTCTAAGTCTCCAAATCAGGGCTACTCCACACGATGCACACATCAACTGCGATAACTCGTACTATGATCTGCAGGTTGCGGAGGTGTAGTATGAGTACCAAACTAATTGTACTCAGTAGGCAACTGTCAACTAAGCTCCAAAGATAAAGTAGATATATACAACATATAAACAGAATGAAAACTACAACCAAGAATCCATAAATCATATAATAAGTCAATGAGAATAACAAGGGACAACAATCCTATTCATATCCAAGAGTCTAACATAATAAGACTAAGGAGGTATCAAGGTGAACAATCTTATTCCAGCTATATTTAATATATGCCAAAGCTATACCGTATATCCCAAGTCAATATACAAATAAAGAGCGAAAGAAAGATATATTGTAATATATAAGGAGAAAGAACGACTATACAATATGAACAATAAAGAAAGAGATATTCGATAGTACCATGACTTCATATGGATATATTTATAAATATATAATACATATAAATAGGAGGTCATCTTAAACATAACCTAGATCGTCATGTTCTCACTTTAAGACCTCATTATAATACTATCAGTATTCAATACACCCATACTTAGGATTTCTAATCCATATGGCTAGACATAGAATAATCGTGCATAGTAATGTAATCAGAAGATAGCAAAGGCCGAAGACATACCTCAATCCCAATACCGGATCCATGACCAATCTGTCATAGGCTAGCCATAATAATGATTATAACAATGAGAATTACAATATCAATAACATCATAAATAATCAACTACTCCAGACAATCAAATACCTAGCCGAGACTATACGTACCCCTACCACCCCAGACTCAAAAGGTTCAATCAACATATAATAACACAAGACATATTCTTCACCCATATCTATGCAACCATCTCATATCGGCTGATAGACATAGATGCATACTGGTGATAAACGATGCACATGCAGGAATGAATGCAAAGTATACCATCCATATCACAACTCATAATAAATTTCCTCATCAGGACCATCATCATCGTAATCAACCTCCGACCTTGCCGGGAAACAATATTATCTTAATAGTATCCTTCAAACTCGAATCGGGTATCAATATCATCATAATATCCTCTAGCCTTGTCAGAAATCAATATCATCTCAATAGTATCCTCCGAACTCTAATCGGGTATCAATATAATCATAATATCCTACTGACTTATCGGGAATTAATATCATCTCAATAGTATCCTCCAGACTCAATCGGGGTATCAATATCATCATAATATCCTCCGACCTTGCCGGGAATCAATATCATCTCAATAGTATCCTTCGAACTCTAACCGGGTATCAATATCATCATAATATCCTCCGTCCTTTCGGGAATCAATATCATCTCAATAGTATCCTCCGAACTCAAATTGGGTATCAATATAAACTTAATATTCTCCGACCTTGTAGGAGATCAGTATGTCATAACAATATCCTCCGGCCTTGTCGGGTACCAATGTATTATCGTAACTCTCGACACATAAATATAGGCATATAATAGGTGCACAGACACAAGTCAATATGCTCATAACCGTAAAGATGTCTATCTTATCAATACATCCTAACTACTCGTTATTAGCTAACCAACACTTATTATTATTAAACCGCTAGTTCGCTAGTCATCACATAAGCTCTAGTTATTAGCCTAAACATTATCCTTTATATAATCCTTGTTCAGGGAATAACAACTAACCACTATTCATTTATAATCAACATCTAAAATCTAGTCTAGGATTATCATTAGACCAAAATCGTCATTTATCCACCATTTATTGTTATCAACTATTCATCCTATTTTTGTTAATCATTACTAGACAACACATTACTACTTGTCGCCTAACCATCTTTTATTAAATGACATATTTCATTAATTGACCATCGTTAGCTACCATGTTCCAACTAATCAAGATTCATTAACTAATATATTAGCTTCCTAGCCATCAAGTGTAATATTCAACTAATAGACAACTAGTTACCACATAGCTTAACCGTCTAACAAGAAGAACAACCATAAGATCACATTTCAGCTATAATCACATCATTTATAATTGTAAATAATCATGAACGTACCAAACCTATGCATGCCATCACCAGTATTCAATCAGTGGAATAATAAGCATCATACTGCATCTTCCTCCATCCCATATCGGAGAGATGTGTATACAAACATATACATATTCTTATTTATAAATCGCAATCACATCATTCACAACTATAAATACTTCTTGGATATTTAATCAGTACTATAACATGACCCTTGGCCCATTAATTTGATCGAAATAATCATAACATCGTAATCATGGTCTTAGGCCCATATACATTTTTGAAACTCATATCAATAATCATATGTGTAAGCCGTAGCATACCTTTAATCATCTCATAGATAAAAGGCATCTCACATATAGGAGGAATAATAAATAAATATGTTATCATCTCTCACACTAGAGACATCTCACATCTAGGAGGCATAATATAGATAGACGTGTAATTATCTATAGGATATCACATATCAATAGGTTATACATCAAGACAACGAGGAATATCACTTCTCTAGGCCAATTTACATATCCAAAAGAACCATCATCTCTATAGTCCAAACAATCACAACTAAAAAAAATAGCAACTCTATAGGACAAATATCAAATCTAAGAGGAAATAACATCTCTATAGGCCAAATAATGTATCTAGGAGGAATATCACCTCTAAATACCCAATATCACTTCCACATGTAGTATCATAACCTTAACTAAATAGCCACAATCTTGAAACATCAATACAAGTTACCAAGTTATGAAGTTACTTTATTCCAAGGTTTACTAGCTTCATCTATGTATAACATCTGCAACTAAGTCCACAAGACTTAACATAAGCTTAGGCCTAAGTGGGTCGAACTATCCCACTTCTAATCTATAATTTCCATAATTAGGCATACTATACCCCAAATTAGGCTAAGGTATCTAGTTCATCTTCTAGATATCAAGCAAGCCATATTAAAGCCTAAGATAGTAACTTCGAGTGGAAAAAAGGGTACTCAAGTCAACTCTACCAAACTTACGGCTCCAAAACTATCACACTAGCCTAATAAGGCTAAATATACAAATCATGCTTCAAATGATAAAACAATATTTCAAGCATAGCATTATATCATATCCATGCCACAAATTTACCCAAATTAGGGAGAAGGTAATAGGTTCTACAACGGTATTAAGTAATTCAACCTACGGATCAAAACCCCCATCTAATCCCCAAACTTATATGTATAATCAATACTAAGTCATTCTATCCAATATCAATCTAAACATTCATATTCACACGCAATATATATCATACATCATCCATGAAGAAGAGTAGACAGAAGCCTATCTCAAGGCTAAATCGTAAAATCACACTTCAAGCACCATACGTTCGTCTTCGCTTCACAATCCCCCAAATGCCATCACACTATAAAAAATATAATCTACTCATCAATACGAGTCCAACGATACCCATATTGCACTATTGTGCTTCGGGTCCAAAAACGACACCAAAAACCCCCAAGTGGGTCTCACATATGAAAATTGTCTTTTCGGGGTCAACCCAATGCTCATACATCACCAAGGAATCTCATAAACCCTCAATGAATTGGTGAAAACAAACCAAATTTAGGGATAAACCAAGCCCTAAGCTAAATTGGGTTTTTGGGTCAAGAACTCAAAAATTCACCAATAAAGTGATAAAATCTTACCTTAATCCGGATGATAATCATGATAAAAGATGTTTACCAAGCTCCCTAGACACCCACAAGACTCAATTTTGAGTTATCATACCCATTTAGGGTTTTAGGCTCTAAAAAATGAGTCAAAATGGTGAAAAACACGGCTATAGGGTGCTTAAATACCCATACCAACTTTGGAGATCCGCAGTCGCTGTCTGAGCTATCAGCAAAGTCAAAAACTTATTTTCGATCCTCAAAACTCATTCAGAAACCAAAATATATGATCCAATAGTGAAATTTGAGTGTAAACCATATTTCAAATTCATTGGAATCATCAATACTTTCATCCGAGATCATTTCAATAAAAAGTGGGTCCCACACCTATTCATTCAAATTTTTAACTTTTCGACCAATAAGTCAAAATGAGCTCAGGTGCATTGGGACCCAAACTAAAGGTCTACCCAAACTAAAATTGATATTCCAAATCTGCTGGCGTAGTCAAAATTTGCATCCGAGATCGTTTCACTGAAGTTTTCACTCGGTGGCCATTTGGAACAAGTGAGACTTCTAAATAGGGAATTGGCTCTAAAAACCAAACGAACTACCCAGTAACCGAACCGTCAGTCCCAGCAAGTCATAACTAACTTGGGGCAGGTATAAAGAAGCTTAAACGGTAAAGTTAAGCATAAATATGAAAAATGACCTGAAGGGTCATTACAACATCCACTACTAAAAGGACTTTCGTCCCTGAAAGTCAACGGATAGAAAGAATCTCAAAAGCTCAAACGAATGAGGTATTGGGCCCACATGCTCTAAGTATGACTTCCCAGGTGACCTCAATGGAGAGAAAACACTTCTAAGGGATTTTGCCACAAGTATCCTCTTTTCAACAAGCACTTTTATTCTACTTCCAAAATAGCCAACTCAACTTAACCACCAACTGAATTGGAAAGGCTGATGCATGGACATCTGAATCACATCATGCTGATACCATCTCTATATCCATATAAATCAACAAAGGCTCATCCAAGCCAAAAGGAAACCAAGACATAAGTCATAAAACTAACTCCAAACCCAAAAATAACATTCCTTAACAATTTTACACATGATCTCAACCCCAAACTAGTAGGAAAATCACCTAAGTCTCATCGACTCCATCTCATCATGGAGAAATCAAAGAACTAAAGCTGATCCACTGAAAGTCCATAAGGCAAACATGTAAATAAGCTCATAAGGCATTATCTGGGCATACAAATGGAGATAATCAAGGAATGCAATCCATGCCAATGATGCAACCAGTTTGAATAAAAATCAAACTAAAATTTTGAAATCCAAGGTATAACTACTTATGACTGAATATTTTGCTCCAGGATGATCCATGTATTGAGAATAAAGGAATACTAAATCCAACTCAAGTATATTACTCTCACTGAGTAAATCATCTAAAATTCTCAAAGAACACTGAAACTCGAGGTCAAAACTGAAATAACAAATACGGGGCCCATGAGCTACTATCTAAACACTTATCAACTATAATCCAACCGACGAAAAGAAGATCGAATAGCCAATCATAGAGTAGGATCAACCAGCCTATAAATAAAATCTGAACGAAGATAAGTCTAAAACAAAAGTTCCACGCAAGCTCTACAACACCAAGCTGAAATCTAATACCAAGGCTGAATCGCCCGGTCTCAAATATCTTAAACAAAAACTAAGAATAGGTAGGCACTAATGATCCAAATTTATCATACTTCTCAATCGCCATTCCAAAGTGTCAAGTCAAAACTGAACCAATAAACCTATATCATTACCAACCATTCAAATCAACTTTAGTATCTAAATCTAACATATTCGATATAAATCATACCAAGCCACAATACATAAATCATGTAAAAGGGTAAATCATCAACTGAAAATGCAAATAACACATCCCATATCTGCTGGAGGGCATGAGCTATCAAAACATACTCAAAAATTCTCAAGACCTAAAACCATACTAGTGAAGGCAAACACTTTAGCAACTCAGAGAAATACAATTTAAGTCGGAACTAACCCATACAATACCCCATCTAGGCAAAGAAATAGCCATAAACATATATCATCGAGGAGAATCACTCCACCAAGCCTCACTAGGCCAAACAAATGTTGAAATGGGGATTTGCTGAATCCACCCAAGAACCATACCATCAAAGAAGAAATACCAATCTTAAGGCCAAGGTCAAAGTCGAGACAATCACCAGAGTACCAATAACTAAAGCTAAAGTGTTTCTAATTTTCAAACTTTAGAAGTGGTTACAGGAAAGGACACCTGCCTCTATTTTCTAACTCCTCCAGACAAAACCATATTACAATGACAAAAGAGTATCCAATCTTCAAACTAACAACAAGGAAATCTATCATAAAGGAACGAACCCATCAAATCTAAGAGACGAATCCACGACACCTCAATATCAATGTCAGAGCCACTATCGAGCGATGAATATTCATAACCAAAGAATAGACCTTAAATTAACTAATCTCATAAATGGGTTATATTGAAAGGGATAGCCAAAACACAGTCCTTCACAAACTAGGAGGCAAGTCTAAGAATCTCAAACTCAAAATGGGCAACATAACTAAATTGCCGACTCAAATCCATAAAAATCATGGAAGGTCAACTTACCTTCGATTCCACAACACGTGCCCGAACAAATCTAATATAAATAACCAAGAGGGAACACAGTCAACCTCACTAGGCTAGGGGAAAGAACTCACCAAATTAGGCTATATCTACTCTAGCCACCAATTAGTATCATAAGAAAATGAAACTCTAACTAGATAACATTAATTTATATAGCTAACCAACGAGAATCAAATTCATCATGTAACAACATCAAGTAATAATATCAAGTAATATCAATAATTTCACACAATGACAGCAATAGCAATAGCAATATCAAGATCAACATTCTGAACAGGTGATACCAAAATGAACGTCAATATCATGTACTACTCAAGGGCCACAACAGGGCTAATGTGCCAATATAAATGGGACTCAAACCTAAAACCACACCCATAGAGAAAAAAATCAAAATAGATCTACTTCATCTACTATTAAAAGAAATAAACCACAGAGTAGTAAAATGATCATGAATTCAATAATAAGGCACATAATGACCGATATAAATTTATCAAGGCATATAATTATCAATGGATATGAAAACCCCAATACACATAATAAGAGATAAATGTGAGAAGTAAAAATGCACCAATTTTGGCAACATTTGTAGTCACATAACTAACGGGTATAAATCAGATCGACTAACTGAATTATCAACTAAGGCACTAAACGCACCATTGATAACTGAGGATCCGACAATATCAGGAGCTGATCTAAATGAGCTGAATAACTGGAATTTATGTCATGGATACTCCCTAGACTAGTAGTCGGACTCTCTATAGTCATAGCATTTCCTGAAGCATCAATATTGAGAGAACACAAACTAAACCCAAATGGATGGCTAACTGATGCTAAGAGAAATCCAAAAATTTATGTCCAAACTTTCTATATCACAACCTATTTTAGGAACTCTAGGCTGGCGGGGAATACATGCTAACTCTAGCTGATCACTTATCTCATACCAGGCGTATTTTCTGAACGAGTGTCTCATCATAACACAACCAAATCAAGAATCTAAATACTTTGAGATACTACCCCTCATAATCTAGAATGGTCACCATAGGCCAAAAAACCATACCACACTCTGACAGTCTGATCGGTACTCAACCCAAATCCTTTTTAGCTATCGCTAAAGATCTTTGATATCCATCTCTGACTCTGTAGTTCAATACTGTACTGAAATTTTAGAAACCCGTATTCGAGTCTTATTTGTATCTATTGACAATATCGCATTGTCCTTTAGGGATAGAATAGAGTCAAAAAATATGTTCAAGGTTCATAGAAATATGGACACACAATAAGGAGTCATAAAGTGAATTTCCTAAAATGTCACTACAGCCTCTCGAAGATAGGTTATGAATGTCTCCACACAGATCCACAAGACTCTACAAATACTTAGCTCTTATACTAATACACCGAAGAAACCAAGGCTTTGATACCAATTTGTCATGACTAAACTTTTCAAGTCATGATGACGCCTACCATAACCCACCAGTAGGTAAGCCAACCTGTAGTCCAGAACGGCTAGTAACGGACTACTCAATAACATAAGGAAAATAATGCGAAATATATAAGATAAAGATCAATACATAGATGAATCCTAAAACCTGGTGTCAGTACAAGAGCTTCTAAACATAATAAGAGTACAAAAATTGATATATCAAGGAGAAATACACTGATTCAACTTGCCTCTGAATATAACTTAGAGGCTAGTCTAATATATAGGAGAGGGATAAGTAATACTTTGAACGTCAGGAGCTCACTCTAAGTATTCAAATCAGGACTACTCCATATGATGCACACATCAACGGTGATAACTCGTACTATGATCTGCAGGCTTTGGAGGTGTAGTATGAGTACCAAACGAATGGTACTCAATAGACAACTGCCAACTGAGCTTCAAAGATAAAGTAGATATATAAAACATATAAATAGAATGGAAACTGCAACCAAGAGTCCATAAATTATATAATAAGTCAATGAGAATAACAAGGGACAACAATCCTATTCATGTCCAAAAGTATAACATAATAAGACTAAGGAAGTATTAAGGTAAACTATCTTATTCTAGCTATATTCAATATATGCCCAAGCTATACCGTATATCCTAGGTCAATATATAAATAAAGAATGAAAGAAAGATATATTGTAATATACAAGGTAAAAGAATGACTATACAAAATGAACAATAAAGAAAGGGATATCCGATAGTACCATGACTTCATATAGCTATATATATAATACATATAGACAGGAGTCCATCTCAAACATAACCTAGATCATCATTTTCTTATTTTAAGACCTCATTATAATACTATCAGGATTCAATACCAACATACTCAAAATTTCTAATCCATATGGCTAGACATAAAATAATGGTGTATAGCAATGCAATCATAAGATAGTAAAGGCTGAAGACATACCTCAATCATAATACCAGAGCTATGACCAATCTATCATAGGCTAGCCATAATAATGATCATAATAATATCAACAACATCGTAACTAATCGGCTACTCCAGAAAACCAAATACCTAGCTGAGCCTATGCGTACCTCCCACTGCCAGACTCAGAAGGTTCAATTAACATATAATAGCACAAGGCATATTCTTCACCCATATCTACGCAACCATTCGATATCGGCTGATATACATAGGCGCATACTGGTGATAGGCGATGCACATGCAGGAATGAATGAAAAGTATACCATCAATATCATAACTCATAATAGCTATCCTCATTAGGACCATCATCATTGTAATCAACCTCCGCCCTTGCCGCCTTGCCGCCTTACCGAGAATTAATATCATCTCAATAGTATCCTCCAGACTCGAATCGGGTATCAATATCATCATAATATTCTCCGGCCTTACCGGGAATCAATATCATCTCAATAGTATCTTCCAAACTCTAACCGGGTATCAATATCATCATAATATCCTTCGGCCTTGCCAAGAATTAATATTATCTCAATAGTATCCTCTAGACTTAAACTGGGTATTAATATCATCATAATATCTTCCGGCCTTGCCGTGAATTAATATCATCTCAATAGTATCCTCCGAACTCAAATCGAGTATCAATATCATCATAATATCCTCCAGTCTTGCTGGAAATCAATATAATCTTAATAGTATTCTCCAGACTTGAACCGGGTATCAATATCATCATAATATCCTCCGACTTTGTCGGGAATCAATATCATCTCAATAGTATTCTCCAGATTCAAACCGAGTATCAATATAATCATAATATCCTCCAGCCTTACCGGGTATCAGTATGTCATCATAATATCCTCTGGCCTTCCCGGATACCAATGTATCATTATAACTCTCGACATATAAATATAGGCATATAATAGGTGCACAGACACAAGCCGATATACTCATAACCACAAAGATGTCTATCTTATCAATATATCCCAACTACTCCTTATTAGCTAACTAACACTTATTATTATTAAACCACTAGTTCGCTAGTCATTACATAACCTCTAGTTATTATCCTAAACATAATCCTTGTTCACGGGATAACAACTAACCACTATTCATTTAATAGTCAACATCTAACATCTAGTCTAGGTTCATCATTACACCAAAACCATCATTTATCCGCCATTCATTATTATCAACTATTCATCTTATTTTTGTTAATCATTACTAGACAATACATTACTACTTGTCGCCTAACCATCTTTTATTAAATGAAACCATCATTAATTGACCATTGATAGCTACTATGTTCCAACTAAGCAAGATTCATTAACTAATACATTAGCTTCCTAGACATCAAGTGTAATATTCAGCTAATAGACAACTAGTTACCATATAGCTCAATCGTCTAACAAGAAGAACAACCATAAGATCACATTTCAGCTATAATCACATCATTTATAATGGTAAATAATCATGAACATACCAAACTTATGCATGCCATCACCAGTATTCAATTAGTGAAATAATAAGCATCATACTACATCTTTCTCCATCACATACTGGTTTGAAACATCAACACAATTTACCAAGTTATGAAGTAACCTTATTCTAAGGTTTACTAGCCTCATCTATGTCTAACATCTGCAACTAAGTCTACAAGACTTAACATAAGCTTAGGCCTAAGTGGGTCGAACTATTCCACTTCTAATCCATAATTTTTATAATTAGGCATACTATTTCCCAAACTAGGCTACGGTATCTAGTTCATCTTCTAGATATCAAGAAATCTATATTAAATCCTAAGATAGTAACTTCGACTAGAAACAAAGGTACTTAAGTCAACTCTACCAAACTTACGGTTCCAAAACTATTACACTAGTCTAATAAGGCTAAATATACAATCATGCTTCAAATGCTAAAACCATATTCCAAGCATAGCATTATATCATATCCATGCTACAAATTTATCCAAACTAGGAAAAAGGCAATAGGATTCTACAAGGGTATTAAGTAATTTAACCTATGGGTCAAAACCCCCATCTAATCTCCAAACTTATATGTATAATCAATACTAAGTCATTCTATCTAATATCAATCTTAAAATTCATATTCACACACAATATATATCATACATCATCCATGAAAAAGAGTTGACAGAAGCCTACCTCAAGGCTAAACCGCAAAATCACTCTTCAAGCACCACATACTCATCTTCACTTCACAATCACCCAAATGCTATCACACTATCACAAATATAATCTACTCATCAATACAAGTCTAACGATACCCATATTGAACTATTGTGTTTCGATTCTAAAAATGACACCAAAAAATCCCAAGTGGGTCCTACATACGAAAATTGCATTTTCGAGGTCAACCCAATGCTCATACATCACCAAGGAATCATAACCCTCAATGAGTTGGTAAAAACAAACCAAATTTTGGGCTAAATCAAGCCCTAAGCTAAATTAGAATTTTGGGTCAAGAACTAAGAAATTCACCAATAAAGTGATAAAATCTTACCTTACTCTGCATGATAATCATGATAAAAGATGTTTACCAAGCTCCCTATACACCCACAAGACTCAATTTTGAGTTATCATATCCATTTAGATTTTAGGCTCTCAAAAATGAGTCAAAAATGGTGAAAAAGGCGGCTATGGGGTGTTAAATACCCATACCATCTTTGGAGATCTGCAGTCACTGCCTGGGCCATCAGCAAAGTCAAAAACTTATTTTTGACCCTCGAAACTCATTCGAAAACCAAAATATATGATTTAATAGGGAAATTTGAGTGTAAACCACATTTCAAATTTATTGGAATCATCAATACTTTCATAAGAGATCATTTCAATAAAAAGTGGGTCCTACACCTATTCATTTAAATTTTCAACTTTTCGACCAATAGGTCGAAATGAGCTCGGGTGCATTGGAACCTGAACCAAAGGTCTACCTATACTAAAATTGATATTCCAAATATGCTGGTGTAGTCAGAATTTGCATCCGAGATCGTTTTGCTGAAGTTTTACTCGGTGGCCATTTTGGAACCAATGAAGACTTCTAAATAGGGAATTGACTCTAAAAACCAAATGAATTTCCCGGTAATCGAACCGTCGGTCCCAGAAAGTCATAAATGACTTGAGGTAGCTATAGAGAAGCTCAAACGGTGAAGATAAGCATAAATATGAAAAATGATCTAAAGGGTCATTACAACTTGCAATTTCTAATTATAAAGATTGTCTTTCAAGATCAAATAATAGAAATTGAGTAACCAATAAACATGTTAAAATGTTGAGGAAATTTTTGACAGGTTGAAGATGGCCTAATGTATAAATCAGAATTTATTCCAAGTAATAAAATTAGAATGTTTTTCTGTTTGATACGATTTTTCTTACCATTCAACACGGTTAACATATTCATTATAGTTCAACACGATTAATGTTTTCATTTAAAAAATTATTTAAATCAAAATTAATTATTTCAATTATCTTATTTGGATACCACTTTAAAGTGCTGACCTATTTATGTATCTTTATACTTTTCGTGGTTCATTTCAGTCACGAATTCACTCCACATTGTATGTTGTTCAACTTTTTACATAATTTTCCTCGACGTTAGGCAATGATTATTTGATGTTCTTTCCTGAAAATCAATGTGGCTGGTAGGGGTATGCAAAAATTGAACCGATCAATAAACCGAACTGATAAAAATGTTATTAGTTTATTGATATTAGGTTATTGGGTTAATAATGTTTTAATGATATTATAATTTTTTTCTTGGGTTATTGGTTCGGTTCGATTTTTTGATTGAGTTAGTGGGTAAAATGATAACCGAATAAGAATATTCCAAATTACACTTTATCCCTACTTATATAAAACCTACTCTATTTCACTTTAATTTCTATAAACCTATTCAATTTCTCGAAACCCTATTTAAACTTAAAGATTCTTGTAAAATAAAATACATCACGTAGGATTTTTGCTGCAACTAAGATTTTATTTTTTTTCTTGTTAGTTGCTACTATTTCTATTTTAAATCATTAAATCAAAATCCGAATCGCTAAGGATTAAATTCAATAAAAAAATATCTTATTGGTTTGATTATTGATTTAATATATTTAAAAACCGATAACCAATATACCAAATCGATAATACATAAAATAAAATTGAATTGACCGATGCACACCCTAGTGACTGGGTCATACTAGTATTTGCTGCTATCAATAGGAGGAAAGGAAAATCTCACCCCACTATCTGTAACGATTATCTTTTCTTCAGTATGACCATACAATGACTTTTTTTGGGGGAATCTTTTCTTTTGTAGTGGACCAATAGCAAATAGTATAAAACATGTTTCTTAGATTTATTATGGACATTAATTACTACAAGTTTAATTAGCTAGAAACCATATCTAAGCGCTACTAGTAGGGGTGGGCGTTTGGTATTCGGTTCGGTATTATCATAATTCGGATTCGGTAATTCGATCATCGGTAAATGAAAGTACATACCAAATACCATACCATTAAATTTTGATTTCGTAATTCGATAATTCATAAATTAAAATTTGGTTCAGTACAGTATTTGGTAATACCATATTAAAGTTAAATTTGGTAGACTTTACTGTAGGCCAACGATAATAGTTTACTTTAGAACTGAATCAAAATACAAGATAAAGTTTCTTCCCTATGCTTTATGGAAACAACACTTTTTAACACTTCATCAGTGATGTTTTATAGCTTATTCATCATCTGCTGATTTAACATAATAACTGTTTAATGTAGAAATGACTCCGGAATATAATAGCCACATCTGTTCCTCAAATATTTTCTTCATAGTGACTAGTGAATAAGTTTAAATAAAAGAATTCACTAACCCTTTCATCATGAATAACTTATAAGATATTAAAATCATACAACATAGTGTCAAACCTTTTTGATAACTTAGTTACTTAGATATGGCAGGAAATGAGTATCTCTGCATCAACTCTCTCACTGGACATAACTTAAATATACCTACAAGTTGCATCAAGACTAGACAAGTTTAGGTTGCCTTGATAGATAGAACTAGAATGAAGAAAACACGAGTAATATGAAACAATAACTTCATATTTGAACATGTTGTCCACTGCTGCTAACAATAAAAATTTTAAAAGTGATTTTCATTTTAAAATTTTAAAGTAAATATAGTATTCTAGTCTTTTAGGTTGTGGGCTTGTTTTGACCTTTTGTAGAATATTAATTTGAACTCGTGGCCTATGGAGTATAGACTATGGTCAGTTAATAATAATTTGGTATTCGATAAATACCAAATACCAAATGGTAGTAATATCTTTTACCAATCCCAAAACCAAATACCGTAATTTAAAATTTTACTTCCAATTATCATACCAAATACTGAATTACCAAATACCGAATACCAAATTCTTCGGTTCGATTTAGTAATTTGGTTTCTGATATTTTATGCCCAGCCCTAGCTACTAGTTGTGTTAAAACATCTCCATGAATCTGCCACATAAAAATGGAGGAAGAAAATAGAAGAATTATGATTAGCATACTTGTCTTTGGCTTCCTCCAAATACTGCATTTTTATTATTTTTTTATTATATAGAAATGTGAGTTGGATGATGATTAAGGATAAAATTATTCTTTTTCTCAGTCTCAGAAGCATTTCTCTTTCTTGTACTCTTCTCCTCCAAAAATCAAATGTATTTTCAGAATCTTTCATTCGATGGCACTTTGTCAAAATTTTTATGTATGTTTTTCTTCGATATCTACCCAAATTTCATCAATTTCTCTTCATAATGATCAAGGGTAAAAATATCATTTCAATAATTTTATAATTTAACACATAATCCAGCTTCAAACTGTTGTACAACATGCAAAGATTATATTAAATTTCTAAAAAGCCATTCAAGTTATATTAAATTCTAATAGACATGTGGAAACCACACGTTGAAACAACAAAAATATCTTGTGTACATGTAAAAATCTGGAGTCAATTTTTGTCTTCAAATGGTCATCACTTATCACCCTTATGGAGAAGCTTCTTTCAAAAAGTAATATTCAATGTCATACACTTTTTTTCTTCTTTTAAATTAATCTAAGATTTAATCTAATTACATTTTACAATTATTTCACTTTAATTCAGAACATAACTAATGTGAGTGTAAACTATTTATTATTTCATAAATTAAATAAATTAATTATTTTCCAATTTTATTTTCCCTTAATATAGTAAAAATTGACTGAAATTAGTGTGATAAAAATAAATAGTATATGTTAAATTAAAATAAAAATAATAAATAAAAATAATTTATTAAATTATTATTTTTAATATTTAATAGAGCATAAACAATATCAAGATCAATAAATGAATCAAATGGAATGATTGAAATCTAAAGTAAACTATGTTGGCGTTTGGCCATAAATATTATTCACAGTATTTCAAAATAAATTTCATTTATTTCAAAATATTTGTTTGACCATAAATATTTCAAAATATTTTTTTAATTTCTGTAAAACACCTCTAAATACCTAAAGAGGTGTTCCACTATTTTTGAATTCATTGTACTTTTTAATTATCTTTTTGAAAAAAAATATTTTATTTTTTTCATAAAATAACTCAATTTTCATAAAACTCTAAATTTTTTCAAATTTATTTTCAGTTTTTATATTTTCTTAACTTCAAAAATACTCATTTCCTAAATACTATGATCAAATGGGTCCTAAGAGTATTCCCTAAATTTTAAAATCATAGCTTTTCATCTAAATAGAGAATTAAGTCTATATTTTGTTTCATTTTAAACATTAGAAAATAATTTAAATAGTTGAATTAATTTAAGTTTGATTTAATTTTGAGTTGCCGAATCAAATTTGATAAAAGAATGAAGTTTCTTGAGCCCAATTAATGTATACTGATAATAGAATATTTATAGATTATCAAAGTGGCTAGTGGTATAATGTTGGGATTGGTCCACCCTTAATCAGAAATCAGAAGTATCAAATTTGAGTCATAGAAATGAAGAAAATTCGGTTGGAAGCGTCACTCCCTACAGTGCGCGATCCAAATTTATCGGAGTTTCAGTGCGAGTACCAGACACTGAGTGAAAATCAAGAAAAACTACCGTTATATTTTTAAATTGATCAAATCAAAATTTAATTAACTATAGTAAATTATTTTTATTTATTTTTTATTTTAAGATACCAATTAATACTTAAAATTCTGTCAGAAATAGTCTTTCTACCTCTGAGAATGGAGATAAGGTTTATGAACATTCTACCATTCTCAAATCTATTTTGTGAAATTATATATTGAATATGTTGTTGTATCAATTACAACTAAAGATTAGTTTAATAATGGAATAATATTGTAAAAGTAACAATTCATGTGCAAAGAATAATGAAGAGTACTAGAATCATGTTCTTAATAGATCTTCCAAAGAAAATAAAGGAGTTAGAAACACTGTAGAAAATTCATTAAATGTACGATGTGATTTTTGATTTTCTTGAATAAAGTATATTTCACGTATAATTCAATTCAATATAACAAATAAAATAATATCTTAAGTCATAATAAGTTTATGTCATCAAGTGATATTAAAAAGCAAATTGAATTTTAGATTCTTAGTGCTTTACAACAGTAAGAAATGATTGTTTTCATAATAGATACCAACAATATTTGTGAGTTAGGTAACTTTACATAGAATATTTATTTATGCTAAAATTTTAGTGGTACCAGTAGAATGTTGATCAAAATACAATTTCATATTTTTGTTAATAATTTTTAAATTTTTATTTAATAGGTAAAATAATAGTGAAGACTTAAACTGATTTGTACGTGCAAAATAAATCTAAATTTTGTAATCAGTTACATTGAGTCCATTTACGGGTCTTAAAATTATCTAGTTCATAGATGAATGCCACATTTGAAAATAAAGCACAAGAAACAAGACCGACCCCATCAATAGGTTGTTCAACTCGTGAAGCTTTTCTTGTTTGCGTGCGAATAAGGGAGGCAAAATGAACTTATACTCGAAAAATCAACAAATACTTAAACTATTAAAGTGACCTAATACATATCTGTACTATTTAAAAGTGAATTTATTTCCACCCTAAAAGTTGACATAACACAAATGTAAAAATAAACAAAAAGGAGATGCATTTATGAATTTTTTTTATGTTTTTCTTCTTTTTTTTCTTGCTTTTCTTACTTTTTTATATTTTTCTTTCTTTCTTTATTGCATCTTCATGATTATTTTCCTCTCTTCGCCAACACTCACATTGAACCACCATTTTTTTATTTCCTCTTCCTCACTCTCTTTCTCTTCAATATTAGTCAAACCTTTATTTATATTTCCTCACTAATCGTTACATCTTCATTCTTTCTTTTCTCAAAGAAAATCATACACCCCTTTCATTAGAAGAATGAGACAAGCTAAAATGATCAACAAGCCATAAGTTGAGAAAACATAACTTTTTGAATAAAAATCATTATTATATTAAAATTATAGATTTTTCAATAGTTTTTTTATTGAAATTATTTATTTTTAGAAAATCCAATTCGTCGGAATAAATAATTTAATAGTCTAAAATCTAAAAAAATTTAATTGTTCTTTTTTCAAATTGATACTGACTTTTTGGGTATATATTGTTCCTTTGCTATCAGTTCAAATGTATATCTTCTGACCGTACTGTCAACATGTGTTTTAGAAGTTTGAATTTAAAGAATACTAAAAATGAAAAATTTTGAGTTCTTTAATTGATGTTGAAATTTCTTAGTATTTGGGTTGTAAGAATTAATGTTTTTTTTAATTTAATATTTTTTCAAATTATAAAAATTTTGGCTTTGATTGATGTGGTGGGTTTATTGGGTGATGAATGGAGAAGAAGAAAAAATTGAAGGTAGTGGTTAAAAAGAAATTAATAACAATAATGGTGGTGGAAGAAGAAGAAGAAAAAAAAGAATTAAATGTGATATGGTGACGGTAACGAGTAAATAAATGGTGGTTATGATGGTCGGACAAAGTTCGGACATAAATATTTTGGTGAAATGAGATTGAAGTGGATGAGTTAGTGATGAAAAAGATGTATTTAATGGAGTTTTTAATGATTAATTAAAAATTAATTAGAGTAAAACATGATTAACATAAAAAGTTAATGAACAAATAAAATAATAAAAAATATATATAATAATTATAATTTCTGACATGGTGCTGATGTGGCGGACAAGTGTAAAACACCACATGTTGTGAGAATAGTTCATATGTTTTAGGGCGGTATTAAATTAATTTTTAATATGCATAAGAATGTAATAGATTGTTTAAATAGTTTAAGTGTGTTTCGACTATTCAAATATAAATTAAACTGATGTTGATATTTTTTCCCTTTTGAGATTTGTACCTAAATGATGGGAAAGAATCAAAATGAATCAAAGGTGCAAAAGCAAAGTTGATATTTTTTAAAACTCAATTCACTAATTGATTGGCTTATACAGAAGAGACTTGAGAAAATTGAAGGAAATGTGTCTTTTATATCTTGAATGAAGGATTGATGACATTGACCTACTTAAAGGATCAAACATAATTAGAAAACTTAATTAAGTTAATTGTAGACTTGATTAATATTTTTAAAACTTTCTAATCTCTTCAAAAATACAAATCAACCCACACCTCTCTCCTTTCTAAATCAATCGTCTCTCTCCTCTCTCCCCTCTCTCCTGTCTCTCATCTTGATTATTTCTCTCAAGCTTCTCCCAACCAACAGTTATGCAATTTTTTTCCTTCAATCTCTAGCGACTTCAACCTCCCAGCGATAAATAGTTGAGCTTCGAGTTCCTTTTTAACTTTCAACCATCAATCGACATGATAACATTGCTCTATGACAATAATAAATTCGAGTTGTTCATCATCCTTTTTCTTCTTTCACAGGTAAAAAAATTAAGGCTTTTTTAATTATTAAGAAATAGAGGAACTTGAGCCAACTTCTCTTCTAGTATTGGTTAATAATTTTAATATTTGCTGCTTAAATTTGAAATGACGACTGAAGAAAAACCTAATTTTTGATATTTCTTCTCTTCTGTTTTTTGAGTGAAATATGATTTTTTGTTGTTATTGTAGTTCTTGTTGACAAAATATTAATTCGATTTGTTGGTGTCTGTTGAGTTTTTTGAAGTTTGATTTTGGTTGTTTGTGTTTGTACAAACAAAACAATAATTTTGGTGTTTTTGGTCACTATTGATATTCTTGGTGTTTGTGTTGTGTTGGTATTGCTGGGTTGATTTATTGTTGTTCTTGGTAAAACTGGTGTATTTGATATTAAATGGTGATATTGCTGTTGTTCTATTGAGTAAAATCTTGCTACTGTTTTTTTCCTGCAACAGATGAACCATCTGATGCAATAAATGAACCATCTAATGCAATAGCTGAACCATCTGATGCAACAGATGAACCATCTGATACAACAACTGAACCATCAGATAGAACAGATGAACCATTTATTACAACAACTAAACCATCTGGTGCAATAGATGAATAATCTAATGCAGCATATAAACAATCTTTTGGATAAAATCGTATCAACTATTCCAACAGGACAACATGAGCAAGACTTTGATTTCTCCCAACAGATAGTGCATCTGTTGCGATAGATGACGCTTCTGTTGGAACAAATCTAAATAATATTGACAGTTGATTTATTGCATAGACCAGTCATCTATTTTAACAGACAAATGATCTGTTGAAAGAAATCACAACAGTATGGAAATTGTTTTTATTATTTACAATATATTACTCATCTATTGTAGCAGGTTAGTTATATATTGCAACAAATAACACACTTATTGCAACATATGTGTGATATATTGGAACTGTTATTTTACTGTGTTGTACATGTTAGAATTTACTGATATCCTTTTTTTAACAATGCTTTAATCAATTATTATCTTTTTTATTTTCCTGTTATTTTTAGATAATATGGATCCCAAAAGAAGGGAAATCGAATCAAGTCCAAGTAAAGAAATAAGTAAAGCAACTAGTCTACATCCACCACTCTATGAGCTTGCTTTACAAGTATTATCTCAATCAAAAGTAGAAGATAATGATAATGAACATGGGGATGAGGAATGTTTCAAAATATATGATCCAAATGCTAGTAGCCCTTCCACTGAAGAGTTGGTCAAAACCTTTAGCATTGATAGTTATAGTGTGAGAATACAATACGATGGTGCCACAAATTTAACTAGTGATTTCGTGGTTAAGTCATCCATGGAAAATCTTTTGACGCCTTTAAAAAATACATCGAGACCAAAAATTGGATACTTATTTTAGGGACAGCTACTTTGGAAAATATCTTGATTTGCCAGAGGACAACAATGCTCATTTTCAAATGAAAATGGTATATGATCTTCCCAAGTGTAGATTTATATATGAAAATAAAGATAAGATGGATAAGGTGTGGATAAATTACTGTGGCACGCCTGTTTGTTTTAGTTGGAAGGAGTTTGCTATAGTTACTGAACTAAAATATTATCCTCCTTCTCAAGTAATACCTATTCTAACCCCAAAAAAGCACTCCGCACACCCAAAAAAGGCAAAGACAAGTCAAGTGATGGTGATGACTTGGTGTCCCTTGTTGGTCCAAGCTTCTAAAACAAAATTCAATAGAAGCGTTAAAAGGTAAAAGGCTTTTAAAGAAACACAAGCAATCATTATGCTTGGTTTGGTTTATTGATAATATTATTTGGGTGAGAGACGTTAACAACAACATACCACTTGGTTTAATAAAGCTCTTCGAGGATCTTGAGGCATTGAACAACTATCCTTAGAGTTATGAAAACTTCAAAATGACTGCCAACTATTTGTTAACTCCGTTAACACAAAAGACAGTCAATATATATGGCTTTCCTGGGCTTTTATAGTAAATATTTACTTTATTATGATTTATTTTTTTATTGAATAATGCTTTTGATTTATTGGTATTATTTTATAGGTTTGGGTATTTGAAGCCATTCCTTTTTTGAGACAGCAAGTGAACTACCAGGAAGAAGTTTCATGTCCAAGAATCCTGAGATGGTTGTCGGTTAAAATTGATGAAAATGCAAAATTTCTTGATCTCTTCAACCCCTTAAAGGAAGCAGTAAGTCTAATTCTAATTAAGTTTTAATTTTAATTAATAATTTTTTAAATAATTTAATCATCATTCTAATATATGTACTGCTTTATTTTAGATTGTGTATCCATGGATTGTTCCGACCAAGAAAGAGTTGAAGATGTCATTTTTTCTTACTTAAAGGTCTATGAAAACTTTATTGGATCCTGAGGTCATTGCTAGGAAAAAAAAGAAATTGTTTGTAGAAACAACCATCACAAGAAAAACAACAAAGGGTGGGCTTGTTGTTGCTGATGGTGTTAGTGGTGATGGAGTTGTTATTTTTGGTAGTGGTATTGTTGTTGGGGCTAATGATGCTCTTCTTACAGTTTTTGAAGCAACAAACCATTATGGTTATGATCATACTAGTTTTACAGGTTTTTCCCCTCCTAGAAATGTTCTGCATGCAAATATCAAGACTGAAAAGCTGAACATGATGGAGTGATTAATGATTAATAGATTAACTACTTCTGTAAAGAAATTGACATCTAAGAGGGGTGTCATTCCCTCAAAGAGGATTCATATCCATACACTCCATTAGATATTAAGGCATCTAAGATGAGAATGAATGAAATTTCCAAAGCATTATCAGGCATACAAAAAAAATTGTAACTCCTCTGTCTTTGTCTTGCACGTTTTATCAATGTACAAGGGCCACAGAAGAGAAATATAAGATGAAGAAGGTAAATATATATCATCTGTTCCAACAAACAAATAGACTATTTAACTGTTTCAACAGATGACACTTCTTATGAAAATTATTAAACAAATATATGCATTAGTTGCAATAGTTGACTAACATATTACATCAGACACATTATATGTTGCAACATATATCTCGTCTATTTTAGCAAATCAAACAGGTCTTCCTATTATTTTAATTTGTACCAATTGAGGACCTATCTGCTGCAACAGATGGGTCATCGATTGGGACAAATTAAATCAAGACTTTCTACTATTTTAGTTTGTCCAAACATATGAGTCATATGTTGTAATAGATGGTTCATCGATTGGAAATTATTATATTGGTCTTCCTTCTATTTGAATTTGTCCTAATAGATAATTCATCTATTGTAATAGATAGGTAATTTGTTGGTATAGTTTAAAATAGGAGGAAGACCTGTTTGATTTGCTAAAACAAATGAGTTATCCTTTTCTGTTGTTTTTGTATCTCTGTGTTTAGCATTGATAATTTTGGCTTTCCAGATGGATGTTACAGTGGAAGCTACTGTTGAACATCATAATATCACAGTTGATAATCTATCAACTACTTCCAAAGATGAAAAAAAGGTGAAGTCTGTTAGTCCAGAAGAATAGAAGAATTACCTATTTGAAAGGTTCAACATCTCAACCGACGCTCCAAAAAAACTAACAAAGTTGATCAACTACTATTTAAAATGGTTGCTGATGGGTTGTTAAAGCTTCATGTCGGTAGGTATATAAATCATTTTTAAAGATATTGATTTATTAAATTCTTGTTGTAAAAATATAACATTAACACATATAAATCATATAGAAAACAAAATGACAAACACTATAAAGTGAACGAATCGGGTCTTGATTTTGATATATTTGACTTTGTTGTTGCACATTCGAGAATAAAGAATTGGTTCTATTTGATGTCACAGCCCCAAACTTGTTGGAATGATGGGGCTTAAATGTCATATATCTTACTATTAATACTTTATTTAATTGTATCTTTGTCTTAATTTTACTGTCACATAATCTAAAATATTTGACAATATGGGAAACACTTCGATATTATTTTTTACTACCTCCAAAAGAAGGTCAAGTTGCAAACACAAAAACAATACAGATACACGACAAACAATTATTTATACAAAATTTACATTAATAATGCCTACGATAGCTATTATCAACAAGAACCAAAAGTTTCTCGAAATGTGGAATGCTTAATCAACATTATCAAAGGTTTTAGAATCCCAATTGGCTTACCTTGACATTTTATCAATAAAGTGTACATTCCAATTAATTGTGGTGATGAATTCCATTGGGTGTTGGCTATCGTCGTTCTGAAAGAGAGGTGCATCCGAGTTTATGACTCGATGTTGGAAAGAAGACATTCTAGGCCATCATTTAAGATACAAAAGCTGACCAAAATATTACCTACTTATCTTTATATAGGTAACTTTTTGGATCAAAAGGTTCTACTAATTGGTCAACAATTGAAGCATACCGAGATAAAATGGGCAATCCATTTGATGTAGAATATGTTGAAGGAACTGCTCAACAACCCATTGATAGCCTGTAAGTATCAATCAAGAATCATGATTTAGTTTTATTTCATAAATTTCACAACTTACATTAATTTGGAGATATAGAGTATTTGATTTTTACAAACGCATGTATTGCGGTTTTTTTCTTGCCGCTTACGCTGAGAATTTGAGTGATGGATTACAAGTACCAAATGAAGGACTTGATGCCGTATTACTCCATAAAATATATGCTACTCTTTTATAGAAATACGGAGAAGAGAAAGCTTAGAAATCATATGCAAGCGACATTAAAGATCCATGACGACCATAGTTGAATTCCATTGTACCAGATGAAGAACAACTTGTCCATATTGAGTAGATCTTTATAGTGTGAGTCTATCAAATTAATAACCTCTCCTTAGGAATTTTTGGCACTAAAACTTAAATTGTTGATTTATTTGTTTAGTAGATCATCTGTACCCATAACAATTTTTTTACATTTTATTTATTTGTTGATTTATTTCATGTAATTTTTGAAAGGTTCAATTTATTTTATTTTGTCTGTGTTATCCTTAGATTTGAACTTATTAATTAAAATGGAATACAAGATTTAAATATTGCAACAGATAATGTATCTGTTGTAACAGACGACATATTTGTTAGAAATTATCAAACAGATTTTGACATATATTGCAACATGTAGGTCATCTGTTAGAAATTATCAAATAGGTCTTCCCAATATTTTGATTTGTTCCAATAGATGATCTAACTGTTGCAACAGATAGACTTAGATATAAACATCTGCATAATACAATAGATGACCAACATATTGTAATAGATAAACTATCTATCAGAACAGATAGACTATCTATTATAATACATAGATAATTAGTTTCATTTTAAAAAAATTCAATTTTTATCAAATATAAAAAAAATTAGCACGAAAAAAATTGTCATGGTGTTGTATTTCTACATCTTCTTTTTTTATACACAGGCTCTAAGCATTTAGATAGTACCCCAAAAGCCCAGATCTCTTGCATTCTTGCCACAGTGTTGTCGCATAGAAAAGTAGTTGGTTTGGGCATTTCTGTGTTAGTTAGCAAACATTTCATTTGTGCAAGTACGTACGACCCGCATGTAGCACCAGTTTTAGTTTTTGGAAGGGCCTTGTCCTTGTTTCGACCTTCAAAATCTCTTATTTTCTTCAGCACTTTTGCTGGCAAATGATTCATCAGTATACTCTGTCTCAATAAGTTGGGGAATAATGCCAATAGTGGTTGCATCTTGGTAAAAAATCTTCCTCATTGAAGATAGGTATGGTCCAGACATAAACCTTCATCATTCCCTTCTCAAGTAGTATCTCGATAGCCAGAATTTTTTTCTCCATGTTCATGACTGCAAGAATCCTCTTTACTTTAGCCCAGTCCTTGCCATATGGAGATGACCTCTTTCCTCTAATATAATTAATTATATCTTCATCCCATTCAAATTCAGAAAGTAACGAATAAAATCCCAAGCTATCGGGAGTTGACGCTAGCTTAATAAGCTCATCTTACCTATCCTTGAAATTATTGTAGAAGAAGGTCCATTATCCTATCGCCAGTATCATAAGCATTTGGGTACGCTAATTACCTACCCCTCATGAGGCAGAGACTTTTATCTACATATTGTGATATAAAAAGAAAATTTTAATTGGGTTAGTAATTGAAAAAAAGAAAACCAAAGTGGAAAGATGCAATAGATGGACCATCTATTGCACTGGGTTTTCTGAATTTGTTAACAGACTACCCATCTAATGCAACTTATGTAACATATGGATAATCTGTTGCAACAGAACCACCACCAGTAGCACCAGAATACACAACCGTTGCAACTGATGACACATCTGTTGTGTAGCTTTTTCTTCATGAAGTAGATTAGAAGGCTAGGTTAGGAAAAGTAAAATTATCGTGTCCACGTACCACACATAAATATCTGTCATCTTCTTGAAGTCTTGGGGAAAAGGTATTCATGGTGAAGGTTTTGCACGTTGCTTGAAATTTATTGTCTTTCTCTGAACAACCTTCTGTTTGGCATCAAGTTTTGCATATATGTCCACCTTCTTCAATGGTCCCTGAACTTCAAGAAATTTTGGAGGAGAAGGAGTTGCAATTTTTTTTGTTTCATAATTGAGATTATATGTCTAATTGCTTTTTTATACTTCCTTAGGAGTTTATGGCTCACTTACCTTTTTGGATGTTGTGACACCCCTTTGGATTTCTATTTCTCGATAGCTTTAGCAATAATATCTATTTTTCAAAGATTTTATCCTATTTGTCCATGCATTCTTGGCATTTGCAATGAGAACATGAGGGTAAATAGGGGTGAGAGGGACTACTATAAGGGTGGGAGGGACCGATGTAAGGGTTAGAAGGACTAGTATAAGGGGTGATTTCAAACATTTTGTTTTTTATTGAGCATAAACATGCTCATCATCAAGACTCGCATCAGCATCAGCATGGCTACCACCAACATGAACAATACCCCCAGAAGCAATACTCGAATGTATTACAACAAGTTGGTCATGAAGATCCTCAATATTAGGCTGACCTTGCCTAGCTGCTCTTCTTATGGCTGTTGCACTAGCCAATTCCTTCTATATTAACTATACCGTTGGGTCTGAAATTGTATCAACAAGACCTAGAGTAATAAAATAAGTCATTCCCAACTCCTGCTCAGTAGGCACGATCCATGGATGCATAACCTAAAAAAAGATAGATACATTTAAATGAAATAATAATTTGCAGTTAGTTGGGTAATATGTTAACACAGATAATTTATACAATAGATAATGTTTATGTTGCAATAGATGATTCATATGTGGAAACAAATTAGCCTTCTGTTACATTAGATTACCCATATATTACATAAGTTGTAATAGATGGGTAATCTGTTAAGTCAGATTCAGAGAACTGTTGCAAAAAATGACTCATCCATCATAACAGATTACCAATCTATTGCACCAGACAGGTAATCATTTAAGATAAATTATAACAGATTACTAGTCTGTTGTAACATATGAATCATCATTTTAATATCTTTCTTTGAGTCAAATTATTTACTTAAAAGAAAACTTACCGCATCATTCGGAGGGTTAGAGAGATCAACCTCCTTAATTCTTGTGTTGTTCTTTGCAGACAACCACTTAAGGACCCTTGGATGAGAAACCTCATCTAGGTATTCCTTGATTTGTTTTCAGAGGGGAGGAATGGTTTCAAATGCCTAAGCATAAAAAATGTAAATAGAAAACAAAACAAATAATGTCATAATAATATTCAATATAATTATAAACAAATGCAATAGTATACAAATAGTGATTATATTTACCATGAAAGCCTTAGGAAAGCCAGGATAACTTTGTCAATAATTATTTGAAAGTCAACTTGTAGCTGTCATATCCCCAGGGATAATTGTTGAATTTCTCAAGATCCTCATCAAGTTCTAACAAATTATCTTCTATGACTTTGTAGACTTTTGCTAATATAACAGAATGGGCAATCCAAACTAAGCATAATTGCTCCTTGTACTTATTTGGTATGGATTTATCCTTGAGATCTTCTAACAATATCATGGCTCTATAGCCATATCCAACAATGTCCACAACCCTTCGATTTTTTCTTTGCGTTTGTTGGTTTTGGTGGGTGGTCACTTGGATAATGCCTTGCCTTTTTTGATGGTGGTGGTTTGTGATGAGTGGTGAGTTTATAACTCATTTTCACTCATTATTTGTGCATATTACCTTGTTTTAAATGAATAAATGAGAAAAAATTTATAGATAGATGCACTAATATTCACTCTTTGCAGGAATAAAGTTGAGGAGACCAAAAGATATGGATGGGAGCTGAAAAATAATAAAAAGGGAACAAAGAAGAGTGCAGCTGAAGACCTGGAATACATCAGCCTTAATTATCATGACTGTGGTACTCTATCCGTGGTTGCGATCAATTAAGATGGCAAAAACAATGCGGTCATAGCACACAACAACGGTTACATGGTCGCAATCGCGGGGAGCTATGCGTGATCGCGGTTAAGCAGGAATATGCCTAGTGGTAGATCTGTAAAAGTACTTAGATACATCCCAAGATATATTTAAGCAAAAAACCCTTTCTCTTTAGAAATAATTAGCTTAGAAAATATCTTAGAATTTAATACTTGAAACCCTAATCTTGGGCTAGTGTGTAATCAACTTTGGAGAGTCAAATTTCTTAGTTTCTTGTTGAAGAATAGATGTCTTGAATGAACTATATGGTATATTTCTCTTTTCTTTCTTCATGAGTAGCTAAATAAATTGGTCTTGGGATTATGTTGAATTAGTGTATGATTGTGTATGGGTATTGTTATGTTTGTATGGATTTAGTTGTTGAGTTTGGATTTCACCATTGCTTGAACATATGAGTTGGAATTTGATGGGTGAAAACTCCAAATTCCTAAATGGATTTGATGGGCGAAAGCTATAAACTGTAGAAACCCTTTGTCATCCTCTAAAGAGGGACTTAGGTGAAATTAGGTAACCCATAACATCCTCGAAAGAGGGTTATCGAGGGACAAGGCAATGGTGAACAACTAAGCCTATGGGTTACTACCCTTTCCAATCTTAGAAATAAGTGTTTAGGGATGATGACTTATGTTAAGAGCATCATCCTAGAAATAAGGATGCTTGGTTGAGGTTTTGGGTGGTTTTATAAACTCCACACTTTTTAGGTGCTTGAAAGAGCCAATGAGTGAAATCGTTGGGGTTTTATTGAAATATTGACCTCAACGACCTTCGACTTAGCCTATCCATTAATTAACAACTAAATACCATACTAAACCAACATGATCCTACATGATTTACCTCTAAGGATACACGATCCTAAGAATTTTCTAAACCTTGAATTCTAATCAAAGATATCATTTACTGATTAGTAGCTAAAGGTAGTAGTTAAAAAGGATTCCCAAACAAATCCCCCCATTTAATTATACATGTCTTTTTCTTTAGCATTTCGTATGATCTTATAGTAATTGGAATACCTATAGGTCTAAAGTTTATAGTATTCACTCCTCAAGATTCGACCCCAATTTACATTGGGTTACTTGACAACGACCACCTCACCCCTTAATTATGGGAGTGAGTTAAGCATTATCAAAATGGCACCATTGTCGAAGAGTGAAATATAGATTTTTCTTGTGTGATATTATTCTTGCTTTGGAGCATCTGGAGTGTCACACTGTATTTTCCTTGTTGTTTTTGAATCTTTTGTAGGTAATTCTAGCATCAACAGAACCATGAGTGAAGGCCCTAATCATGTGGAACCAACAATGACACTTGGAGAGGGAGAAACTTAAATGATATAGGTCAGGCGAGTGATAATCATATCCCACTATGTCATGGGGGCGAGACATTTTATATGACTAGTACCATGCTTCATGTGTTGCAAATAAATAGGCTATATGGAGGTCAAGAACATGAGGACCCATATGTCACTTAAGGAATTTTTGGATTTGTGCACACCATTTAACATTCGTTGCACCACTCTAGAGGCCTTTTGGCTTCGTTTATTCTGTTCTCATTAACGGGTGAAACATTAGTGTGGTTCCACTTACTCCCTACAAACTTAATCACTTCATGGAGTGAGCTCACAAGGATTTTCTTAGACAAATACTCCCATACCTCCAAGGTCTATCAACCAAGATATGAAATTATGAATTTTAGACAGAGGAGCAGGGAACCACTTCATGAAGTGTGGGAGATATTTCATCGGAAATTAGCCCAATGCCCAAACCACGAGATTCTAGGAAAGACACTTTTTCAAATATTCTATCAGGTACTTGAGCCTTTGAACAAAATGGTGGTAAACAATATGGTGGAAGGGTCTTTCTTAAACTTGTATTTCAATGCGGTTACAAAAATGCTGAGAGAGGTAACTAATCAAAATTAGGAATGGCATACACAAGATTACAATATCTCCACTAGATCTTCACTCAAGGCCATGGTTATCAAGGAACAATAAAAGCGGGGAGGCGATCAAGAGGAAACCTTGGCAAAGATATTGACTTAACTTATGCTCCTAACCAAGTATGTCATGGGTGCTCCAACAATAGCCTATGGCAAGGATGATGAAGAAATTCGATATTTAGCAAACCCCTCGGAGGGTTCCCACCCGACCTACTATAAGAAAGGTGGGAGTCAAGGTTGGATAAATTGGGTTGGTAGTTGAGTTTGGAGAGAATTGTAGAATAATATTGCTATTTCATACCTCATCATGATCGGGTTTCTAACAAAGAGTCAAGCTCCATTGACGCTGATAGAGGTAGAACGGAGGATCTCCTTGCAAAAATTTTGAACAAACTTAAGGTAACGGACAAAATGGTCCATGAATTAAAAGAGGACTTCATTTCACTCTCTAGAATAGTTGTCTCCCATTTGATCTATATTAAAGAATTGGCAAATCAAATGGGTTTAGTCTTCGCGCATCTAGACGCTAAACCTAAGGAGAAATCCACTACTGGCACACTCACCACCCTCTAAAACTATGATCAAATCTTGGTGATACGTGCAGAGAGTGAAAGATAAAGAAAGAGCACATGATGGTGGACTTAGGTGGGAAATTTCCCAAGACTCGATAAAAAAAAGGTGGTCCCAAAGTCTAATCGACAAAGAGAAGAAAGAGGTGAAAAACATTATTGGTTACCTAATTGATGAGGGAGAGTTTGATAAGTATGGTCCTTTGGACCCTCCTTTATAAATTGATACGTACCAACGTCATGCCATAATGATAACTAAGGCACTGTGTGGGAGGCAACCCACAAAGCCATGAGGATAACTCGTATCCTTTTTATTATATTTTTATAGTTTTGATGGTTAGTTTTCGTATATGAATAAATCATACATGTGTGACACTATGGAGAGCTTTGCATAAGCTTAGAAAAAAAGAAGTGTGTATTTCAATTGAGCAGAAAAAGCTGAATAAGGGAAAAGCAGGGTAGCAACCATGCCCTCGATTATTGTGACCACGATCCCCAGGTGCGATCGCGGCTACCCACCTGTTCATGATCGCGATCAGTCAACTGCGATCATAGGAATAGAAACTAGTTGATTTATTGACTACCTCCCTAATTTTCTCACTCTTACTCAAGTTCTTGCATGCAGGAATCATCTAATCTCAAGATAATTGGTGATGGTACAGAATATGAAAAGAATAGTGGCCTTTGATGGAGTTCCAGAGAGCGCCTTTATCTCTTTGTTAGCTTTGGTTATTCCTGCAGTAGGGTCACTGCAACCTTTTCGGTTTGGGGTGTTCCCTTATTAATTTTATTTGGGGTTGTATTATTTATATTGTTGTGAATTTTCTATTCTTTTTTATTATTCTTATCGTGATCCTTATTTGGGTTGTAATATTAGGGCACTCTGATGGTGTTTCACATTTGCATGGCTTAGCTATTTTGTCTTGAGTTGGCTATTCCAGCCTAAATTTCATTCGACAAGCTTTTCCTTCATAATTGGGTTTCCAACCATAGGTGCAAGGGAAGTATGAGTACCCGTGGCATCAAGACTATAGAATGCAAGGAAAGTCTGAGTACCTGTAGCATTAAAAAGTTGGGGTTGCACTAAGATCCATTGGTGAAATCTAAGTAACCATATGGTGGATCGCCCATACTATGAACTTCAATGTGAGATGATAACTTGGATGGTTTCCATGCTTTGCAAATTATATGTGGTGTGGATGCAAAAGAAAATAGCCCTATCCATTTGAAAATTTCAAAATATTCGAAGGCATGGGCATGAGCAACTTTGTGACAAATTTTTTCCCTCTTCCTATGACTGCAAAAGTTGACTTTGAAAAAACAATGAATACTCTATCTTTGTCTCGATCGGGTAGAACAATTGAATCCCCTTTACGACATTCGTATGCCATGTGTGTGGGGTTAATTGTCTCCATCTCATCTGTACTTATACTATCTAGAACTTGCCCCCTTAGTCTTTCAAAGCTAATGTTTGACTGTGCTTGGTTGGTAAAATGATCATAGGCCATCTTGTGATTTTGGAAGTCCACTTTAGCCTAAAGAGCCTGGCAATACATAAGAGTTACCCCTAGTCACCCTTTTCAAGCCTTTGGACTTTTCTTTGGCAACCGCATTACAAGCCATGCCCCTTCTATTAATATGCCCTTGAACCCTATCCTCCTTGAGCTTGAGAATACAAATTGAGGCTAAAATCTAAGTTGGGGGTGGTGGAAAGAGAAAGAAGTATAGTTGATCCATGAAGTCTTAAGAAGGTTCCTACAATCTTGAAAAAGTGAAGCTTTTTGGATTTGAATAAAGAAAAGATCCCATAAGGGAAATAAAGGTTTTCTCTATGTTCAAAAATTATAGAAGAAGAAAAAAAGAGAAAAGTGGGAAAACCAAGAAAAAGAAAAGGTAGGCAAAATAGTAAAGTGAAAAGAAGTGGCAATAAGTGAAGAATGAAAAAGGTAAGATATAGAAGTTTAAGGAGGTTGTAGCCTTGTGTTCCTAAGTTGATCTCCTACCCTACCCTAAACCTACATTACAAGCTCAATAAGCTCTTTGTGATTCCCAACCAAGTGTAGTCATTGTAGTGGTGACTGAAAATAGGGGAAAGCCTATGAAATGGTACTTATTAAAATGGAGAATTTCTTGAGAGAGTGAGTGATTGAACTTAAAATTCCTTATTGCAGGATTGGTAGCTAGGTGTGTGGATTTCTTCTTTCTTGTAAGGAGGCATGTGAACTAGTTAAGGCGGGTAATTTTGTCATCTACTGCATAATGAGATAATTGAAAGTATTGCATGTTTAAAGTCAGTATGTGAGTCATTTCTAGAGCAATAGTAGTTGTTACATGGTTGATCCTCAAAGTCTATTTCATTCTTCACTATTCCATTTTATGATGAGGGGAGATGTTAAAATCCTATTTGCCCATGTGTAAAAAACTTTTTATGATAGAAATCTAGTCTGAGTCATCATGATCATTGGGTGATAGAATGAGGTCACACATATAAAATTGTCTCATAGTAAGAGGTAGAGTTTCTTAAGGAAAGGCAAGGTCTTAAGGTGGGGGTGTTCATGAGTGGTGAGTTTACCACTCATTCACACTCATTATTTGTGTTCATTATCTTAGTTTGAATGAATAAATGAGACAAAATCTATGGATAGATGCACTAATATCCACTCTTTGTAGGAATAAAGTTGAGGAGACCAAAAGGATGTGGATGTGAGCTGAAAAATGATAAAAAGGGAACAAAGAAGAATGCAACCGAAGACCTGGAATACATCAGCCTCGGTTACCATGACTGCGGTCCTTTATCCGTGGTCGCGGTCATTCAAGACGGTCAAAATAATGCGGTCGCAGCACACAACTATTGTCACATGGTCGTGCTCATGGGGAGTCATGCGCGATTGCATTTAAGTAGGAATGTGCCCAAGGGCAGATCTGTAAAAGCACTTAGACACATCCCAAGCCATATTTAAGCAAAAACCCCTTTCTCTTTAGAAAAACTTAGCTCATAAGATATCTTGGAATTCAAAACTTGAAACCCTAATCTTGGGATAGTGCGTAACAAACTTTGGAGACTCAAATTTCTTAGTTTCTTGTTGAAGAATGGATTCCTTGAATGACCCATATGGTATATTTCTCTTTACTTTCTTCATGAGTAGCTAAATAATTTGGTCCTAGGATTATGTTAAATTAGTGCATGATTGTGTATGGGTATTGTTGTGTTTGCATGGATTTTAGTTGTTTAGTATGGATTTAACCATTGCTTGAGATTATGAGTTGGGATTTGATGGGTGAAAATTCCAAATTCCCAAATGGGTTTGATGGGCGAATGCTCTAAGATCTAAAAACCCTTTGTCATCCTCGAAAGAGGGACTTACGTGAATATTAGGTAACTCGTAATACCACCAATAGAACCACTAATACCACCAATACCAATACTACCACCAATTCCACCAATACCAATGCTAAGACTACCACCACCACAACTAAGGCCACCACCAACACCACCAATACCAATACCACCACCAATGCCACCAAAACTAATACTAATACCACCACCACCACATAAACCACCAATACCACTACCAAGACCACCACCACCACCACCACCAAGACCACCAACACCATCCAATAACACCACGATAATCAATGGAACACTCCGACAAAAACTAGGATTTTCTCATGTTCTTCCTACATTTTTAGCATCAAAATGCAAAATTGTTAACCCATTCTCGAAGATAATACAACTAAAGTCTTGTTTTTAATCATTAACTAAAAATTCCTAATTTTTAGAAAAAAGAATAGATATAAAACTCTTCTCAAACTCTATTACCTATAAAGACATAAAATGATGGATACAAGTAAGAATGAAGTCAAAATAACAACTATGTGGTCGAAAATGGGAAGAAAATCAATTTGTTGTGAAGAATTTAGCAATATGTTGAGTTGTTGCTATTTGTATTGTTGAGAGAGAAAGAAAAGAGCCAGAACACAAGATTTGAAATGCTAAAATATTTTTCCCGCAAATGGATGATTTGTATGGGTTGATTTGTATTTTGAAAAAGAATGACAAGTTTTGAAAATATTAATTTGATCTGAATTAATCTTAATTAATTTTTTAAAAGTAATAAACTTTAACTGTTTCATCGTAATAAATTGTATTAAGTTCAATTGAAATGTTAATGAATTTAATAATATTTCAATTAATAATTTAATATGAATCACTTTAACTCAAATTATCAATAGATGACTAAGGTCAGGACAAACGCAACTCCAACAATATGCAATTGTAATGATGCAAATCCAACAACATACAATTGCAATGACTCAATTGAAAATGTAGTTGACCCTGTCAACACATCCCTAATTATATCTAAATCAATTTAGATATTTAAATATTAATTTAATATGAATTGTTTCAACTTAAATTGATCACTCGACGACTCAAGTCAAGATGAACGCAACTCTAACAACATGCAATTGCAATGACTCAATTAAAATTGTAGTTGACCCTATCAACCCATCCCTAATTCTAGAAAAATCAATTTAGATTTTTCAAATAATAATTTAATATAAATTATTTCAACTCAAATTGATCTGTTAATGACTCAGGTCAGGATGAACGCAACTCCAAAAACATGCGATTGCAATAACTCAATTGAAATTATAGTTAACCGTATCAACCTATCCCTAATTCTAGATAAATAAATTTAGATATTTCAAATAATAATTTAATATGAATCATTTCAACTCAAATTGATCAACCGATGACTCAGGTCAGGACGAACGCAACTCTAACAATATGCAATTGCAACGACTCAATTAAAATTGTAGTTGACCCTATCAACCCATCCCTAATTCTTGATAGATTAATTTAGATAGTTTAAATAATAATTTAATATGACATATTTCAACTCAAATTGATCAGTCGATGACTTAGGTCAGGACGAGCGCAACTCTAACATCATGCAATTGCAATGACTCAATTAAAATTGTAGTTGACCAGATCAAGCCATCCCTAATTCTAGCTAAATAAATTTAGATATTTCTAATAATAATTATATAGGAATCATTTCAGGATTAACCTGTTGCAATAGATGACATATCTATTAAAAATTATTAAATATTTATAGGCATCTATTAAAACAGATGTTCAACTTGTTCAATTTGTTGTAACAGATGACTTATCTATTGTAAATTATCAAATATATAAAGTAATCTATTTTAACAGATGACTTATCTATTTTAAATTTTCAAGAAGAGACTAGTAATTTGTTGCAACAAATGACTTATCCATTTTAAATTATCAAGCAGAAAAAGTAATCTATTGCAGTAGCTGACTTATCTGTTTTGAGATCTTTTTTCTATTTTAAAGGAATTTTTGTTCGAAATAAAAAAATACTAAGGTTGTAAAAAATATTTGTTGGATAACTCAAAAATCTCCTCCTTAAGTTGTCTTATCTTGTCCTTTCAATGTCACCATCACCGTCTCCTCATTCTCCTCAAAGCGTTTCACCACTATAAATTATTAATTTAATGAATATTTGACCCCATCTTTATTATATCTCCTCTCTCAGCCATAAAATAATTCATCTATCTTCTTTCTCTTTCTCTTCTCTTTAGGGTAATCCCAACCTTCTCCTTTTTTTCTCTCTTTTCTCTCTTTTTTTCCTAAGGATCTTTTAGGATCTCAACCAATCTATATTTTTTCTCGACTGAAATTTGGACCAGGGCAATAACTATATTAATTTTATACTAATTTGTAGTAGTACGAGGCTTTAGAGTCCTTTCAAAAGACTATTGAATCCTTAAAATCAGTCCAATCACTATTGAATCTTTACATTGTCACCAAAAACTTTGATCCCCTCTCCAAAATTGACACATAAACATTAGAAAAATCATCATTAAACCATAACAGGGTATCTACACCACCTACTTAGTCCCTCATCCTTATCAATTCAAACCTATCAATCTTAACAGTAAAATGCAATATCTTGTTTGAATGATTAATGCCTAATTGGTAAAGAACAACATTTACAAAATTAGTGTACTTTATGTGTGTTTTCGCAATAACATGGCCAGAATACATACTTCCAACATATGAAGTGGTTCCATCTACAAGCAGCTTATTCCTCCGAACCAATCTTTACTTTAGCCTTTTATATGGCCGGGAAAAGGTTGACACACTTTCACTTTCTTTTATCTACAAATAAGAGAAAAACAATTGATGTCTACAACAATCATTCCAACAGATGAAACATCTGTTGCAAAGAGCATTCAATAAATTTGTTGAAAGTAGATTACCCATCTATTCGACAAATTACCCATCTATTGCAACAAGCATTCCAACAGATGGGTCATCTATTGCAATAGGTGACATATCTATTGTAGCAGGTGATCACCCTATTTCAACAAATGGGTTATCTATTTGAATAAATTAAATCATCTTTGCTACTGGTTTGAATTCTTCCAACAGATACTCCGTCTATTACAACAGATGGGTCATCAATTGTAAGACCTATTTGGATTTATTCCAATAGTTGATTCTTTAGTTACAACAGATAGTTCATCTGTTTAAGACCTATTTTAATATCTTCCACCATATGTTCCAACACCACCAACACCAACAACAACATGAATAATAAATAAAGAATAACATATATTCCAACACTATCAACAACACCAACACTGCATGTTCAGATAACACCAACACCAATACCGCCAACAACATCAACAAAAGCATCAACAAGAATGAAACAAACAAAATACAAACAAAAAAACTAATACTGTCAACAAGGTTTTTTAAGTTTACCCAACAGATGACTTTTTTCACACATTTTAATAAAAATAATGGTTCATTCATTTAAGACTTAAAAAACACCTTTCCTTTAATTTTCTCAATAATTAAGATATGGGTAATGGGTAAATATGTAAAAAAATAACAGATGTAAATAATTAATTCAAATAGCATGTAAAGAAGAAGATGAGAAGGAAAAAGCAATATTGAACCATCTGTTAAAAAGACTGGTTATCTGTTGGGTTTGTGGCTCCAACTATATTTTGTTGTTCCAATAGATTACCCATATGTTGCAACAAATTGGTCATCTATTGGAGGAACATATTCCAGTTTCATGAACTTTATTATGTTCTTCCCGCAAATATCCATCTGTTACAGCAGATGGGTAATCTGCATAAAATAATTTTGTTGTTTGTTGTATTTTGTTCCTGTTTTACCTCTTTTTATTGATGCACAAGTTAATGAAAAAAATATTTATATAACAAATAATAACATTAACGTTAACAACAATGAGTTAAAAATATCAAAGTCCATAACAAATAACAACACAAGTTTTGCTATTACAACAATCATGGTGGATTACGATATGAACATGTAGTTCTTTTATGACCAACGTTCTTACATTTGGATCACTTATTTTTTCTTGATGTAAATTATTCTCTGACTCTACGCGTCCTGTTATATCGCCTACTTCCCAGTTTGATAGTGCTTGGTTCAATATATGGAGGTATTAATCTCCCGAAAAGCTCTAAAGGAACAAACCAAGATTCTTCAGGAGGAACTAGATTAATATTCTCACTATATGCCATTATATATCTTTCCACCGAATAATACAAATCTTAATCTTCTCTGAATCACATATGTGATAATTTTCATAAACATTAATGATAAATCTGTCAGAACTTAAGTTTCACAATCCTTAACCACTACTTGCACTTCGGATTAAAACATAAAGACTTTACTCGAATAAATCAACTTCTTTAGTCTAAAGTATTTTTTCAAGCAAGTAATAAACAAAGAAGTAGATAGTTTTATCTTATCCTTGAATGAAATTCCCTTGTAAAAGACAGTCTCATTAACTTGACAATTGCCCAACTGTGTTGATAGAGAAGAACTGCCCACTGTATTGCTCACAACAATGGGCGTAGGTGTTTGATCATCATCTGGAATATTCATGTCCAGATCATTGAACTTATCATCAAATATGTCTTATTGTTCTTGTTTTTCTACATTGTTGTTCTCATTCTCTCTTGATTTTTTAACCATGTACACCCTTAACACCGGCCTAGCTGAATCACTAAGATAAGCACATAACTAAACCTGATCGGTTATCTTGAAAGGTAGTACCCTCTAATTTTCAAAGAAGTTGTGCATATAGCTGATGATGAGTTCTTTTGGTTGACAATTCAATCCACAATAGCCGATGATTTAGTTTACAAAATTGTAATGCAAAGCATCACTTTGGACTATCATAACTACCGTCTCTAGTATTTTACCCTCCTTCCAATACCGTACATATCGATTTATTTTCTCGATCTATTCACCATAACAATCCACCCCTATTGTTATTGATACCTCTATTAGTGGTACCTAAATAAAGTCATTTGTTAAAAAATGTTAATAATGACATCATAATAAAATTAATAGTGATTTTATAGTGCTGTAACATGAACCCCAACAGATGAGTAATCTATTGCAACAGGTGAAAAATATGTAACAACAAGTCATTGATATGATGTAACAAATGACTAACCTGTTGGGATTCATGCTATGGTACTATAAAACCTGAAGCTTATTCCAACAGATGAGTAATTCATTGTAACAGGTGAATCATTTATTGCAACAGATTATCCATCTATTTCAATAGATGAAGTGCCTATTGGGATTGATATTACAGTACTAAAGAACCTTTGAAGCTGATTCCAATAGATGAATGACATGCTACAGAAGATAACTAACCTATTGCAACAGATAAGTTACCTATTGCAATAGATAACTTATCTATTAGAGTTGATTTTAGGTTCTGTTCCAACAGGTGACTAATCTAGTTCAACAGATGACTCCTCTGTTGCAACAGATAACTTTTCTGTTGCAATAGATGATCAATATGTTCAATTCATATTACGACACTATAGAACCAAAACATGAATCCAATATATAATTCTTTTATTATAACAGATAATTCATTTGACGCAATAAATGAGTGATTTATTAAAATAAATGATTGTTACACTGGATTCGTGTTCAGGTTCTATCCATTATTGAAAAAATAACACAGTAGCAGTGTACCCATGTTATGACCCAAGGCTACCTTTTAGTCGTAACAACAGTGCATACGGTCAAAAGTGACCACAAGCTAACCCATGTTCTTGTATCTGCTGTGAGCACTAAATAAATATGAACATAACACCTATACGGAAGGTAAACTAAGAAGGAAAAATAAATTTGAATACTAAAATACCAAATCAATCGTAAGTCAAAAACATCTAATAAAAACTAAAAGTAACTAACTGACTGTGTAACTGACTATTTGAACATCTGAAAGACTCCAAACTAACTAACGAGTTGATCGGAAGAGTTCCAACTAACTCTGGCTGATGAAATAAAATGAAATACTGAAATAACTAAATAAATATAACACGTCCTTGATGGATGAGGACTCACCACTATAATTGCTGGATTATGCTAAAATGTCTAACTGCGGTAGGGAAACTATGCGTCCGAACATATGAGATAAAACATCATAGCGCAAACAAGAGTATGCGGTCAGTACTTTGAATGTACTGGTATATAAGATGAGGTTAGTCTGATATACATGGGTTACTGTTCATAGGAAATAAGGACTAAATGAAAAGCATAAGATAACTGAGCATGAATGCATGAAACTTTAACATCTGAGAATGCAAGATGAAGCATAAATCTGTAATCTGAAAGAATATAAACTGTATAACTGAATAAGTGAAGCTCTATAACTTGGTCAAATAAACCTGAATAGAGAATACACTGAATTACTGTACTGAGACTGTGGGAGGTCTCATATAACTGACATGCCTTAATTTGAGCTAATTGGGGTCGAACCTGTAACCCCAGTTGGAGGCTGTCAGTACTGTGCAATGGGTACTAGTACTGGTCACGTGGATCTACTAATCTGGTGTCTCGAAGGACTAGGGAGTCATTTCTAAACTGGAGGGTGACCCCTAACAGAGTGTCAGTCCTAAACTAGAGGATGACATCTCATAATCTTACACTGGCTATGTAGTTCTGGAACTTAGGGACTGCTATATGGACCCAGTCCTAAATAGAGGGTGAGCACCCATCCCTAGGTTCACTCGGTGCTATATCCTACTCCCACTGAACTAACACTAGTACTGTACTGAACTAAACTCAACTAAATCTTATTATGCAATTGATATTGCTCATCATGACTATGAATAGCTAAGTAGACTGATAAGATTCATGGAGTAACTATTTGTACACCTGAAAGGCTGAATTTATGTAAATCATATAGGTATCGGGTGTTGATAACCCATCAGCACTAAATAGAATTAACAATAATGCCATATAAAAGCTTTAAAACCATAGTAGGGGATTATTGCCAAAACCCAACACTTAGGAATTTTATCAAACACATGAAAGTCATGAACTTAACCAGTGGAATGGGTAAATCATGCAACAATAACATGATTACAAGACTAAAATCATAACTTAGGGATTTAACGTGAAGATTACATCATTTAAAACATGTAATGGCTCATCCTACTTTAAAAACACTTATAAACATAACTTGTAATTGAATTCACAAGAGATTTATGGAGATATTTCAAATTAAACATGAAAAACTCGTAATTAAAACCAAAAAGGTCTTCTTGGACTCCATGGGTAAAAGGAACCCATGGATGAACATCATACATACCTCGCTAGATGAATTCGTGAAGATTTTTGAGAATTTCTTGAGATTTGAAGCTTGAATTCCTTGATTGCTTGAGTAATGGTTAGGGTTTATTATTTAGGTAGAATATAGTTTTCTTGGGAGATTTTATGAGTAATAGGGCAAATAATGCTCCTTGGGGACCTAAATTTCATGTTATGGATGAGTTTGGGTGAGGGAAATTGACCCAAACACCTAAAAATAACAAGGAATCAAAAGCTAGATGGTAAAAAGATGGGGCAGTACGGGCTCTGAAGCAGTGCACCGGAGGGTGCTATACGGGCTTATCTCGATGATGCTACTGTTTTGGATTTCCAAACAAACCCCTACGCTCATCTAAAAATTGTGAAAGTTACTCGAGGATCACTTTGAAAAACCCCGATCCAGAATCAACTAAAAAATCAATGTTCAGACGTCGAGAAGGTCAAAATAAAATGATTGAAGTTTAGGGGTCGTGGAAATGACTAAGTACCAATACTTAGGCTAATTTCTAAGCTTTGGACCCATTATGCATATAATTGAGAGCTGAAATAAGTTAATAATTTTATGGGGTATTACAATATCTCCCCCTAGGAACATTCATCCTTGAATAAGACTGGTAAGCTGAGAACACAGGGGAAATTGAGATCATAAACTGAACATTCATGACTGAAAACATGATTGCATAACCGAGTCTGAAATATGATACATGAACTGAACTGAATGTATGAAATGACATGAGATAGGTTACGTAGCTGAAATTGAGAACTAAAAATAATCAATATGAGGAAAATCATCACCCTAAGTTGAATCTGAGTTTGCGGAAGAAAGATGAGGGTACTTGGTTCACATATCTACTTCTGCTTCCTAAGTGGCTCTCTCACTGGACTGATTCCACTAAAGAACCTTGATTAAGGGAACTTCTTTGTTCCTTAGTCTACGAATCTGATGATCAAGGATCTCAATTGGGATTTTTTCACAGGAAAGTCTATCATGAACATTTATACTTCCTAATGAAATAACTACAGCTGAATCACCAATACACTTCTTTAACAGGGAAACATGGAACACTGGATACACTGACGCCAAATCTGTAGGCAACTCTAGCTCATAAGCTACCTTTCCAAAATGACTCAAGATCTTATATGGGCCAACATAATGGGGACTGAGTTTCCCTGTCTTGCCAAATCTCTTTACTCCCTTCATGGGTGAGATTTTCAAATAAACTAAATCACCACTCTCAAACTCAATATCTCTTCTTCTCATATCTTCATAGGATTTTTAATTGCTTTGGCTGTCTTTAGCCTCTCCCAAATCAATTGAAGTTTTTCCATGGCCTTAAAAATTGAATTGGGCCCTATTAAAGTACCTTCACCTGCCTCAAACTAACCAATAAGAGATCTATATCTTCTTCCATAAAGAGCCTCAAACGGCGCCACCTGAATACTGGAGTGATAAGTATTGTTTTAGGCAAACTAAATCAAAGGTAGGTGATCATCAAAACTACCTCTAAAGTTAATAACACATGCTTTCAATATTTCCTCTAAGGTCGAAAAGGTCCTTTCTGCTTGACTATCTATCTGAGGATGAATAACTATACTGAGATAAACTTGGGTACCAAGATCCTACTGAAATGCCTCCAAAAGTAAGAGGTAAAATGAGTACCTCTATCTGATGTGATAGACATCAGAATCCCATACAACCTAACCAACTCCCTAAAGTAGAGCTTCGCATAATCCTTAGCTGAGTAAGAAGTATGAACTGACAGGAAATGAGTTGATTCGGTTATTCTATCTATAATGACCCATATCGAATCATGTTGATGATGCGTGCGAGGCAACCCTTTCACAAAATCCATGTTCACCACATCCTACTTCCAAGTGGAGATACTGAACTCCTATAATATGTCACTACGCCTTTGGCGTTCAACCTTAACTTGTTGACAATTAGAATACTTAGCTACAAAATTTTCAATATCCCTCTTCATACCACTCACCAATAGATTTCTTGTAAGTTATAGTACATCTTAGTGGCTCCTGGATGGATAGAGTATCACGCACCATGTTCTTCTACAAGTATTTATTATCTCAAGTCATCAACATACGGAACACATAATCTACCCTGACAATGAATTATACCATCACTTTCTTGGGAGAAAACCTCCACCTTTTGATCTCTATCCGCCTCTTTCAACTTAACAAAACTAGGGGCTAGGTCTTGCTTTTCTTTTTTTTTGGAAACTAAGGGTGATTCCAAGCCATTTGGAACCCATACACTACCTTCTATTGAATAAACCAATCAAACACCTAATCTAGGAAGTTGATGAACCTCACTAAATAAGTTTTTCTTATCCTCCTCAAAATGAGAAACACACCCATAGACAACCTTCTAAGGGTATCTTCCACTACATTGGCCTTGCCCAAATGATACGACACACTCATATCATAATTTTTCAACAAATCAAGCCACCTTCTCTGATAAAGATTCAGATATTTCTATAAGAAAATGCACTACAAACTCTTATGGTCAGTGAACACATCCACATGAACCCCATATAGGTAATGTTTCCATATCTTCAAAGCAAATACAATAGATGCTAATTTAAGATCTTGTGTAGGAAAATTATTTTCATGGGGCTTTAGCTATCTAGAGGCATAGTTTATGACCTTATTACTCTGCATCAACACACAACTAAGACCAACTCTGGATGTATCACAATAAACCCTGAATCTAGTTAAACCATCTAGAAAAGTATATTCTACGTAGAAGTGCGTCAAGTCTTCAACTCCTGAAAACTCTTCTTGCAAGAATCTGACCTCTGAAATATGACTTTCTTCGGAGTCAGTAGAGACATGGGGCATGCAATAGAAGAAAAACCTTCAATAAACCATCTGTAATATCTATCCAAACATAAAAAACTCCTGATATCTTATGAAGAGATGGTCTAAGCCAGGTTCTCACAGCTTTTGTCTTCTGAGAGTCGATTCTAATGCCATTACCAAAAATAATATAAGCAAGAAAATCTACTAATCTTAGCTAAAATTTGCACTTAATAAATTTGGCGAATAACTAATGAGCTCTAAGAGTTTGTAACATAATTCTTAAATGGTCTGCATGATCATTCTCACTACAAAAATAGACAAGAATATCATTAATGAAGACTATGACAAACATGTCCAAATACTGATTGACCACCCTGTTCATCAAGTCCATAAAAGCTCCAGCTGAATTCGTTTGTCCAAATAACATAAGTAGAAATTCTATGTGACCATACTGACTTCTAAAGGCTGTTTTCAGAATGTCATATTCTCTGACTCTATGCTGATGATAGCCGGATCTTAGGTTTATCTTAGAGAAATAAATAGCACCCTGAAGTTGATCGAACAAGTCATTAATTCTGTGAAGTGAATACTTATTCTTAATTGTGACTTTGTTCAACTGACAATAATTGATGCACATTCTGAGAGAGCCGTCTTGCTTACACAGGAAAAGTACTAGAGTACCCCATGGAAAAATACTAAGCTTGATAAATCCCTTATCTAAGAGATCTTTCAAATATTCTTTCAACTCCTTAAGCTCAGCTGGAGCCATTCTGTAGGGTGGAATAGAGATAGGCTGGGTATCTGGAAGGAGATCTATTTTGAAGTCAATTTCTCTTTTGGGAGAAACTCTGGGAAGGCCTTCAGGGAATACATCTGGAATATCCCTTAATATTGAAACTAACTCGAGATGAGGAGTCTCAGAACTAGAGTCCTTGACTTCAACAAGATGGTAAACACTCCCCTTAGATATCATCTTTTTCTCTCTAAGATATGAAATAATCTAACCCCTAAACGTTGAAGTATTACCCCTCCATTCAATAACTGGTTCACTCGGAAACTAAAATTGAATGACTCTATTTATTCAATCCACTGAGGTATAGCACGAATGTAGCTAATCCAAGTCGAGAATGACATCAAAATCAGTCATCTCTAATTCTACAATATCAACTGAAGTAACTTTCTGGGATACTGTGACCGAGCAGTTCTTGTATACCTTCCTAGATACAATAGAGAAACCTACTAAAGTAGACACTGAGAAGGATTCTGCTAATGTTTTAGGATTGATGCCGAAGTTGACAGCTATATAAGGAGTCACAAAAGAAAGTAAATCTCCTAGGGCAAATAAAGCATAAACATGAAGATGAAAGACCTTTAACGTACCCGTAACTATGTTAGGAGAACTTTCTTGATCCTTTTGGGACTGGAGTGCATATAATCTATTCAAGCAGTGACCACTGGTGGCATTAGAAGTGGCGCCCTGCTGAGTCGAGTGATTTGCTGGAGCTGATGACAGATTGGACTGGCCCTATTGGCGAAAATCCTTTACCCTCTGAGAAACTACTGGATACTTTTTAACCTTGTGGCCTAGATTTACATACCTAAAACACATATCACTAATAACCTTACACACACCCTAATGATTTCTGCCATATTTTCTGCAAAGAGGATTGGTATAACCATTGTTTATGCTATCATGTGACTTAGAGACTGATGCTCTATCCCGATTATTATTCCTAAATTTTTTCACTGGTGCACTAGATAAAGATGGAGCTGAGAATATCTGGCAGAACTAAGAATGGTTACCACCATTTGACCTCAGCTGAGAAAAGTTAAAACTACCTATCCTAACCCTCTTATTCTCTCTTTCTTTCCCGCTAAGCTTCTCTTCCTCAATCTGCTGAGCATGAACCATAGGTATAGATAAATCCATCTCCTTAATAATCATTGCGTCCTACATTCCTTGACCATACTATCAAATACACCAGATAAAAACTTACTTATTCTAGACCTATTATCAGCCACCATCAAAGGAGCATACCTCATTAACTGAGTGAACTTAAGTGAGTATTCTAATTTAAATATATTATCTCCTACACTTTAGCTTTCCTCAAGTCTAATGGGAAGAACTCGTCTTGCAAAGCTGTGGCAAACTCCTCCTACTCTACAGGCCCTACCTTAACACCCCTATCTTCCTTCTACTGCTTAAACCAGGTATGAGCTACATCATCCAACTAATATGTAACCAACTCTGCACTCTCACTCAACCTGACCCCTAATAACATCTGTCACTTTCTAAACCATATCAAAAAAATCCTGTAGATCCAAATCATTATTTTCTTTGTATAAACATAAACAACAAAAGTCAAACTTCAAAATAACACAAAAAACAACTAAAAATTATAATTCACTTCAAAAAGAAAAGAAGAAATACCAGAAATTAGAGTTTTATTTAGATCACATTTCAAATTAAAGCAACAACTATTGAAATTCATAACCAATACTATAAGAGAAGTTAGCTCAAGTTCCTCATTTTTTTCAAAACTAAAAAGACCATAAATTTTTACCTGTTAAAGAAAAAAAGAATGGTGATGAATTCAAAGCTGTTGTGGCTAGAGAGCAAGGCTGTCAAGTCAATTGAAGGTTAGAGAATTCAAAGTTGTTGTGGCTGGAGTGAAAGGCTTTCACATCGATTGAAGGTTCAAGTTGAAAAGGAAATCAAAGCCCAACTATTTATCATCGAATATTGAAGTCGCCGGGGATTGAAAGAATAAATTTGCAGAACAATTGGTTGGGAGAGAGTTGAGATAAGCTGTTGAGAGAGGGAGAGAGAGGAGAGAGACTGGTTGATTTGATTGAAGAGGGGAACTCAAAGTCCAACTATTTTCCGCCAAATATTAAAGTTACCAAGGATTTAAAAGAGAAATTTGTAGAACTATTAGTTGGGAGAGAGTTGAGAGAAGCTGTCGAGAGAAAAATGAGAGACTGGTTGATTTGGATTGAAGAGGGGTGTGGGTTGGGTAGATTTGTAATTTTGAAAAGATTAGAAAGTTTTGAAAATATTAATCAAGTCCACAATTAACTTAATCAAGTTTACTAATGATGTTTGACCCTTTTAGTTGGTCAATGTCACCAATCCTTCATTCAAGACTTAAAAGATACTTTTCCTTCAATTTTCTCAAGTCATTATGATATGAAAAACTAGAGGAATAATGTATAATTCTCTCCTCAGATTTTGCTGCTAATATTTTGTTTCTTCGTGTTTTGTGATATTATGCCTATGTTGTTTCACTTTCTTTTTGCAATATTTCTTTAAATTTAATATTTAATATAAAAATTATTATTTAACTATTTTGTCTTTTATAATACTAGTGAGTATTCCTATTACCAGCCACCATCAAAGGAGCATTCCTCATTAACTGAGTGAAGTTAAGTGAGTATTTCTTCACACTCATAGTACCCTAATTTAAATATATTAACTCTTACACTTTAGCTTTCCTCAAGTCTAACGGGAAGAACCTGTCTTGCAAAGCCGTGGCAAACTCCTCCTACTCTACAGGCCCTACCTTAACACCCCTATCTTTCTTCTACTGCTTAAAAGAGGTGTGAGCTACATCATAAAACTGATATGCAACCAAATCTGCACTCTCACTTGACCTGACCCCTAATAAAATCTGTCACTTTCTAAACCATATCAAGAAAATCCTATAGATCCTCTTTAGACATAGATCCCAAAAACAAAGGGGGATTTATCTACGTGAAATCCTAAATCCTATTTGTAGCTGTATTTTACACTGTATTGGCTTGGGAAGCATGCTCATTGATTGTTCTGAGAAGCTACTGAATGAGCTAAGGTAGGAAAAGTACCTATGAACTCGGTGTGAGAGACATCTTCATTTATGGGATCTTTCTGAATAGGCGGTGGCGCAGGCTGATTCCTGTTCATTCTTCCAGTGTTTCTTTTAGGAGGCATAGTTTGTAAACTAAATGAAGGATGAGTTAGAAAGAGAGTTTAAGTATAGCTCATGATATTTTGCACAACATAAATACTGAAAGAAGGGAAGATTTTGCTAAAATGTCTAGTAGCCTCTGGTCCATATGTGTGGCGTGCTTCACACCCATGCACAAGACTCTACTCAACGCATCTTTCAAACTCCCTAGGAAACTTTAAAAAGAAACTCTTAGCTCTGATACCAAGTTTTGTCATAACCCGAGGCTACCCCTAGTTGCAAAATTGTGCTTATGACACTAGTGACCATAAGCTATTCGATGAGCTGGTACCTGCCATGAGCACTGAATAAATGTGAACATAACACCTATGCAAAAGGTATATTGAGAAGGAAATATAAATTTGAATACTGAAATACTAAATCAATAGTAAGTCTGAAACTTCTAATAAAAACTAAAAGTAACTGACTGACTGAAAGTCTAAAAGTCCTTAAACTGACTGAGGAGTTAATGGGAAAAACCCCCAACTAACTCTGAATGACTGAATATAATGAAATACTGATATAACTAAATAAATATAACATGTCCTTTATGGATGAGGACTCACCACTACGATAGTTGGATTACATGAGTTGTCTAACTATGGTTAGAAAACTATGTGTCCAAACCTATGATATCAGACATCATAGCGCAAAGAAGAGTATGTGGTCTGTACTTTGAATGTACTGGTATATGTGATAAGGTTAGGTTGATATATATGGGATATTGTCCATACAAAATAAAGACAAACTAAAAACATGAGATAACTGAACATGAATGCATGAAAACTATAAAATATGAGAATGCAAGACCAAGAATAAATCTGCAATCTGAAACAAGTCTGAAATCTAAAAAAATGTAAACTGTATAACTAAATAACTGAAGGTCTGTACACTTAGTCAAGCTAACCTGAACTTAGAATACACTGAAGTATCATACTGAGCTTATGGGAGGTATTATATAGCGGACATCCCATAATCTAAGCTAATCGAGGTCTAACTTGCAACCCAGTTAGAAGGGCATCAGTACTATGCCATGGGTACTAACACTGGCTGTGTGGATCCACTAATTTGGTGTCCCGAAGGACTAGTCAGTCAGTCCTAAACTGGCGGGTGACCTCTAATAGAGTGTCAGTCCTAAACTGACTGGTGATATCTTATAATCCTACACTGGCTATGTAGTTCTGGAACTTAGGGACTGCTACTAAGGACCCAGTCCAAAATAGAGGGTGAGCGCCTATCCCTAGGTTCACTTAGTGCTAAATCCTACTCCCAACTGAATTGACACTGGTACTGTACTGAACTAAACTCAATTGAATGTTATTATGTAACTGATAGTGCTCATCATGACTATGAATATCTAAGTAGACTAATAAGATTGATCGATTAACTATCTGTATACTTGAAAGGCTGAATTTAGTTAAATCACATAGGTATCGGGTGTTCATAACCCACCATCACTGAATAGAATTAACTATAATGCCATATAAAAGCTTTAAAATCATAGTAGGGGATCATTGTTCAAAACCCAACACTTAGGCATTTCATCAAACATATGAGAGTCACGAACATAAGCATGAGAGTGGGTAAAACATGTGAGAATAACATGATTACAAGACTAAAATCATAACTTAGGTATTTAACATAAAGATTACAACATTTAAAACAGGTAATGGCTCATCCCTCTTGAAAAACACTTATAAACATAACTTGTAATTAAATTCACAAGAGATTCATAGAGATATTTCAACTTAAACATGAAAAACTCATAATTTAAAACCAAAATAGGCTTCTTGGACTCTATCGGTGAAAGAAACCCATGGATTAACATCACACATGCCTCACTAGATGAATTCGTGAAGATTCTAGAGAATTTCTTGAGATTTGAAGCTTGAATTCCTTGATTGCTTGAGTAAGGGTTAGGGTTTATTCTTGAGGTACAAAATAGTTTTCTTGAGAGATTTTATGAGTAATAGGACAAATAATGCTACTTGGGGCCTAAATTTTGTTTTACGGATGAGTTTGGGTAAAGGGAATTGACCCAAATGCCCTTAAATAACAAGGAATCAAAAGCTGGACGGGTAAAAGAATGGTGGCGCAGGATCTAGAGCGGTGCACTAGATGGCGTGGCGCAGGCTCTGGAGCGGTACACCAGAGGGCGCAGCGCATGCTTAACCCAGTGCTGCTACTATTTTGGATTCCAAACACACCCCTACACTCATTTGAAAATTCCAAAACTCACCTGAGATACACTTTGAACAACTCCGATCATGAATCAACTTAAAAATTAACGTTTCGAGGTAGGAAAGGTCAAAATAAAATCATTGAAGTTTTGGAGACTTGAAAATGACTAAGTCCCAACACTTGGGATAATTTCTAATATTTGGACCCCTTATGCATGGAATTGAGAGCAGAAATGAGCTAAGACTTTTACGGGATATTACAACCCAAATGACAAATTCAACTAAAAATCATAATTTTACTTACTAAAATCACTTATAAAGTAATACCAAAGTAATGTAAAAAATAAAATTTGACCTAAAATATTAGTCCAGTAGCAGCAGTAGCGGTAACAACAATAATAATAGTCCAAAAAAAGAAGATGATGATGATAATAAAGGGAAAGATGATGATAATGAAGGAGAAAATAATAAATAAAGCAGTAGCAACAATGAAAAACAAAAATCATGAAGAGAGAGAAAATAACAATGAATGCGAAGAGAGAAAAACACACATTTTTTCCTTCATTTCCTATTATATTAGGTTAACATTTGGATCAAAGTATAAGTTAAAAAACTTGAGGGCTATTCTAAAAATTCCCTAACTTTCTTAATTCATAATAAAGTAATTGTCACTTACATTCAATTATTCAAACTTGAGTTACCTACACTTCATTTTGAAACTCTTTCATCATTTTTATCTCAATTGCCCAAGAGACATAATGTCCTATGTTAAGATGATTTTTAAACATAGCATAAATATTTTGCGCTATGCCTGAAAAAAAAGAACAACTTGAGTGATCACTTTTATAAAAACAACACTTTATTTACTTGTAAAAAACTAAAAATATCAACTTTATATTTGCCCCTTCCTTTGGTTTATTTGCGTTTAGGTTCGGAGCTCTGCAATACGTGTATCTAAAGACTGGTATTATAAAAGACAAAATAGTTAACTAATAATTTTTATATTAAATATTAAATTTAAAGAAATATTGCAAAAAGAAAGTGAAACAACAGAGGCATAATATCACAAAACACGAAGAAAGAAAGTATTCGCAGCAAAATCTGAGGAGAGAATTATACATTATTCCTCTAGTTTTTCTTATCATAATGACTTGAGAAAATTGAAGGAAAGGTGTCTTTTAAATCTTGAATGAAGGATTGGTGACATTGACCAACTAAAAGGGTCAAACATCATTAGGAAACTTGATTAAGTTAATTGTGGACTTGATTAATATTTTCAAAACTTTCTAATCTTTTCAAAAATACAAATCTACCCAACCCACACCCCTTTTCAATCCAAATCAACCAGTCTCTCTTCTTTCTCTCGACAGCTTCTCTCAACTCTCTCCCAACCAATAGTTCTGCAAATTTCTCCTTTAGATCCTTGACAACTTCAATATTTGGCAAAAACTAGTTGGACTTTAAGTTTCTCTCTTAAATCAAATCAACCAGTCTCTCTCCACTCTCTCTTGATAGCTTCTCTCAACTCTCTCCCAATCAATAGTTATGAAAATTTCTTCTTTCAATCCTCGGTGACTTCAACATCTGATGATAAATAGTTGGGCTTCGATTTCCTTTTCAACTTAAACCTTCAATCGACGTAACAGCCTTACACTCCATCCATAATAGCTTTGAATTCTTTAACCTTCAATCGACCTGACAGCCTTGCTCTCCATCCACAATAACTTTGAATTCATCACCATTTCTTTTTTCTTTAATAGGTAAAAATTTACGGTCTCTTTTGTTTTGAAAAAAATAAGAAACTTGAGACAACTTCTCTTATAGTATTGGTTACGAATTTCAATATTTGTTGCTTTAATTTGAAATGCGGTCTGAATAAAACCCTAAGTTCTGGTATTTCTTCTCTTTTTTTTCGAAGTGAATTATAATTTATGGTTGTTTGTTGTGTTATTTTGAAGTTTGACTTTTGTTGTTTGTGTTTATATAAAGAAAATAATGATTTGGGTTGATTTGTTCTGTTCTTATTCTTGGTAAAAATAGTGATATTGCTGTTTTTCTGTTGAACAAAATTGTACTACTATTTTTTGTTTCCTCCAATAGATTATCTATCTGATGCAGCTTATTAATCATCTGATGCAGTAAATTTTTCATATGATGCAATAGATCAACTATCTGATACACTAGGGAAACCATCAGATTGAAATTCTGATACAACTGATTAATTATCTGATGCAACAGATTTAGCATATATTTAATAGTTTAACTATATGATGTAACAAATTAACCATATGCTGCAACAGATTAAGCATCAAATAAAAATACGATGCAACTAATTAATCATCTGATACAAAAGAGGAACCATCAGATTAAAGATTTGATGCAACAGATAAACCTCCTGTTGGATAAATTCCTATCAACTCTTCCAACAGGACATGTCTAAGAATTTATTTTTCCAACTGATCATTCATCTGCCGCGATAGATAACCCTTATGTTGGAAGAAATCTAAATAATATTAACCGTTGATAATTGTTCCAATAGATGACTCATGTGTTGAAACAAAATATATGACCTGTTGCACAGACCATTCATTTTTCGCAACAGATGAGTGATATATTTTATATTATCATAATAGATTACTCAGTCGTTGTTGCAGGTTAGTTAACTATTTTGATAGATCACTCATATATTGCACCAGATATGTGATCTGCTGCACAGACCATTCATGTTTCTACAAAGATGAGTGCTATGTTTTATATTATCGTAACAGATTACTCAGCTGTTGCTACAAGTTATTTAACTATTCTAACAGATCACTCATATATTGCAACAGATGATGTTGCAACAGATGTGTGATCTGCTACATAGACTATTTATTTTTCTCAATAGATGAGTGATATATTTAGTATTATTGCAATAGATTACTTATCCATTGCAATAGGTTATTTAACTATTCTAACAGATTACTCATATGTTGTAACAGTGTGTGATCTATTGCACAAACTATTTATTTATCTTAAAAGATGAGTGATATGTTCTGTATTGTTGCAACAGATTACTCATCCGCTGTAATAGGTTTGTTATATGCTCTAACAGATATACTACCTAGTGCAATAGATAAGTGATCTGTTGGAACTGTTATTTTACTGTTTTTCTTGTTTGATATACTATTATCCTTTTGTAATGATGCATTAATCAACTATAATATTTTTTTGATGTTCCTATTAATTTTAATAATATGGCTCCCAAAAGAACAGAAGCTGAATCAAGTCCAAGTAAAGGAACAAGTGAAGTAGCTAGGCTACATCCACCACTGTATGAGCTTACTTTACAAGTGTTATCTTAATCAGGAGCAGAATATAATGAATACGAGGAGGAGGAATATTTGAAAAGAGATGATCCAAATGCTAATAGCCCTTCCACCGAAGAGTTGGTCAAAACCTTTAACATTGATCATTATCTTGAAAGAATATAGTGTGATGGTGCAACATATTTAACGAGTGATTTTGTGGTTAAGTCATCCATTAGAAAATATTTTGATGCCTTCAGAAAAATACTTCGAGAACAAAAATTGGATGCTTATTTTAGGGACAGCTGCTTTGGGAAATATCTTAATTTGTCGGAGGACAACAATGCTCGTTTTCAAATAAAAATGGTATATGAACTTCTCAAGCGCAGGTTTATGTATGAAAACAAAGATAAGATGGATTAGATGTGGATAAATTACTATGGCATGCCTGTTTGTTTTGGTTGGAAGGAGTTTCCCATAGTTACTCGACTAAAATATTATCCTCCTTCTAAAGTTCTACCTATTCTAACCCCTAAAAAAGCACCCTGCACACCCAAAAATGGCAAAGACAAGTCATGTAATCGTGATGACCTAGTGTCAATTGTTGGCCAAGCTTCAAAAATAAAAATTTGATAGAAGCGTTGAAAGGTAAAGGACTTTCAAAGAAGCACAAACAGTCATTGTGCTTTGTTTGATTTGTACATAATATTCTTTGGGTGAGAGACATTAACAACAACATAGGCATTGGTTAAATAAAGCTCTCCGAGGATCTTGAGGTGTTTAATAGCTATCCTTGGGGTTATGAAAGCTTCAAAATAACTGTCAAATATTTGTTGACTCCATTGGCACCAAAGACAGTCCACTTATATGGCTTTTCATGGGCTTTCATGGTAAATGTTTCTTTCTTTTATTATGATACCATTCATATTTTTACTAAATAATGGTTTTGGTTTATTGGCATTATTTTATAGGCTTAGGCATTTGAACCCACTCTTTATTTGAGACAAAGAGTGAACTACCAGGAAGAAGTTTCTTGTCCAAGAATCTTAAGATGGTTATCGACCAAAACTGATAAAAAAGCAAAATTTCTTGATCTTTTCAACCCCTGAAGAATGCAGTAAGTATTATTATAATAAATTTTTTATTTTTATTAATAATTTTTTTGAATGATCTAATCATCATTCTAATATATGTAATGATTTATGTTAGATTGTGCATCCGTTGCTAGTTTTGAACAATCGAGATTTGAAGATGTTATTTTTTCTTACTTTATGGTCTGTGCAAACTTTATCGGACCCTAAGGTCATCAACAGAATAAAAATAGAATTACTTGGAGCAACAACTATTATAAAAAAAATAATTTTGGAGGGTGGGCTTGTTGTTGTTGATGTTCTTAGTGGTGATGGAGTTGTTGGTAGTGGTAGTGGTTCTTCTATTGGTGCTAATGATGCTTCTCTTATAGTATTGAAAAAAAACCATTATGAGTATGATCATACTGGTTATACAGATTTTGCCTCTCCTAGCGAATGTTCTGCATGCAAATCTCAAAACTGCAGGGCAAAACATGATGTAGTGATTAATGCTATTAATGCATTAAATACTTCTATAAAGAAATTAACATCTAAGAGGGGTATCAATCTATCCAAGAGGATTTTATTCCCATTCACTCCATTAGAGATTAAGGCTAAGAGGAGAAGGAAGTGATTTCCAAGGTGTTATCAAACATCCAAAAAAGTAAAATTGCAAATCCTCTGACTGTGTGTTGCACTGGGCAATGTACATTGTCCAAAGAAGAGCAGCACGAGATGAAGAAGGTGAATATACATGTCTTCCAACTAACAAACAGATACATTTCTATTTCAATATATTACACATCTGCTGAATATTATCAAATAGATATATACATCTATTGCAATAGTTGACTAACTTATTACACTAGATAAATTACCTGTTGTGACATATGTCATCTATTTTAGCAAATCAAATAACTCTTCGTACCACTTTTAATTGTACCAATAGATGACCTATCTGCTACAACAGATAATTCATGTGTTGCAATATATGGTTCATCCATTGGAAATTATCATACAGGTCTTCCTCATGTAGAAATTTGTTCCAATAGTTGATTCATTGTTGCAAAAAAAATATAATCTGTTTGGGACAATATAAAACAAGAGGAAGACCTATTTGATTTGCTAGAATAGATGTGTTATCCTTTTCCATTTTATTATATCTCCGTGATTAGCATTGACCAATTCTAACTTTCTAGGTAGATGTAGAAGCTACTGCTGAACAACATTGACAATATGCTACTCTTTTTATAGAAATACGGAGAACAAAAAGTGCAAAAACCGTACAAAAAATGACTATAAAGATCCACGATGAGCAAAACCGAATTTCACAGCACCGAATGAAGAACAACTTGTCCATATTGAGTAGATCCTTATAGCTTAAGTCTGTCCAAGTAATAACCTCACCCCTCCTTAGGAATCCTTGGCATCAATACTTAAATTGTTGATGTATTTGTTGAGATCTGTACCTATAACAATTTTTTACATTGCATTTATTCGTTAATTTATTTCAACTAATTTCTTAAGGCTTTGATTTATTTTATTTTGTCTAAGAATTTTATTTTTTCCTTTGATTTGAACTTATTAATTGAAATGGAATACCAGATTTGAATATTACAACTGATAATGTATCTGTTGCAACAGACAACGCATCTATTGGAAAATATCAAACGGATTTAGACATATGTTACAACAGGTAGGTAATCTATTGGAATTTATCAAATAGGTCTTTCCACTATTGCAACAGATAAACTTAGAAAGAAACATCGACATAATGCAACAGATGAACAACCTGTTGCAACAGATAAACTATATGTCAGAACAGGTAGAATATCTGTTACAACGGATAGAAAATCTGTTGCATTATAAAAATTCAACTTTCATTGGACACAAAAAATTACCACTACATGTAAAAAAATTGAAAGTGAATTGAAATAAAAAAGGCATAACCCATCAACAGTATTCAGTTCAAACACCTAAAATAAAATAGGCATCAAGTAGATAGTATTTATTTTAAATAGATAAAATAAAATAGGCATCAAATGTGTCAGGTTGGTGCTTTTTGTTGACTTGGCATCTGATTTGGCCCCCAACGATCATTTTTTTACCCCGTTATGATATATATTTATCTTCTTCCTAAAATTTAACCCTAAATTCCTAAATCACCTTCTTCATAGTCATTTTTTTTATCTATCCAAATTCTTCAAATTATTTGCATTTGGTCTTTCTTTTCTTCATATTTTTTCATTTTTTCCAAATGAACTTGACAATGTCGAGCGCATCTTCCACTATTTTTTGTGTTAAAAATTTTTTATATTGTAAGTACGGTCATAAAGTTCTATTGAAGACTTCTTAGACTCAACAAAATCCAGGTCGTAGGTTTTTTACTTGTTAGATTTCAAAGGTAATTTTTTAATTTAATTAGTTGATTAATTATTGACTTATAATTGTTTTGTAATTGTGTTCTTATTTTTTTTTATAGAAATTGTGTGGATGCGATTACTTTAATTGGTATGAAGAATGACACCCTTCACAAGCAAATCATGTAATCTGGGGTTTGTTGAACAAAATCAAGGCTTCTGAAGAGAAACAATATCAAGCAAGAAGATACGACATTGTGGCCATTATTGCTACTGGTTTGGTGTTGCTGGGCACATGGATATTCAAGCCTAATTGCTAAAATTTTCATGGTGGTGTATTTGCTACCGGTTTAGTGTTGTCGAGCACATGGATATTCAAGAATAATTGTTGCAAAATATCAAACAGATTTAGGCATATATTGTAAAATTTAGGTTATCTGTTGAAAATTATCAAACAGGTCTTTCCACCGTTGCAACAGATTAGACTTAGATTTGATAGAAATAACATCGGCATAATGCAACAAATGACCAACCTATTAGAATAGATAAACTATCTGCCAGAACAGATAGAATATATTTTACAACAGATTGACAATCTATTACATTATAAAAACTCATCTTTCATCAGAAAAAATATTGCCACTACATGTACATATAATTTAAAGTAAAGTGAAGTGTGACTTGAAATAAGAAATTGTTATTTCACAGGCTATTCGATATACACAAGATCCAAGCGTTCAGTTAGTACCCCATAAGCCCAGACCTCTTGCAGGTTTGCCACAGTGTTGTCATATAGAAAGATCGTTGGCTCAGCCATTTCTGTGCCAGTCAGCAAACATTCGATATGTGTAAGCCATACACGTAACCAGTATCATTTTTTTGAAAGTTCATGCCCTTATTTTGACCTTCAAAATCCCATGATTTCTTTATCAACACTTCCTTTGGTAAATGATTCATCAGTTTACTCTCTCTTAATAAGATGGGTAACAACTTCATCAGTGGTTGCACGTGGAAAAAAAGATCGACCTTGTCGATGGCAGGTTCATTGCAGTCATAAACTTTGATCTTTCCCTCCTCGAGTAGTATCTTAATAGCCCAATAATGTATTCCATTCACACTAATGACTGCAAGAATCCTCTTTGCCTCAATTTAGCTCTTGCCATATGGATTTGGCCTCTCATCTCTAACATATTTTATCATTTCTTCTTCATTCAAGTACAACATAGAAACTAAGAAATCAAGTCCCACGCCATAGGCTGACGTATAAGTATTGAGTTGATCGTACTTATATTTGACCTTTTTGTAAAATTTGAGGTTTATTATCCTATCGGCAACGTCATAAACTTACGGGTATGTTAATTATCTTTTTCTCCCGAGGTAGAGAATTTTGTTAATATGCTGTGATATAAGAAATCAATTTTTAAATAGGTTAGTGTAACACTCTGATTTTCTGAACCAAAATGCTACACGATGCTCATGACCCCAAAGGACCACAAGCTAACCCATAACTGATATCTGTACCTGTATACTGCATAATATATCATAAAATACAGAAGCATGAACATAAAAGGCCATAAGGTTCGAACTGAATAAACATTTGATAATAAATGTCTGAAAAAGGTATAACAATACCAAAATAAGTCATAAATATTGAAAATAATAAGATCTGAATATCTAATCTGATATCTAGTCTAAAAGCCTCTAGCTGAACTGAATAAGGAGTTAAAGGAACATGTCTCCAACTAACTCCATCTAGCAACTGAATAGTAAATGTAGCAATAATCATATCGTCCTCGAATGAGAAGGACTCACTGCAAACTCTGAACACTGGAATACTATTGCTAATCTGGAGCTCGTGCCTCTGAACCTATGGTGTAACATAAGAGAAAGCACCATAGCGCAAATGCGTCAGTACGTCTGAATATACTGAGTATACGAGTGAGGTAGGCTAAATACAAAGGGTTATATGCATGAACAATACTGACTAATATGAATGTGAGAATACATACATGCATACATAACCAAACTCGTAGAGATACTGACTACTGAGTCTAAATATTGACAACATGAGTGTACTGATACTGAGATACTGAATAGATGAACGACTATTTTTGATAGTTTGAATTATGAAGAACTGGTTTGGTTGATTGTGTCTGACAATCCTAAAGCTGAATACTGATATCATGAATTCTAATAATTAATATGACTAATACATGAGTTCAAAAAACTAATATAACTGATATAAATGTGATGATCAGCTAAACCAATGTAACTGATACTGAGCGACTATATCCGACAGTCTAAGTTTTGATGGAACTATCTGAGTTCTGTTTTATATGAAGTAACTAAATTTAAGATCAGTCCTATCTAGTGAGTGATCTTTAAATCTGATGATTCTGATACTGTTTATCTATAGTTGAGATAAGTCCTGTCTAATGGGTGATCTTGAAGTCTATTTATAATGATAAGGATTGATTGTCTCTAACTGTACTGAATCTGTATTACTAAACTGAGTTGATTGTATCTGACAGTCCTGAATCTATAAATGAAACTGTGGGATGTATTCATTTAACCAACATACCCCAAGCTAAGCTGACTGGGGTCCAATCTCTGCCCTAACTAGAATGGTGTCAATACCGTGCCACTGGTAAGGAAAACATGTGAGAAACCCTCATATAATAGGTAACTCTAGTGAGAATGGTGGGAACCCTTATATAACAGGTTAAGCGACCTCATCTACCCTTATATAACAGGCTGCGATGCCTCAACCTATGCTGGCTACATAGTTCTGGAACTTAGGGATTTCTTCTAAGGATCTTAGTCCTAATCTAGAGGGTGAGTCCCCATCCCTAGGATCACTCGGTGCTGAATCCTACTCTCATCTGAAAGACACTGAACTAAATAACTGGGCTGAACTGAATAACTGAACTGAACTGATTATCTGAACTGATACTGATTAACTAGATTGATACTAGTGGTATTATTTAGCGGAGCTAAACTAAGTTTACTGGATTCTGATGACGGATGGAATATAATAAGTTCTGAGGACTGATTAAGAGTACTGAAGTTACTGAGATTTACTGTGATTACTGAGGTTACTGAGCACTGAGGTTACTGAGAATACTGAACTATTGAGATTATTGAGTTTTCCTGAGTTACATGACTGACTGATTTCTATAGATCATGGCTTGACTGAGAGTATCATGATAACATAACATGGCTCTAGGCACACAACTATATTTTCGGGTACGAATACCCCCAGGACTCGATGGAAGGAAACTGACACACATGACTAACTTGATCATAAGATTGGAGTCCACAATTCACATTTTCATAAGTAGGGGATATTATACTTTATGTATTTATTCAATATCTCAAACATGGTAGCGGAAAGCATGTATATATTTCATCTACATAATTCATATCTCCATTATCATATATGCTTCATACTACAACAATAACAACATATAAATAGCATGGAAATCCATATTGATGTGTATAGCTAACATGCAATTCTCATTTAGATATCATGGAATCATGTAAATATGAATTTCTAGCATCCTAGGCATTTTTTCAAACACCTTGCATGCATTCTTTAAGGCATAGGGGGATTTCATACTTGTAACATATCAAACCACCCAAAGTTCGTGTTTTTCAACTAATAACCACATATACTTTATGAAAAGACCTTTAGATATCATCTTGAAACTTAAACAACAATCATCAACAAGTACATGCTCATATCACCACAAAAAGTTTACAAAATAATATTTAAAACATATTTCTTGAGCTCTATGAATGGATTGGATCCATAGATGAACACTACGCATACATTAAAGCTTGATCTTGAAAGAGATCTAACGTTTTTGAAGGTTCCGGAAGAAATCCTTAGGCCTGCCCTTGATTTTTCTTAACTAGGGTTTAACCCCTTTAGGAAAGAATGATCTTGTTCCTGAGGAGATGATCTTGAGAGGAAATCCTAATCTTGTGATTGAAAGTGTATGAGAGAGCTTTTTGAGATGTTTTAACTAAGAGAATGGAAGATAATACGTTCCTTGAGGGTTATAAGTCATGGGAAGTAAAGGAAAAAGACCAAAATACCCTTAGAAAATAAATTCCCAGTTGCTGAAAATCATAGCTGATGACATTTGTGACAAGGAGTTAAAAATGTGGTAAGCTACCACGAATGTCTTCACACAGAAGCTGATTTTTGCCTAAGGCTGACGACCTTCGTGGTAAGCTACCACAAATGTCGTCACTTAGGGGCTGGATTTTGCCTAAGGCTGACGACCTTCGTGGTAAGGCGTCACAAATATGGTAAGCTACCACGAATGTCGTCACTTATGAGCTGGTTTCTGCCTAAGGCTGACGACCTTCGTGGTAAGGCATCACAAATGTGGTAAGCTACCATGAATTTCGTCACTTAGGAGTTGTTTTCTACCTAAGGCTGACGACCTTCATGGTAGGGCGTCACAAATGTGGTAAGCTACCATGAATGTTGTCACATAGTTTCCAGCCTGATATGCTGGAGTAAAATAGGAATAAATATTTGCTCCGCTATTGGATTTAGGTGAAATTGGTATCGTTGGAAATATAATTCAATTATATATCTATTGATAGGTTATGATCTCAAAAATTCCAAGTATAATAAGAGATATGCTCATTTGAAATTGACTATACCAATATCCTTCTCAAGAATTCAATCGGTAAGGAATGTTTTGATTTGTCTGATAAATAGGAGTTATTTGAAGCCTTAATATACATCTAACTTACTCATAAAACTATAAAAGAGGCACGATTTACTATGCATGAGCTTGGTACATGGATCTAATATTGGTTTGGATTTTTCAGGGTATTACATTTAGTAATCGTAAAGATGGTCCATCTATTGCATAGGGTTTTCTGAATCAATAATCCAACGTAATTTATGTAACAGATGGATAATAATTTGTAATATAACTAATACCAGTTTCACCAGAATACCCAGCTATTGCAACAGATTTCACATCTGTTGTATAGCTTCTTCTTCATGGGATAGATTAGAAGGCTAGGTTGGGAAAAGTAAACTTGCCTTGTCCTTGTAAGGCATACGCATATCTGTCATAATCTGGAAGTCTTAGGGAGAAAAGGGAGTCCTGAGGTAATCTGGTGCACCTGTCTTGGCATTCTTGGTCTATCGTAGATCTCTCTTCTCTTTGGCGCCAAGTTCCATGTATATGCCCACCTTCTTAAATAGCCTCTGAACTTCAACAGCTTTTAGAGAGGGAGGATTTGCAATTTTTTTATTTCCAACTAAAGTTTACGTCACTAATTGCATATTTCTTTCTCCTAACCAACATTGTAGGAGTGTTTGGATCCCTCACCTTCTTGGATGCTATGAAACCCCTTTTGGATTTAAATTCCTCGGCAACTTTAGAGATAGCCTCTACTTTTTAAAAGATTTATCCTGGTTGTCCCTGCACTCTTCACATTCACAATGAGAACATGAGGGTGAAGAGGGGTGTGAGGGACCTGTGTAAGGGTGAAAAGGGGTATTTTCAAACATATTTATTTTTTCGTAAGCATCAACATGATCATTATCATGAGTAATAGCAGCATCAGTATTCCTATCACCAATACCTACAACTCCATTAGAATAAGTACCCGAATCTTCCTTAGTAGGTTAGTCATGAAGAGCCTTACATTAGGCTGATCTTATCTAACTGCTCTTCTTATGGTTGTTGCTCCAGTCAATTTCTTCTTTATTAACTCCACCGTTGGGTCTACTATAGTATCAACATAACCTAGAGTAATATAAGAAGTCATCACCGACTCCTTCTCAGTAGGCATGATACATGGATGCACAACCTAGAAAAAAAAGATAGATACATTTCAATTATATAATATAATAATTTTCACAATTATGTTACATCTTAACAGTCAACTTCTGCAACAAATTAACAATATGTTACATCAGATGACCCATTTGTTGCATAGTTTAAAGTAGATGGTTAAAATCCATTTATGTCTGGTTCAGAGAACTAGTGCAACACATGGATAATCTGATGCAAAATATCAATCATCTGTCACAACAGATTACCAATATATTGCACCAGTTGTACAAGATGGGTAATCTGTTGGCTTACATGTTATGCAAAAGATGTTTTGTATATCACAATAGATTAAAAATATATTACATCAGATTAAACATTTGTTGCATAATTTACAGTAGATAGTTAATCTGTTAGGAGTCGGCTTCAGAGAACCAAAGCAATAGATGAGTAATCTAATGCAAGATATCAATCATCTGTCGCAATAAATTATCCATCTTTGCATCGATTGGCACAGGACGGGTAATCGGTTGCAATAGATGTCCTATTTGGTGCATCAGATATAACATCTATTGCACCATATATAACATCTATTCAATATCTTTCATTACGTAAAATTACTTTACTTGAAGAAGACGTACTGCATCATTCGGAGGGTTAAAGAGATCCACCTCCTTAATTTTGGTATTGTTCTTTGTAACTAACCACCTAAATATCCTTGGATAAGAAACCTCATTCAGGTAATCCATTACCTACTTTCGGAGGGGAGGAATGGCTTCACATGCCCAAGCCTTAAAAATGTAAACAGAAAGCAAGCCAAAAAAGTCATAATAACTATATTCAATATAAATTAATAGATGAGTAAAAAAATAGTGATTAATTTTACCATGAAAGCCCAAGAAAATCCGTATAATGTGGTCGTCCCTGAGGATATCTTTGTCAGTAAGTATTGGACAATCAAGTAAAAGTTGTCATATCCCCAGGGATAATTGTTGAATTTATCAAAATCCTCAGAACACACCAACAAATCATCTTCTACGACCTTGTTGACATCTCTTGCCAATATAACCGAATGGGCAAACCAAACTAACCATAAATGCTCCCTGTACTGCTTTGTTGTGATTTTATCCATGACATCTATCAATAAATCCAATGCTTTATAGCCACGTTGAGCAATGTCAAATAACCATCTATTTTTTCCTTACATTTTCTTGCCTTGGATCTTTTGCGGGGTGTTCCCTTGGCGATAGGTGAATCTTCTAGATAATGGCATCTCAAGCCCATCACTATGGCAAATCTTGCAAACCAAAACAAATCGGTATGCCATAGTAGTTCATCCATATTTCATCCATCTTTTTGCCCCTTCCTTCGAATCTTTATCATCCCCCATGTACTTGATCATACGCTTGATAAAACCATATCCCTTCCTCATATAGAAATGGGTAGGGAGGGGAAGGGGTCCTCAGGCAGCTCAAGAAAGCATCCAAAGCAGCTCTTCTTAAAAAGTCCGTCTATGTTTTCGTTCTTCACAATTTTCCTAAAATAAATAAATTTTCTCCCCATCTGACATTTAAGTACAATTTCATCAGTTAGTATTTCTTCTGCTTTTGGGTTATTTATCGGCATCACAACTTGAAACTTGTAAATACTAAAAGTTTTGACAACATTATACTGGGATATCGATATTAATTCACGCCCTATTGGTGATCCATTATCATCATGTTGATGATCATCCTCTTTCTCTTTCTCACTCTCTAATTCTTTCTCTTTCTCATTTTCATTTTCTTTTTCACCATCTATAGACCCTTGTCCACCTCCCTCAACATTATTTTCATATCTCTCCTCAGCTTCACTTTTCCCTAACTAAGATTGTTCAGGAAGCTCCTCTGAATCCCTTTGAATTCCACTTTCACTTTCTTTTCTTTTGGGAGACATGTTTTATGTACAAACAACAGAAAAATAAAAATTAGATTATAATTGATGTATGCATAAATTTAAAAAAAAATATTACAAACACCACTAATACCGACATACCAACAACAACCACCACCACAAACACTACCAACCAATGCCACACATACCATGAATATTGATACCACCGAAAACCACCACCACCACCAACCAACCAATGCCACCACAAACATCACCAACTAATGCCAACAACAGCCACCACCAGTGCCACAATGATGATGACCACCACCACCACCACCACCACCAATACCACAAATACCATCCAATAATACCGGGATAGTCAATGGAAAACTGCGATAGAAACTAGGGTTTTCTCAAGTTCTTCCTATTATTTTACCTTTAAAACTCAAAATTGTAAACTCATTCTCGAAGATAATACAACTAAAATTTTTCTTTTTAATCATTAACTTAAAAACTCTTATTTTTTAGAAAAAAATAACAAATATAGAACTCTTATCAAACTTTGTTACCTACGAAGATATAGAAAAAAACTGATATAAGCAATAATGAAGTAAAAAATAACACCTATATGGTTAGAAATAAGAAGAAAATCAATCTGTTATGAAGGGTAGAGCAATTTTTTGAGTAGTTGTTGTCTGTATTTTATAATCAAGTGAGCAAGAGAAAATAGCGAGAACTCAAGATTTGAAATGATGAAATATTTTTCTCGCAAATGGATGATTTGTATGGGTTGATTTGTATTTTGGAAAAGAATGACAAGTTTTGAAAATGTTAATTTGGTCCAAATTGATCTTAATTATTTTTTAAAATCATAAAAGATATGCAGAATTCTTAACCCTCTCATCTTGTAATTGCCAAAAAATTCAATTGAAGTTGTAGTTGATCCTATGAACTCACCCCTAGTCCTAGATTAATCAATTTAGGTATATGAACTCAATTGAAATTGTATAAAAACAAATGTTCAATCTGTTGCATCAGATTATGCATCTGTTGTAAATTATCAAAAAAGATTAAGTAATCTATTGCGATAGATTACCTATTTGTTGTAAATTATCAAATGGATTATCACATGTCGCAACAGATTACCCATCTGTTGTACATTATCAAATAGGCATTGTCATCTGTTGTAGTTAACCCTATGAAAACTCACCCTTGGTGTTAGATTAATCAATTAAGGTAATAGTCTAACATATAAAGTAATAAGAATCAATTCAGCTTAGAGTGATCGATCGACGACTCTAGTCGAGAGGAACGTATACCGTCTCATTATTCAATTGCCAAAAAACTCAATTAAAGTTGTAGTTGACTCTATGAGAACTCACCCCTGGTCCTGATTAATCAATTAAGGTATTATTCTAATATATAAAATCAATTGAAATTGTATAAAAATAAATTTTCAACATGTTGCAATAGATTAACCATTTATTCCAAGTTATCAAATAGATTAAGTTATTTGTTACAATAGATTACTCATCTATTGAAATAGATTAACCATATATTGTAAATTATCAAATAGATTAAGTCATATATTACTATAAATTACTCATCTATTGTAAATTATCAAATAGGCGTTGTCATCTGTTGTAGTTGACCCTATGAGAACTCACCCCTAGTCCTAGATTAACTATTTAAGGTATTAGTCTAATATATGAGGTAGTAAGAATTAGTTCATCTCAGAGTGATTGATCGATGACTCTGGTCGAGAAAAATGCAATACCGTCTCATCATGTAATTTCTGAAAGACTTAATTGAAATTGTAGTTGACCTTATGAGAACTCACACCTAGTCGTAGATTAATCAATTAAGGTATTATCCTAATATATGAGGTGATAAAAATTGGTCCAGCTCAGAGTGATCGATCGACGACTCTGGTCGGGAGAAACATAATATCGTCTCATCATTAAATTGCGAAAAGACTTAATAGAAGTTGTAGTTGACCCTATGAAAACTCACCCCTAATCTTAGATTAATTAATTAAGGTATTATTCTAATATATGAAATTAATTAAAATTATATAAAAATAAATGTTCAACCTATTGCAATAGATTAACCATTTGCTGTAAGTTATCAAATTGATTATGTCATTTGTTACAACAGATTACTCCTCTATTGTAAATAATCTAATAGATTAAGTCATCAGTTTCTACAGATTACCCATCTGTTGTAAATTATCAAATGGATTAAGTCATATGTCATAACAGATTAACCATCAATTGTAAATTATCAAATTGGCGTTGCCATCTATAGTAGTTGACCCTATGAGAACTCACCCCTGGTCCTAGATTAACCAATTAAGGTATTAGTCTAACATATGAGGTAGTAAGAATTGGTTCAAATCAAGTGATCGATCACCGACTCTGGTTGGGAGGAACGTAATACCATCTCATTATGTAATTTCCAAAAGACTCAATTAAAGTTGTAGCTGACCCTATGAGAACTCAACCCTGGTCCTAGATTAATCAATCAAGGTATTAGTCTAAATTATGAGGTAATAAGAATTGGTTCAACTTAGAGTGATTGATCGACGACTCTGGCCGGGAGGAACGCTACACCGCCTCATTATTCAATTGCCAAAAGACTCAATTGATGGTGTAGTTGACCCTATATGAACTCACCCCTGGTCTTAGATTAATCAATTAAGGTATTAGTCTAATAAATAAAATCAATTAAAATTGTATAGAAATAAATGTTCAACCTGTTTGAACAGATTAACCAACTGTTGTAAGTTATCAAACAGATTAAGTCATTTATTGCAACAAATTACTCATCTGTTGTAAATATCAAAAAGATCAAGTCATTTGTTGCAACAGATTACCAATCTGTTGTAAATTATCAAATGGATTAAGTCATATGTCACAATAGATTACCCATCTGTTGTAAATAATCAAATAGGCGCTACATCTGTTGTTGTTGACCCTATGAGAAATCACCCCTGATCCTAGTTTAACCAATTAAGGTATTATTCTAACATATGAGGTAGTAAGAATTGGTTCATCTTAAAGTATTCGATTGATAACTCTAGTCGGGAGAAATGCAGTACATCTCATCATGCAATTTCTAAAACACTCAATTAAAGTTGCAGTTGGCCCTATGAGAACTTACCTCTGGTCCTAGATTAATCAATTAAAGTATTAGTCTAACATATAAGGTAATAAGAATTGGTTCAGCTCAAAGTGATCAATCGATGACTCTGGTCAAGATAAATGCAATACCGCCTCATAATTCAATTGCCAAAAAACTCAATTGAAGTTGTAGTTGACCCTATGAGAACTCACCATTGGTCTTACATTAATCAATTAAGGTATTATTCTAACATATAAAATTAATTAAAATTGTATAAAAATAAATATTTAATATGTTGCAACAGATTAACCATCTGTTGTAAGTTATCGAATATATTAAGTCATTTGTTGTAATAGATTACTCATCTATTATAAATTATCAAATAGATTAAGTCATCTATTGCGACAGATTACTCATCTATTGTAAATTATCAAATGGATAAAAGTTATGCATATTTTTCTGAGGAACTAGTGAGGGGCCATGATTTCAGCGTGGTAAGGACCTTGTGCTACATGATAAGCAGTGTAGCATGAACCTTGTTCAAAAATGCTAAAATCTCCTTTTATATCAAGTGTTTTTAGGGTAAACTTGTCATTTACGTGCTAAACTATCCTAAAACTAATAGTAACATGAATTGATCATCCTATAACCCTAAAACTCACCAATTACACAATCCCTCTTTTTCCAAATCCTCAAGAACACCAAACAAGGGTTCTTATACAAAAATTCAATTACCAAGTATCAAAATTCATGCTTCGTTTCAATAAGTCAATAAATTCAGGTATGTGGGTATTCAATGAGTATCTCCTTTCATCCTCATGCCAAAATTATGATTTTTATTCATGAATTTTATGAATTCAATAAACTAGGGTTTTATCCAATTATTACCCTATGATGATACTAGTCAAGATTTCAAGCATATGTCAAGTTATATGAGTTTTCCTAAAATTTTCTCAAATTCTCAAGTTTAATTTCATTTTGATTTAGGGTTTCCATGAAAAGCATAAATTCCATGATTTCTCCATGCAATTCTTGAATTCTACCATGAAATAGTGTTTCCTCATAAATTCAAGCATTCCTTCATACTCTAATCAATGACAATTCGTTACATTGATGAACTTGTTGGATGTCATAAAATTCCTTATCATTTCATTACTTTGAAATTGTCATATTTAACAATATTTTTCAATGCTGGTGGGTTATGAAAAATCGATACCTAGATAGTCATGTATGTTTCTGACTTTTAAGATTTCAAGGTATTCAGATAATGTTTGTATATGAAATTTATAACATTTTTCATAATTAGAAATCACCTGTATTATATCATACTAAGTACATCAGTTAACATATTCATGATTACTTCAGGTTATGCATGCACTGTTATTTTCAAAATACCATATTTGAACATATTAGTTAAAAGTGCATACATTAGCTTATGCTTCCATGTCAGTTTAGTTGGGAGCAGAACTTAGCATCGAGTGAACCTAGGGATGAAGGCTTAACTGTCAGTCAAGGGTGAGACCTTTAATAGCAGTCCCTTAGTTCCATAAATATGTAGCCAGCGTAGGTATAAGAGGTTTTCCTACTAGTAGAGGGCTGATACTCTCTTAGGGGCACCTGCTAGTCGAGGGTGACACCCTAGTACTTTGGGATATTAGTTTAGTAGATCCACACAACCAGTGTCAGTACCCATGGCAATGTATTGATACCCTTCTAACTGGGGTTATAGGTTGGAACCTAATTTGCTTAAATTGGGACATGTCAGTTAAATGTTAGCTCCCACAGTCTCAGTTCAGTATTCAGACCACATCAGCTTAAGTTTGCATGAACAAGTTTTTAGTTTATCTGTTATTCAGTTATTCAGTGTTACAGGTTATTTTAGTACATGTTTATGTTTGGTCTTACATTCATTTTATATATTCATGCTTTAATACTTAGTATCTGAACATGATCCTTAGTACGGTTTTGTAACCTATTTGGTTTTAACTTGAGATTTACATAGAGTGATCATTTTCTACTGCTTTCTAGCTTACAAAAATATTTTCAGCTCATGATTTAAAAATTTCACTGTCTTTCAGTTTTACGTGCATGCCTATTTTATAAGCATATTTTTGTAAGGGATTTATGTCTTCGATTTTAAATCATGTATTAAGTATTTCCATGATATAGTCTATGTCTCATATACTCAGTACATTCCAAAGTATTGACCACATATATTCGTTTGTGGCTACATTCCTTCATAATGTAGGTATCAGATATAGCCCACATACCAGGGTCAAATATTTCTTAGCATTCAACCAGCAAGTGATGAGTTCTCTTATTTTAGGTACTCAAGTCAGTTGTAATTCCTATATTTTATTTTCATTATTTTTATATATTTATTAGGGATATTTGGGGGTCATGTCTCAACTACCTATAATCAATATATTCGAGGCTTCATAGATAGTCAGTTAGAGTCAGTATTTGTAATTTATTTGGCTCTCTCTATCAAATTTTACTGTTGCAAACTTTGATCAATTATGTATTGAAATAGATTATCTCATGTTGATTATCCTTTCTCTAAGCTATTAAGCATTATATATATATACATACATATATATAGAGATATATATTAAATTAGTTGCTCAAGTATCATGCCAGTACATGGGTTAGCTTGAGATCACATGTAGTTCTAAGCACTGTGTTACGACTAGAGGGTATGCTCGGATAGTGACAGACTTGATATCAAAGCACAAAGTTCAAGTGTCCTGGGGTGTCTTTGAAGCTATGTCTAGTAGAGTCTTGCAGAATGGTACAAAGATGTCTATACTTTTCTTTGAAAGGCTACAGGGTATTCTAGAAATATTTTCTTTCTTTCATATCTCAGATTATGTTGTAGAGATGTTCTCTAAGAAACTTATGAATATTCATACATTACTGTATTCATGCCAACACTTCCTTATTGTCGAAGTAATAGAAACAATCAAGATTAAATTCCTACTAATACAGTTTTCTCAAACGATCCCTACAGATAGTTAAGGTATTGCATATGGGATCCAAAGGATCCCATAAGTACCTTTAATTATCAAAGTTTGAAAGATTTTGTTCTTATTTATGAAAATTATACATTGATCCAAAGTCAGATGTGCCCTCAAATCTCTTCTCAGAATTCTATGATAGCATATAATCTAGAGTTTGAAGCATGAACTCAAATGTTTAGTAGCAGTAAAGTAGGGGTAGTGTTTATCTAAATTTAGTAGATTATGTATCCATGGATCCATAAAGGTGTTGTGTAGTTTGTTTAATAGCACTTTGAAAGATATTTCTCAGTTAAGAAAGACTTAGAGTATATAAATGCTTTAGTCAGGATAGAGATTAGGCAGTTACCACAATGATAGAGGAGCTTGATAAGGTTGAATATGTTCATAAAATTTTGTGTGGATTGGTGTTTCATAATTCCTATCTAGTAGTACTAAGTTAATATAGTTCACTAAAATTTAGGGATATCCATGTTAAGTATTAGAATCTATGTTTGAAATCTTGGATGATTGAGCTAATAGAAAGAAGAGTTTGAAGATTCTAAGTTAGTAAGTGTTTGAGTTATTATATGCTGACTATTGGGGCTATAGAAAGTTAAGAGTTCTATCTCAGAAGAAAGTTCTAGCAGTGGGTTTTACACTTTAGGATATAGTCTTTCAAGGTAAGGTTATTATTCATGTGTATTTTTATATCTTAGACTCTAAAGTATAGAGGGTTTCAGTTCATCTTAGAGTTTATTAAAAGGGTCCACAGACTTAGAACAATGGCTTAAATCTAAGGGGGACATAATAGAACAAGGAACCAAGTCAGGCTCTCAAGTTCTAGTAGTGATGCCAATGTGTTGTAGAACATCATTAGGGGAGGAGGATGCCCGACCCATTATTATCTTGGTACTAATATTTGTACTTCAATCATCACGACATCTACTCATGTCTTACAAGTTAGCTCTATGATCATAGCTCATATTCATGCACTTTTCATAGAATCATGTAGGATCCCAGTTCCTAGTATGAGGAGTGACAGTTCACTTAGAAATACAAATCATATTCCATGAATTTATAAACTCCAAACTCAAGTCATGCAACTCATGACTCATGTACTTATGTTTTACAGTATGGTCAGTTCCCATAACTCATGGTGCACCTTTAATGACTAGTGAAAATTTGCAGTATGGCATGTATATCCTCATCTTAGATCTCTTTAATGAATCTATGCCTTTGATGCTCTATTCCTCGGTCCTTAGTTATATGTCAAAGTTATGTATAGTATTCCTTTATGCTTTAGGACCTTATGTTCTAACCTTTTAATGTCCTTTCCTTAGAAATATATTAGTGATGAATAATGGTTTAGATAAGAGAGAGTAAATGTTCCTTATTAGGGAAATATTATTGTATGCTTGTTTTATCTATGGCTATAAATGTGAAGGAAGATTGAGGAAAAGCTTTGGTATATGTCATGGTTAGTTGTGAATTCCATGTCTGTCTTCTTAAGGATAGAGCATGAAATTGGTTAGTGATAGAGGTATTAAGGAGTATAAGAAAATTTCTAAGGTGGGTAGGTAGATTATAAGTTTATATGTGGTTACAACGATAGGTTTGAATGTCATGTTGGTTTTTAAGTAGATGAATGCATTCTGCTCTAGTGAATTCCTAGTAAGAGGTTGAAATTAGTTCTTAAAGTGCAAAGAATTATTATTCTTAAGATAAAAGCCCTGAAAAACATATGGGATACTAAATGCATGGTTTAGACTAGTATTATGGTGTTATGTGTGCTACCTTGTGACTTTGAGTACACTTGAACATGGTGAGAGAATTTAGTTCAGCTCAAACTTTAGTAAATGGAGTTATTAATGCCCATGTGAACATTAGAAGTGGCATCAAATGAAGAGTAGTATTTAAGAGGAAAAAATATAGTTGAAGGAGTAGTTGAGAAGTATGGTTAAGCTTGAAAGTTAGAAGTTTCATTGCTTACGGCATAAAAATTCTGTCCAAGCTTATGTTTTATAGGCCTATAGTCCATGTATAGATTTGTAACCATGTTTCGATTCCTTATTCAGAACATGCCCAATATTTTTTGCTCTCCTGATGTTATTAGAACTTCTTATAAAGAATGTTGAAGAAATACTCCAATTGAGTATAAGCTTTCTGTATGATCTAGTCCGTATAGCCAACAAATTCAGTTTAGCAATAAGACAAATAAGCTTCTATAGATTTTCTTCTTTCCATCCAGTCTTACTATCTGAAGTTTTATGAGTATAGATATTCTATGAGGTAATTTATTCACATTCATACAAACTATCAATTCAATTTAGTCCATGCATCATGTCTCCGATATAGATATTTAGTCATGATCTAGTTCATAAGTGCTCAGTGCATGATCTCAGTTTTCCTAGTATTTCAGCTTAGACATTGTAATACCTAGCAAACTCCTAGATAAGTTTCCATATAGTCATCCCATGTTTAAAAACCCAAAAGCAATTATCTCTAACCATAGATAAGTGCCATGACCATTTACTTTGATACCCTCAAAATTTCAAGATTTTGATTTTTGGCCTTCTTATGTTTGAAACATTGATTTTTGACTTAAAATGTGTTTAGGTGTATTAATAGGGTGTCTCAGAAGACTTTCGCAATTTTGGATGAGAGTTGGGGGTATTTTTCAATTTTGAGGCTGTAAACCTCCACAATAATGCCTTGTCACGAAGGCTACTTTGCGTGATAAGCGGCATGGCACAGAGGATAGCCTCTATAATAGGAAGCACGCCATGTCGAGGTGTAAAATTTTGTCCAATTTTGATTTTATCACATGGGGTGAAGGGATTTGGATATTTTCCCCTTGTATGACCTTAGTCTCATTACCTCGTGATTCGTGCTTACATAATATATGTGGTGATGCCAAGAAGCACTTTTGTTTTGATTCCTAAACGTGTTTTGTTGAGGGATAATTCCTAATTTGGAGTTACATACTCTATTCCATAATTCTAAAGCTTCAATAAGTTCCTACTCATTATTCGAGGATGAATGATTCCAAGGGGGAGAAAATGTAACACCCCATATTTTTGGGCTAGAATTTGATCATCATTCTAACGTGTAAAAATTGTAATCCCATGAATATCATATGAATACAAGTGTCATGATTATTATACTAGTGTTAAGAGTGCTTTTTAGGAAAAATGTTCATAGGAAACACTTAGAGAAAAATTGAGTTAAGAGCTTTTGATTCGACCAAATTTTGGCATTCTATCCTACTAGGGTCAACATTGAACATGTATAACTTCTGTACTATATGAAATTTTTTTACAATCAAGACCCACCTAATTATAGATAAATGTGTCCTCTTTCCAACACATCCAATTTTGCCTTAATCTGATACCTGAGCAAAAAGTTATGTACATTTTCACAAGAAACCAGTGAGGGTCTACGATTTCAGCGTGGCACAGACCTTGTGCTCTGCGATATGTAGCGTGGTGCGGACCTTGTTTAGAAATCCTAAAATCTACTTTTCTTTTCTATATTTTTAGGGTAAACTGATCCTTCACGTGCTAAACTAGTCCTATAACTAATAGTAACATTAATTGATCATCTCGTAACCTCAAAACACACCAATTACACAATCCCTCTCTCTCAAATCCTCAAGAACACCAAATAAGAGTTTTTCTTCAAGAATTTAACTTCAAAGGATCAAAATTCATGCCTCCCTTCAAGAAGTCTATAAATTCAAGTATGTGGTTATTCATGAGGATCTCCTTTCATCCTCATGCCCAAAATTACAATTTCTATTCTTGAATTTTATGAATTCCATAAACTAGGGTTTTATTCAATTATTACCCCAAGTATGTTTTACATGATATTAGTCAAGATTTCAAGCATATGATCAAGTTAAATGAGTTTTCCCAAAGTTTCCCCAAATTCTCGAGTTTTATATAGCTTTGATTTAGGGTTCCATGAAAAGCTTAAATTCCATGATTTCTCTATGTAATTCTAGAATTCCACCATGAAATAGTATTTCCTCATATATTCAAGAATTCTTCCATACTCTAATCATGTTAATTCATTACATTGATGAAATTATTCAATTCTTGAGTTTTTGTTAATAAATTCCTTATCATGTCATTACTTTGAAATTATTGTATTATGACTGTATTTTTCAATGCTTGTGGGTTATGAACAATAGATACCTAGATAGTTATGCATGTTTTAGAATTTAATTATTCAGACCATGTTTGTACATGAAATTTATAAAAAATTTCATACCGAGCACTCACCAGTATTATATCATGCTAAATACATTAGTTAACATGTTCATGATTACCTCAGATAATGTATGCGCTGTTATTTTTAGAATACTATATTTGAGCATATCATTTATTAGTGCATGCACTAGTTTATGCTTCCATGTCAGTTTGGTTGGGAGTAGAACTTAGCACTGAGTGAACCAAGGGATGAAGGTTTACCTGCCAGTCGAGGGTGAGACCTTTACCCTTAGTTCTAGAACTACATATTCAGCATAGTTATAAGAGGTCTTCCTTCTAGTAGAGGGTTGATACTCTCTTAGGGGCACCTTCCAGTCGAGGGTGATACCCTAGTCCTTTGCGATATCAGAATAGTTGATCAATACAACCAATGTCATTACTCGTGGCAAGGTATTGATATCCTTCAAACTTGGGTTATAGGTTTGACCCCAGTTAGCTCAGATTGGGGCATGTTGATAAAATATTAGCTCCCACAGTCTCAGTTCAGTATTCAAATCGCATCAGCTCAGGTTTGTATGACCAAGTGTTCAGTTTATCAGTTATTCAGTTACTCAGATTTACAAATTATTTCAGTATATGTTTATGCTTGATCTTGCATTAGTTTTACATGTTCATGCTTTTATGGTCAGTATCTAAACATGATCCTTAGTACGGTTTTGCAAACTATTCAACTTTAACTTGATATTTACATATGGTTTTCATTTTTAATCTCTTCTCAGCCTACAGAAATGTTTTTAGCTCATGATTTAGAAATTTCACTGTCTTTAAATTTTCTGTCCATACCTGTTTTATATGCATATTTCAGCAAAGGATTTATGTCCTCAGTTTTAAAGAGTATTTTAAGTATTTTCATGATTTAGTACATGTCTCACATACTCAGTACATTCCAAAGTACTGATGATAATGCTCAACTCACTCACATAATTGAGGGGTGAGGCAGTCATTGTCAAGTAACCCAATTTAAATTAGGGTCGAATCTCGAGGAGTGAACAATAGACTTCAAATCGTATGGATTCTCAAATTACTAAAAGATTACCCAAAATACTAATAAAAATGACATGTGAAATAAAATGGGAGGATTTTATTGGGAATTCTTCACAACCAATTTTAACAAGCACTTGGTGAATAAAACTTCTTCTTAGAATTCAAGATTTGAGGGAAATCTTGAGATTATGCGTACCTGGAGGTAATGCATGTGGGTTGATGTTGGTTCATTATGAAATTTAGTTTTTAAATAAAGGATAGGCTAGATCAAAGTTCATTGGGGTCAATCTTTCAACAAAACCACAATGATTTCACCCGTTGGCTCTTTCGAGCACCTAACAAGTGTACATATTTTCATAATCACCCCAGACCTTAATCAAGAATCCCTATTTCTAGGATGATGCTTTTGACAAGATTTACACTTCTAATACACTTAATTTCTAAGATTGCAAAAGGTAGTAAACCATAGGCTCAATTGTCCACCATTGTTTCGTCCCTTTATAAAACTCTTTTGAGGATGTTATGGGTTACCTAATGTTCACCTTCATCCTTCTTTTAAGGATGATAAAGGGTTTCTAGAGTTTGGGTCTTTCACCCATCAAACCTATATGGAGATTTGGGGTTTTCACCCATCAATTTCCAACCCGTAACCTCAAGCAATGGTGGAATCCATACTCAAAAGCTAAAATACATGCAAACATAACAATACCACACACAATTACACTCTAGTTCAATATAATCCCAAGATTAAATTACTTAGCTATTAATGAATAAAGTAAATATAAATATTCCATAAGGATAATCCAAAGAATTCATTCTTCACAAAGAGTCTAATAAATTTAGCCTTCAAAGTTAATTACACACTTGCCCAAGATTAGGGTTTCAAGTGTTGAATTCTAAAATATCTTATGACCTAAGCTAACCTAAAGAAAAAAGGTTTTAAGCTTAAATATGGCTTGGGATGCATCCAAGTTCTTTTACAGATCTTCCCCTAGGCATATTCCCGCTTAACCGCGACCGTGACCATCCGACCGCGGTTGTGTGCCACGACCGCATTGCTCTGACCGTCTTGACTGACCACGATCGCTAATAGAGGACTGCGGTCACATTAACCAAGGCTGATGTAGTCCAAGTCTTCAAATGCGCTCTTTCTTGCTCCCTTTTTATCATTTTAAACTCCAATCCATATCTTTTGTTCTCCTCAACTTCATGCCTACAGAGAATGGATATTAGTGCATCTATCCATAGATTTTATCTCATTTATTCATTTAAAACAATGTAATGTGCAGCATAATGAGTGAGAATGAGTGGTAAACTCACCACTCATCAACACCCCCCAACTTAAGACCTTTTTTGTCCTCAAGCAACTCTATCTCTTACTATGAGACAATTTCTAATATGTTCCCTCATTCTATCACCCAATGATCATGATGACTCAATTTAGATTGCTACCACAAAAAACTTTTTACACATGGGAACATAGGACTTTAATAACTCCCCTCATAATAAAATAGAATAGTAAAGAATGCAATAGACTTTAAGGAGCAACCATGTAACAACTACTAATGCTCTAGAAATGGCTCACATATTGACTTCAAATATGCAATACTTTTGATAATCTCATTATGCTAAAATGACAAAATCACCCACCTCAACTAGTTCACATGCCACCTCACAAGAAAGGAGAAATTCATATACCTAGCTATCAATCATGCAACAAAGAATTATAAGTGTAACCACTCACTCTCTCAAGAAATTTTCCATGTTAACAAGTTCCATGACATAGGCTTGCCCCTCTTTTCAATCACCACTATAATGACTACACTTGGTTGGGAATCACAAAGGGATCTTTGAGCTTTTAATATAGTTTTTGGGTAAGGTAGGAGATCAACTTTGGAACACAAGGATACACCCTCCTTGAACTTCTACATCGTACTTTTTTCATGCTTAACTTATTGTGCCACTTCTTTTCACTTTAGTATTTTTCCTACCTTTGCTTTTTTTTTTTTGGTTTTTCCACTTTCGTCTTCTTCTCTTCTATAATTTTTGCACATAGATAAAGCCTTTATTTCCTTTATGGGATCTTTTCTTTATCCAAATCCAAAAATCTTCACTTTCTTAAGATTGTAGGAGCCTTCTTAAGACTTTGTTGCCTAACTATACTTCTTTATCTTTCCACCACCCCCAACTTACACTTTTAGCCTCAATTTTTATTCTCAAGTTCAAAGAGGATAAGGTTCAAGAGTGGATGAATAGAAGGATCACGACTTGTAATGCATTTGCCAAAGAAAAGTTCAAAGGCTCGAAGAGGGTGACTATGGGTAACTCTTATGTATTGGTAGGCTCTTTAGGCTAAAGTGGACTTTCAAAATCACAAGAGGGGCTATGATCATTTTAAAAACCAAGAAAAGTAAAAAATTATCTTTGAAAGACTAAAGGGGCAAGTTCTAGATAGTACAAGTACACATGAGATAGAGACAATTAACCTCACACACATGGCATACAAATGTCATCAAAGGGATTTGATTGTTCTACCCACTCGAGAAAAAGATGGAGTATTCATTATTTTTCCAAAGTCAACTTTTGGAGTCCTAGGAAGAGGGAAAATTTGTCACAAAGTTGCTCACATCCATGCCTTCGAATTTTTCAAAATTTTTGAATAGAGGGGGATTGTTTGATTTTGCATCCACACCACATATAATTTGCTAATCATGGCAACTATCCAAGGTATCATCTCACATTGAAGTTCAATAGTATGGGTGACCCACCATATGGTTACTCAAAATTCACCAATGATTATTAATACAACCCTAAATTATCAATGCCACTGGTACCCAGACTTTCCTTGTATTCTATGGCCTTGATTTCACAGGTACTCAGATTTCCCTTACATCTATGGTTAGAAACCCAATCATGAAGGCAAAGCTCAACTAATAAAATTTAGAATAAAATAGCAAACTAAGAACAAAATAGTTAATCCATGCAAATGTGAGCACCATTATAGTACCCGAATATTACAACCCAAATAAAAATCACTCTAAGAATTTTCCAAAAGAACAGAAAAGTGTTCAGCAATAACACTAATACAAGACCAAATGAATTGAATAAGGAAACACCCCCAACTAAATAGGTAGCAGTGTCCCTACTAAATCAATAATCAAAGATAACAAAGAGATAAGAGTGCTCCCTAAAACTCCATCGAAGGATGCTATCCTTTTTTGATTTTGCACCATCTCCATTTATCTTTAGATTAGACCATTCCTGAATGCAAGAACTTAAGCAAGAGTGTAAGGAAATTAGGGAGGTAGTTGGTGAACTAAAAGTTTTCTATGTCCACGATCATAGCCGACTAATCACGATCATAGATAGATGGGTAACCGCAATCATGCAGTGGGACCACAGTCGAGATAACTGAGGTCATGTCTACTCGTCTATTTTTCCCTTGTCCAGCTTTTCTTATCACTTGGTGCTCATTAATATTTTGGTTGGTTTTCATCTTAAATTATGCATATTTCTTCCTTTCTAAGCTTATGCAAAGGAATCCATTGTGTCACAAATGCATGAGTTATTCATATGCAAAAACTAACATTAGTACTATACAAATATGATAAAAAGGATATGAGCTATATTCATGGCATTTGTGGGTTACCTCCCACACAACACCTTAGTTATTATCATGTCACGATGTTGGTATGTATCAATTTGTCAAGGAGGGTCCACAGGACCTCACTTATCAAACTCCCCTTCATTGATTAACCTTCTAACAATGCTTTCTACCTCTTTATTCTCTTTGTCAATTAGAATTTGGGACAAACTCTCTTTTGATCGGGCGTTGGGAATGTTGCCTCCCAAGTACTTATCATGTGCTCTTCCTTTTTATTTTTATCCTCCGCACCTATCACCAAGATTTGGTCATCATTTTGGAGGTTGGCGATTATGATACTAGTAGAGTCCTCCTTAGGTTTTGCATCTAGATGTGTGAAGACTAGTCTTATTTGATTTTCTAATTCTTTAATAGAGATGAAAGAGAGACCAACATTTAAGAGAGTGAAATGAAGTCCTTTTTTAATTCATGGACCATTTTGTCTGTTCCTTCAACTTTGTTCAAAATTCTTGCAAGGAGATCCTCCATTCTACCTCTGTTGTTGTCAATGGAGCTTAAATGTTTGTTAGAATCCCGATCATGGTGAGGCACAAAATTGCAATACTTATGTTCCCGATCTATCAAAACTCAACCACCACTACGATTTATCCAACCCTTAGTCCCACCTTTTCTATGATAGGCCGAATGAGAACCCCTCTATTCTCCTAGCTTTGTCATCTTCATAATAGGCTCTTGGTGTCATGGGGTTTCCCATTTTCACCGGTGCACCCATGAAATACTTGGTTAGGAGCTCAAGTTAGGTCAATATTTTTTCCATGATTTGCTCTTGATCCTCTTCCCACTTTATTTGTTCTCATCTAATCATGGACTTGGGTGGAGGGCTAGTTGAAATGTTGATGTCTCAGGTATGAAATTTCCAATTTTGTTTAGTTACCTCTCTCAACAATTTTGTAGCCACATAGAAGTGCAAGTTTAAGAGAGAACCTTCCTCCATATTTTTTACCACTCTTTAGTTCAAAGGATCTAGTGCCCGATAGAATATTTGGAGAAGTGTTTTCCCCAGAATCTCATGGTTTGGGTATTTGGTGAACTTCCTATGAAATCTCTCTCATACTTTATTAAGTGCCTCCCCATTCCATTACCTAAAGTTCATGATTTCATCTCTCAAGTGACACACCTTGGATGGAGAGGAGTATTGATCTAAAAACTCCTTTATGAGTTTATTCCATGAAGTGGGAGAAGCCTTAGGAAGTGTGCGGAACCATAAAAATGCTTCAACCATTAGTAAAAATGAAAAAAGTCAAAGCCGAAAGGACTCTTGAGTAATATGATAAATATTGAAGAGAGTATAAATATGATACCCTATATTTCCCTAGCCTAGATTAACCCCTAGTACATGGGTTATACTTAATAAAAAATTTTGAAATACTCAGTAATTTTTAGATTAGAGCCTACCATTGCATAGGAAATTCAATTAGCTTTCCAGCGATATAATATTTGCCTAAATTCGACAACCGGGTAAAAGGTTTGGATAATTTTAAGTTTCAGTCATTAAACATCGTCATTCAGGCCAGTAGCGTATCGTGGAGTGTGTCAAAATAGAAATATTCAATTTTTAGAGTTGCTCCGCGATATTATCGTATCGAACCATAGACCCAGTTCATAATTATCAATTTCCAGTGTACCAATGCGATTCCACCGCATCGCGGTGCACTTCCAGTTCATAAACAAAGTGGCAATGCGATACCACCATATCGCGTCACCATGCAATTTACTAGTTTTCATTTTCCAGTGACACGATGCAATAGCTCTGCATCACGTCAAGCGTCCAGATCGGGAAAATTTCACAAAAAAATAAAGTTGCGCCCAGGGTTAAACTAGTCTTTTCCCATGATTTTATTCTTTTCAGATGTAGGATTTAAGCCCTAAAAATGTATAAAACCCTTCATTATTCACTTTTCCCCAAAATCAAAAGGTATTTCTCTCTCAAGAAAATAAACCCTAACTCTTAAGAATCAAGGTCAATCCCAAGAATCTCTCTACGAACTCCAAGAATCTCATGAAATAAGGTATGTTAGATGTTCATCCATGGATCCTTACCTTCTATGGAGCCTAAGACTCTTTTTTTCAAAATATAAGATTTATGATTTATGATTTTGATGTTTAAATTATATTGAATTCATGTTCATGGTGTTGTTTGAGTTTTAATCCATGATTTAGATTACAAGTTCCAAGAAATGATTCTAATATGTGTTGAATTACATGATATTTATGATAAACCCTTCAATTTGCAAGTTGATTTAAGTGTTTATGATTTAATGAACCAAGTATGCTTCTTATGTGTTTGATAAATTATCTATGAGAATAAAATAATGCCATTATAGCATGCTAACATATATTCCCCATCCATGTACAAGTTAATGCATAACAAGTGTTTGATGAAATGTCTCTGTGAATAAATTATACCCAAGTGAACATTATTATGTAATTCAAGATTATACTTTGCTTTACTTTTCATGCTATCGGCTCCTGGGGGTGTTTAATACTCGACAATCTAGTTGTTACTTAGAGCTAGTTTCAGTTATAAAATAGTATGAGTCATGTCACGATCAATAGTACTCTCAGTCAGTTACAAAACTCAGTAAAATTTAGTCAGTTACAGAACTTAGAAAAACTTAATAATCTCAGTATCAGTCCAGTCCAATTCAATATACTTAGTTCAGTGTTTTTTAGTTGGGAGTAGGAACAAACACCGAGCAAGTGTGGAGGTGATGACTTCTTCCATCAGGCAGGTAGAGTCATTAGTAGTAGTCTCACACTACAAAACTATGTAGCCAGTGTAGGATGTGAGGAGTCACCCATCAAATTAAGGCTTGGCTACCTCCCATAGATCACTCGACAGATTAAGCTTGACTTTTTGTTCAGGGTTACCTGTCAGATAGGCTTGACCACAGCAGTGTCTTTACCCTTGGTACAGTACTGACATCCTTCTAACTGGGGTTATAGGTTGTACCCCACTCAGTTTACTCAGGGGGCATGTCGGTTAAGTGAGAATTCCCACAGTTTTAGTTTTAGTATCAGTCTTCGAAATAGAACTCAGTTTAGTTCTATAGAATTAGGACTGTCAGATACAATCACTCAGTTATCAGTAATTTAGATTATTAGTGGTCGTAGATTATCATTATATTCAGTTATTAGTTATCAGATTCAGTTTCAGTATACTCAGTTACAGTATGCACAGTATGTTCAGTAGTTACACATCATCTATGTATGCTAATCTTGCTCTTGCATATCATTCAGTTAGTTATTGTTTATGTATATGAACCCATCCATTCAGCCTTATCTTATTGAGCATACCAGTACATTCCCACGTACTGATCGCATACTCGTTTCTTGCGATATGAGGTTTTATAACATAGGTTCGGATGCTCAGTTTTCTGACTGCGCTTAGCCAAATTCAGCCTATAGTAGCAGATTTAGAAGTGAGTCCTCGTCTATTGAGGATATACTTTTATTTTAGTATTTAGAAGTGAGTCCTCGTCTATCGAGGATATGCTTTTATTTCAGTACTTTAGCTTAGCAGTATTTTAGTGGATGGAGTTAGTTGAGGAATTGTCCCATCAACTCCACTTTTAGACAAATTCAGTTAGAGGCTTTTCAGACTAGAATATTTCAGAAAGTTGTTCAGTATTTCAGTATTTTGTTCAGTTTTAATTGTAGTATTTTGAACCTTATGGCATTTCTATGCATCTTTTGCATTATTATAGTATTTTATTTAGTGCTCACAGCAGGTACCAGTCATGGGTTAGTTTGTGGTCTTTAGGGGTCATAAACACCGTGTAGGGTTGGGTACAAACTCGGGGTGTTACAAACTAGACAGACTGAGTTTACATACTAAACTAGACATGCACAAATGAGGCATGATTACATGACTGGTCTGATTGACTAAACTTACTTACTGAACATACATATCTGATGCATGATTACATGGCTAAAATCAATTTTTGAAATACATGACTGACATGAGGATGTTATGAGATGGTAACTGATACCAAGTTTGTAATGGTACGAGTCTATACCCCAGACGCTACATGGTGCTTATGATCCCGAAGGACCACAAGCTAAACCATGACTGGTACCTGCTGTGAGCACTGAATAAACATATTATAATAATGCAGAAGATGAACTGAAATTCCATAAGGTTTAAAATACTATAATCAAAACTGAATAAAATACTGAATACTGAACAACTGTCTAAAATATTCTAGTCTGAAAAGCCTCTGACTGAATTTGTTTAAAAGTGTAGTTCATTGGACAATCCCCCAACTAACTTTATCTACTAAAATACTGCTAAGTTGAAGTACTGAAATAAAAATATATCCTCAGTAGATGGGGACTCACTGCTGAATCTGCTACTACTAGCTGAATCTAGCTAAGCACGATCAGGAACTTAAGCGTCCAAACCTATGATATGAAATATCATAGTGCAAGAAACAAGTATGCAATAGTACGTAGGAATATACTGGTATTCTATATGAGGTAAATTTGAATGCATGGGTTTATATGCATGAAAAATAACTAACTGAATGATATGCAAGAGTGGATTAGCATACATAGAGGATCTGTAACTACTGAACATACTGTGCATACTGTAACTGAGTATACTAGAACTGAATCTGATAATTGATAACTGAATATACTGATAATTTGAGATCACTAATAATCTAAATTACTAATAACTGAGTGACTGTTTCTGACAGTCCTGATTCTGTAGAACTGAACTGAGTTCTATTTTGAAGACCGAGACTAAAACTGAAACTGTGGGAATTCTCACTTAACCGACATGACCCCTGAGTAAACTGAGTGGTGTCTAACCTGTAACCCTAGTTTGAAGGGTGCCAGTACCATTCCAAAGGTAAAGATACTATTGTGGTCAAGCCTATCTGATGGGTGACCCTGAACAGGAAGTCAAGCTTAATCTGATGGGTGACCCCTAGGAGGTAGCTAAGCCTTAATCTTATGGGTGACTCCACACATCCTACTCTAGCTACATAGTTCTATAGTGCGAGACTACTACTAACGACTCTGCCTACCTGACGGGAGAAGTCGTCACCTCTATACTCGCTTGATGCTAGTTCCTACTCCCAACTGAAAGACACTGAACTATGTATACTGAACTGGAACGGACTGATACTGAGATTACTAAGTTTTCCTAAGTTTTGTAACTGACTGAATTCTACTGAGTTCTATAACTGACTAAGAGTACTACTGATCGTGACATGACTGATACTATTTTGTAACTAACACTGGCTCTATGTAACAACTAGATTGTCGAGTATTAAATACCATCAGGATTCGATAGCATGAAAATTAAAGCAAAGCATAATCTTGTATAACATAACAATGTTCACTTGGGCATTATTCATTCATAGAGACATTTCTTCAAACACTTGTACTACATTAACTTGTACATGGATAAGGAATACATGTTAACATGCTATAATGGCATTATTTCATTCTCATAGACAATTTATCAAACACATAAGAATCATACTTGGTTCATTAAATCGTAAACACTTAGAGTTAATATGGTTACAACAATCAACTTGCAAATTGAAGGGTTATCATGAATATCATGTAATTCAACACATACTAGAATCAATTCTTGGAACTTGTAATCTAAATCATGGGTTAAAACTCAAACAACACCATGAATATGAATTAAAGAATTTAAACATGGAAATTATAAATTATAAATCTTGTATTTTGAAAAATAATTCTTGGGTTCCATAGAAAGTAAGGATCCATGGATGAACATCTAACATACCTTAATTCGTAAGATTCTTGGAGTTCATGGAGAGATTCTTGGGATTGACCTTGTTTCTTGAGAGATAGAGTTTGTTTCCTTGAGAGACAAATACCTTTTGATTTTGGGAAAAAGTAAATAATGAAGGGTTTTACACGTTTTTACGGCTTAAATCCCACATCTGGGTGGAATAAAATCATGGGAAAATACTGGATTAACCCGAGGCGCAACTTTAATTTTTTGTGAAATTTTTCCAATCTGGACCCTTAGTGTGATGCGGTGCTATCGCACTATGTCACAAAAAAATGACAACTGGGAAATTGCACGGTGGCACGATGCGGTGGTATCGCGTTGCCACTTTGTTTGTGAATTGGAAGTGCACTACGATGCGGTGGAATCGCCTTGGTAGACTAGAAATTGACAATTATAAAATGGGTCTATATCTTGATGCACCAATATTATGGAGAAACACTGTAAATTGACGATTGCTATTTTGACACACTTTGTGATGCGCTACTAGCCTTAATGACGATGTTTAACGACTGAAACTTAAAATTACCATAACTTCTTACCCGGTTGTCAGATTTTGCCAAATTTTATATCGTTGGAAAGCTAATTGAATTTTATATGTAATGGAAGGCTCTAATATAAAAAATTATTAAGTATTTCAAAAAAAATTATTTAGGATAACCCATGTTATGAGGGTTAATCTAGGCTAGGGAAATACGGGGTATTACAACAAACTTCCAAAAAATTCTTTAAGTGAACATATGGATCCACATGGATTAGCCTCTATATAGCCCCTTTAATTGCAACACATGAAGCATGACACTAGTCTCATGAAATGTCCCTCCCCCATGGTTAGGTGGGATATAGTTTTCACTCGTATGAATCCCACCATTAAAGTATATTTCTCCATGAGTGGGTTCATTAAAGTACTCTACAGGATTGGTGCCTTCACTCATAGCTTCAGTTATGCTAAGATTAGCTACAAAATATCCAAAATTAATAAAGACAAGAAAGTATGACACTCTGGATACTCCCAAGTAAAAATAACACTACATAAGCAAAATCTATATTTCAATCCCCGGCAATGGCACCATTATAATAATGCTCAACTCACTCCTATCATTGATGGGTGAGGCGATCGTTGTCAAGTAACCCAATTTGAATTGGTGTCGAATCTCAAGGAGTAAACTATAGAATTCAAACCCTATGAATGCTAAAATTAATAAGAGATTACCCAAAATGCTAATAAAAATGACATGCAAAATAAAATAGGAGGATTTGCTTGGTAATTCTTCACAACCAACTTTAATAAGCACTTGGTGAATAAAACTTCTACTTAGAATTCAAGATTTGAGTGAAATCTTGGGATTATTCCTACCTAGAGGTAATGTATGTGGGTTGATGTTGGTTCATTATGAAATTTAGTTGTTAACTAAAGGATAAGCTAGGTCGAAGTTCATTGGGGTCAATCTTTCAATAAAACCACAATGATTTCACCCGTTGGCTCTTTCGAGCACCTAACAAGTGTACACATTTTCATAATCACCAAAGAACTCAATCAAGCATCCTTATTTCTAGGATGATGCTCTTGAGATGATTTATACTCCTAATACAATTATTTTTAAGATTGCAAAAGGTAGTAAACCATAGGCTCAGTTGTCCACCATTGCTTTATTCCACTATAACCCTCTTTCAAGGATGTTATGGGTTACCTAATATTCACATTCATCCCTCTTTTAAGGATGATAAAGGGTTTCTAGAGTTTGGTGCTTTCACCCATCAAACCCATTTAGAGATTTGGGGTTTTCACCCATCAAATTCCAACCCATAATCTCAAGTAATGGTGAAATCCATACTCAACAACTAAAATCCATGGAAACACAATAATACCGGTACACAATTACACTCTAGTTCAACATAATTTCAAGACTAAATTACTTAGCTAATCATGAAGAAAGTAAAGAGAAATATACCATAAGGATAATCCAAGGCATTCATTTTTCACAAAGAGCTTAATAAATTTAGCCTTCAAAGTCAATTACACACTTGCCCAAGATTAGGGTTTCAAGTCTTGAATTCCAAAATATCTTATGAGCTAAGCTATCCTAAAGAAGAAAGAGTTTTATATTAAATATGGATTGGGATACTTCAAAGTTCTTTTATAGATCTACCCTTGGGCATATTCCCACTTAACCACGATCACATGGCTGTCCGCAACTGCGATCATGCGACCACAGTTATGTGCTGCGACCGAATTGCTCTGACCGTCCTGATTAACCGCAACTGCAGATAGAGGACTATAATTATGATAACCAAGATTGATTAGTCCAGGTCTTCAACTGCACTCTTTTTTCCTCTTTTTTAATCATTTTCAGCTCCAATCCACATCTTTTGGTGTCCTCAACTGTATGCCTGCAGAGAGTGGATATTAGTGCATCTATCCATAGATGTTGTCTCATTTATAAATTCAAAACAAGGTATTATGCACGCATAATAAGTGTGAATGGGTGGTAAACTCACCACACATCAACTAGCCACATATATTTTTTGTGGCTACATTCCTTCATAATGTAGGTACCATATGTAGATCACACACCAGGGTCAGACTCTCTATAATCAAGCAAAGGTGATGAGTTATCTTATTTTAGGAACTCAAGTCAGGTGCAGTTCCTGTATTTTATTTTTATTATTCTTATGTATTGATTAGGGATAGTTGGGTGTCATGTCCAAACTACTTCTAGTCAGTTTAGTAAAAGATTCATAGATGGTCAGTTAGACAGTATTTATAATTTAAGCATCTCTCTCTCTCTCTCAGATTTCAGTGTTATAAACTTTGATAAATTATGTATTGAAATATCTTATCTTATGTTGATTATACTTTTGCTCAATTATTTAGCATTTATATATATATATATATATATATATATATATATATATATTTATATATATTGAATCAGTTGCTCAATTATCATACTAGTACATGGGTTAGCTTTGAATCACTTGTAGTTCTAACCACCATATTTTGATTAGAGGGTAATCTTGGGTTGTGATAGTCACAAAGAAAAGAGTTATAGATTTTAAAACTATTGAGGTGACCCATAA
>NC_061119.1:144906552-144977008 GCF_002878395.1 Capsicum annuum
TGTAGTGATATAATTTCTAGCACAATGATGCTGAAGAAAGAAGACTTGAATGCATTCACTATTCCTTGCACTATTAGGGTGTATGAGTTCATAAGAACATTGTGTGATCTCGAGGAAAAAATTAATTTGATGCTATTTGACGTGTTTCAGAAGCTAGTTTTGGGTACTCTTAATCCTACGATAATGAGGCTTTTAATGGCTGACCGTTCTATCAAAAAGCCCATGGGTATGTTCTACTATGTTCTTGTGAAGATTGACCATTTTATCTTATTGGATGACTGTGTCATTCTAGATTGTAGGGTTGATCATGAGGTCCCTATAATTCTTGATATGCCATTCTTAGCTAACGAACAAACCTTAGTTGAATATGGTGAAATAAAGTTTCAGGTGAACAATGAAGAGGTGACTTTCAATATATGTAAGTTTATTTAACCACCTATGGATTTGCATATTGTTTTAGTTATTGATGTGATGATGATGAGGTGACTAACACCATGGAGGTAGATTTTATGAATGACCCCTTGGTAGGTGTCTTTTGGAGCTTGGGGAGTGAGGTGATAAAAGAATATAATGAAGTAGTTGCTTCGTTGATGGGTCTTGGCTCTTCTACTAAAAATATTTGCAAGTTGGATCCTGATTTGAAAAATCGTGAAAGTCCACCCACTAAACCTTCTATTTTTGAACTACCTTAACTTGAATTTAAGTCATTGCCTTCACATGTTTATTATATATTTTTAGTGAAAATAATACATTTCCAATCATTGTTGTGAATGATCTATTTCCTTGGCAAGTGAAAGCCTTAAAGTCTATTGTGAAAAATGCATCCCTGCTATTGGGAAGACCATAGAAGACATCATATGGATTGCTCTTCAAATTTTCTCCTATAAAATTAAATTGGAGGTTGATCATACTCCTAGTGTTGAACACCAATGAAGACTTAACACACCAATACAAGAAGGAGTTAAAAAAGTGGTTATTAAATGGCTTGATGCGACTGTTGTATACCCGTTTTCAAATAGTACGTGAGTTAGTCAGGACGAATGCATGCTTAAGAATGGTGGTATGATGTAGTCTAAATGAAAACAATGAAATTATACCCGTTTGACTAATCATGGATTGGTGGGTATGTATGCATTATCAAAAATTAAATTCTTTGACTAAAAACGATCACTTTCCTATGCCTTTCATGAACCAAATATTGGATCGATTAAAAGGGTGAGGATGGTATTTTTTCCTTGATGACTGATAATGCTCAAATTACACATCAATTTAAGTGCAAGAGGATCGTTGTCAATATAATTACCCAACTTTGAGTCGGGGTCGAATCCACGAGGAACAATGTGAGTGCTGATTAAATAAGTTTGAAATTAAGGTTACTTACTAAATTCAAGTATATTATACAACTATTTTGGGGGATTTTGAATGTTTTCAAAAGTGTAAGACAATTATTGGGCTTCTAAAGGACTAATTCGAGACTAAGAATAATTGCAGCATAATTAGTTAGGAATGGATCTTAGGGTTATGCTTTACTAGAAGCAACTAGTGTATGGGTGCATGAAAATCATCCTCAAATCTTAGCTAAGACACGCTGGGGTAGGGTCTATTAGGGATTTCGATACTAGTCTTTCAATAAAGTATCAAACTATCACCCACAGATTCTTTTGAATACCTCTTGGGTGTGATTAACCAATCATCACAAAGCCTCAATTGGGCATCCCTATTTCTAAGGTGATGCCCAAGATATAGAAATTTCACAATTTATACTTATTTCTAAGACAATAAAAAGGGAATAACCATTATCAATCATATTGTTCACAAGTTCTCATGTCACCTGCATCCCTCTTTTAAGGATGATGTAGGATATAGACTACCCACATCCCTCCTTTAATGATGATGTTGGGTTTAGTAATATTGAGGATTTCACCATCAAATTCCATTTTATAATCAAATATTTGTGAAACCCAAAAACATTAACTAAGAATTAAAGCTAATCATCACAACCTACACACCCTTGCACTCTATTCAAGCATCACCCTAAGAGGAAGAACTAGCAATCCATCAAAATTGATTCATGAAAAACAAAGAGACTGCAAACCACACTTTAAATTCCAATGAATCCTCAATGGTATTAGACAATTCTTCACTTAGGAGTCACTATAGTGTCTTCTTATCTCAAGATTAGTACAAATTTTTCTCCAAGTTCACAAGAGATAAGATAAAATGTGAAGATGAAGATAGAATAAAGATGGTGAAAAATGAGCTAAAAGCCCTTATTTGAGCCCAGTTTCACATTTTACAAATATTATAAGAATGCCCTTGAAACTTTTCCGCTCTACCGCAATCACCATCTCTTGACTAAATTCGCAACTCCCGCAATCGTGGTAGTCATATCGCGATTTCCCTCTAGTTGACTTTTTGATTGGTCGTGATCGAGACCCTCAAGCCGCAATCACGGTAACTGGGGGTTGATTCTTAGGCTTGATTTCTAGCATTTGGCTCTTTTCTTTCACATTTAACCTCTTTTTGACTTGAATGACTTGCTCATCTTCCCTTTTTAACTTTTACTAGACAAATGAGCATTAAGTAAGATATTAATATATAATCAATAGAAAAGCATGATAATTTAGGCTTAAAATGTTCTAGAAAATCCTCAAATTGATGACTTATCGACACCTCCAAACTTAAACTAATGCTTGTCCTCAAGCAAATAAGTACAATTCAATGAGATAGGGTATTCAACTCAAATCCACCCAAAAGAAAACTATACTAAAGGAACAAGCGAACAAAGCTTTATAAAGACATTCAAAAATGTCAGGGCAACAATTGAACAAAAAAATTTCAATAAGCATATCTTTATGAAGCAAGGATGCAATTTTGTATCACATGAACCTTCCAAATCAACAATGCATCTTAAGATGAGACACAAAATCTTCAAAGATTGTCTCAATCTTCACAATGCAACTTACTTAATCTATTTACCCAAACCGAGAGTATGAATTTACCCTCTATCCCAAAGTATCGATGCCACTCGCATGAAAGAGTTAGCTCCACCCACATAAGACATTTAAATTTCTAAAGGAGCTTAAATAATAAAATAATTCACACTTACTCTTGCAAAGAAATTCAAGCACAATGAGTAGAACCATAGACTTGCCCTTTTTTTTTTGCCACTAATGTAGACTTACCTAGTCTGGAATCACCAAGGTCTTGCAAATGAAGATGAACATGAAGGTTTAAGGTGTGGGAGGGTATATATATATTGATCAACTGGCTAAAATACCTCCTTCAATGCAATTCCCCAACCCCTTCTACCCTAAAATTTTCAAAATATCCACCTTATTCTCCTTTAAATCTTTTCTCATATTTCCCTACCTTTTTATTAGCATTTACAAAACAATTCAAAGCCACTATTTTATTTCTTCATTTCTTGGCTTTTACAACAGACTTTCTAACTTTAAGTGCTTCTTAGCCCACATATTTACCTCTTTTCTCTTCACATTGTATGGGCTAGGCTATACAACTTTACCATCAAGTTTGTCTCTTATCTCTTAAGTACCTGATTTGACCACCTTACATACTCTTTTCTTTATTTATCTTAGCATATCACATTGACCCCCCCCCCCAAAAAAAACTTGGGAGCTTAAACCACTCTTGCACTATTCTCCTAACTACACGCCTCTGCCCCCCTCCCCCCAAACTTAGGCTTTCATCTACATTTCATTACTTTGAATCATTCGATGAATCAAAGAATGTTAAGTGCTAAAAGAAAGATTTTAAAAAGGGTTGGGTGTTTTAGCAAGTTTATCATTACACGAATAAAGAAAAATGGCAAAAAAGACTCAGAGGGGCAAACTTAGGAATGATGTTAAGGTGGGAATTTGGCTATATGACAGCTCCAAAATGGCCTCGGGTCATTCTCAAAGCCAAGCTTCTCTAGAATTTTTCTTTGAACAAACTCGGGGAAAATTCTAGATTGCACATATGTACAAGAATTATTCAATAATCTCACCACACATGGCATCGTACTCATAAAGCCAAAAGTTAACCCAACAAATTTTAGCAATTTGAGCTTAATAAGTGACTTCAAGTCAAGGACTCATCCTTGTAAACAGAGACAAAAATTGAATTTAAAGGTCTCATTCAAAAGAAAGCTCAAAAACATCCTTGATCATTTTGGCAAAGAAAACTATAATTTTTAGGTTTTTCTTAAGATCATTTCATTTCTTGTCAATAAAATTTTGAAAGCATTTTTGAACTTTTGCCTCTTCCTAAACAATTAAAGAAAAACTTAGGTGAATGCAAGGCAACATTAATGCAATGGAACATTATCATTAAACTTCATGGGATTCTTTCCTCACAACTTCACATATCTCCTATTTAGATCATAAAACACTCATAACACCAATAGAAACACAAACGACCTTATACCCTTAAGAATGGTGCACCCAATCTGTCATAGGCCAAGGCAAGAATTCATGTCTCTCTTACCATGGGTGCAATATTCCTCAATAATTTCAACCAAAGATCACCAGTTATTCCATATTCCAAACCAATTAGAATCAAAGATATGCTCTAAAAATGATCATATAATGCCCCAAGAAAGTTCACATTAACCTTTACAAGAATATAAGGCATTTTTCTCATATTAACATTTTAACAAACATGTGGTGTGCAAGAAAAGTAAGAGCTTGAATAGATAGAATAACAACACATGTGAACAAGTCCAATGCACCAATTCATCACCAAACACACCACTTGTAATCATAATAACCCATTTAAATCACCCACCACTAAATTAAGCAAATAAACCTCAAGTGGGTGTTTCATCAAACACATGGTGTGCACTAGTGTATGAAAATAAGAATTTTGCAATTTAGCATTTGAGACAAGGCACACATTCAAAAATCCTCATCCCAACAACCATATTCTACCAAATTAAGCTCATATGAATTAAATTCAAACCAAAAGAACCCATGGAATATGATCATCATTTGTATTTTAAGGATCATACCTTGTAAGCTTACTTAAGAGAAGAAATTGATGAAAAAAGTCCAATATCCTTTTTTGGAGTTTCATTCTTGAGGTATCCATTCCATCTTGTGCTATCACCAACAAACACCAAAAACAAGCTAAAAATTGAACCAGAAATATTAGAAAACATCAAGAAAAATTTCTTGGATTGCCTCCCAGGAAGCGCCTTAGTTAAAGTCACGGCACGACATCTTTTGGCTATCCTGTATATCTCCATTTAGAAGATTTGATTCGGCAGCCCAACTTTTGAACAATACATCTTTGAGGTACTTTGGGTAAAGGTAATGAAATAATAAAATATTTTATATCTCGCCACTTTGAAGACGTGAACCTTTTACCCAACTTCACATCAAACTTTTGAATAGGCTCATTGAGTATTGGTGAGAGCATCAAATATCCACTTGTCAAATATTAGATTTTGCACTTATTGGTCTTCAAGTGAGGGACGTCATTTTTACCTTTTGGAATGACAAACTCCAAAATATTAGGATGTTGTACCTCATCTCCCAAGTTCATCATTTTCTCAGGTGGTTCGACTTTCATCTCATTCACAAAGCATAATGTCAAAAAGTGGTTGGAATGAGGTCGTCTTCCTAATTCTGGAGTCACATTCTTCTTTACATTCTCACCCCGAAATGAACTAGAGCCCTCACAAAGGATTTTCTTGGCTTTTTCTTTTGACTCTAGTACCATTTCCTCAATCATGGCATCCTTCACTATTATTTGTTCAGTTAGTTGGCAAATCACCAAGAATTCTCCGACATCAAGCTAACCATTAACCATATGGATTGATATCTATTCTTGATCAACCTTATTTTGATGAGTTAGCATATTTATGGTATTTGAAATATTGGTCTCCCTACCCAATTCTTCTATCTTATTAATATCCCTTCCGAATGCCTCATTGGATTGATCCATGTGATGTACGTCCTCCTCCATTATAGTTACTCGATCTACAAAAATTTAAAGCATTGCTTCGACACCATTGTATTCAGCACGTTGGTCTCCTTTATCCCATCATAAGACCTATCAAACTCAAAAGAAGAACTAATATTTTTGTTAACATAATGAGGGGAGGGGGAATTTGGGCAATCACTCTAATGTCTATCCCGACCACCATAAAAAAAACAATCATACTCCTAATAGGATCGAGATGTTACAGATATCTATTTTTGGAATTATATCTACTATCTCGCCAAAAGTTGGGTCCATCACAATATGGACATGGATTATCAAGATAATATTTCCAAACACCAAACTCACAATCATTCCTAGATGCCATAGTGACAAGTAAGCAAAAATAAAATCTACTTAACACAAGAAATAAAAAATCCACAAACAAATATTTACAAGTTTGAATCAAAGCATGTAATCCAAAATTCCAAACTAACTCAATACGCCAAATTATTTCCTAACAACGATGCCATTTTTAGTAACACTCAACTTACACATTAATTTAAGTGCAAGATGGTTTTTGTCAATATAACACCCAACTTTGTGTCGGGGTCAAATCCACGAGGAACAATGTGAATGGCGATTAAATAAGTTCAAAATTAAGGTTACTTACTAAATTCAAATATATTATACAACTATTGGGGGATTTTGAATGTTTCCAAAAGTTTAAGATAATTCTAGAGCTTCTAAAGGACTAATTCGAGACTAAAAATAATAAAAGCGTAATAAATTAGGAGCGTATCTTAGGGATATGCTTTACTAGATGCAACTAGTGTGTGGGTGCATGAAAATCAACTTCAAATCTTAGATAAGGCATGATTGGGTAGGCTCGGTTTAGGATTTCGATACTTGTCTTTCAACAAAGTATCAAACTATCTTCCACAAATTCTTTTTAATACCTCGTGGGTGTGATCAACCAATCATCACAAAACCTCAATTGGGAATCCTTATTTCTAGGATAATGCCCAAGATATAGCAATTTCACAAATTATCCTTATTTCTAAGACAATAAAAAGGGAATAACTATTATCTATCTTATTATTCACAAGTGCTCATGTCACCTATATCCCTCTTTCAATAAAAATGTAGGATCTAGACTACCCATATCTATCCTTTTAAGGATGATGTTTGGTTTAAGAACATTAAGGCTTTCACCAATAAATTCTATTTTTAATCAAATATTTGTGAAACCCAACAATATTAACTATGAATTAAAGATAATCATCATAACCCACACACCCTTGCACTCTATTCAAGCATCACCCTAAGAGGAAGAGCTAGCAACTCATAAAGATAATTAACAAAAATACTCCAAAATATCTATCAAAATTGATTTGTGAAAAATAAAGAGCTTGCAAACCACACTTTAATTTCCAATGAATCCTCAATGGGATTTTCCGATTCTTCACTTAGGAGCCACTCTAATGTCTTCTTATCTCAAGGTTAGTACAATATTTTCTCCTAAATCCAAGAGATGAGATAAAAAGTGAAGATAAAACATAGAATAAGATGGTGAAAAATGAGTTAAAAACCTTTATTTTATCCCCAATTCCACATTTGCCAAATATTACAAAAATATCTTTGAAACTTTTCTGATCTATCGCGATTGCCACCTCTTGAGCGCATTTGCAACTCCCGCGATCATAGTTGTCATATTGTGATCACCCTTCAATTGACTTATTGACTGGTCGTGATCACAACCCTCAAGCCACGATTGCGATAACTGAGGGTCGATTCTTAGTCTTGATTTCTAGTATTTGGCTCTTTTCTTACATATTTAACCTTTTTTGACTTGAATGACTTGCTCATCATCCATTTTCAACTTTTCCTACACAAATGAGCATTGAGTAAGAGAATAACATAAAATCAATAGAAAAGCATGATAATTTAGGCTTAGAAGGTGCTATAAAATCCTCAAATTGATGACTTATTAATGGATATTCTGGTCATAATCAAATTTTTATTTCACCATAAGATCAAGAAAATACCACATTTACATGTCTCTACGGGACCTTTTCCTTCAGACAAATGCCCTTTATGCATGCAATGTACCCGCTACCTTTTAATAGTGTATGTTATCTATATTCTCTGACATGGTAGAGGATACCATATAATATTTCATGGATGATTTATTCATGGTTAGTGAATTATTCAAATCTTGTTTGTAAGACCCCACAAAATTGTCTTATAGTCTGAGCCTTAGAGCATATTTAGTGATGTGTTAATTTGGCCCTAAAAGGTTGAGAAGTGTCTTCCCAAGTGAGAAAAATTTTGAACCGTATAGAATTTCCCCAATATTAAATTTTTTCATGTAGAGAATTGAATAAGCTTTCTGTCAATGACAAATTTGCCCAAATCTGACACTCGGGCAAAGAGTTAGAGCTATTTTAGTGAGACAGTGTGCCACCTTGCACTTTTGCGCGTCGCGGAGCCAACCAAAATGGAAATCATCAAAATCCATTGAGCCTCCATAATTTTGGCACATTGGACCAAGGCTTAATTTAAAAATTGTTAATTTCTAGTGCACCAATATAATTCCACCGCGTCGCGGTGCCTTTGCAATTCACAACCAAGGTGGCAACGTAATTTCCACCGTATCTTGCCATCAAGCAGTTTCCCAATTGTCCAATTTCTAGTGAGCTGGCTCAATTATGGTTCATCACACCAGCATGAAAAACCGTGATTCTTCCAGTATCTGATTTTAATTCTAAGGGCTTTTTGGTCCTTTTTTATTCTTTTTCAGCCCCTATATATACTCGATAAAAGGCTCTCAACCTCATTTCCCATCTTCAACATCAAAACTAGGGTTTTACAAAATCAAAACCTTATTTATTATTCAAGCAAAATCAATAGAGATTAAGAGAAATCAAGAAATCAAGAATCTCTCCAAGGGCTTTCAATAAAAGAGTTTCCCCAAGGTATGTAGATGTTGATTCTTCGGTCCCTTTCATCCAAGAAGCTCAAGCACCCTTTTTCTAAAATTCAAAGATCTTGTGTTTATGGGTCTTAATGATTCATGTGAGTTGAAATTGATGTTCTTTCTATGATTGAGTTGTGATTCATGTTGTTTACAAGGTTATCAAGCTTTGACCTTAGTATGTAATACTCATGTGATGTTCATGATAAATTCTCTTTAAGTTGCTTGTTAGATGATTTGTTCATGTCAATTAAATGTAGAAACAGTTGAATAAGCAAAGAATGCTCCCCATATGTTTGATAAAATGCTTATGTGAAAAAATTAGGGCCATTATAGCATGTTGATTAGAAAACCCCCAATTGTGTGCAAGTCCATACATGCCTAGTGTTTGTTGAAAATCCTCAGTGAACGACTTGAGACATGATAGTATGAAATTCCCCAATTTTGTGCTCTTTGATATATGCTAAGACTCTAATATATGCCAAGGGCTTGACGAGCAAATTGTGACATGATAGTATGAAGTTTCCCCAATCATGTGTTATCCATGCCAAGACTAACCTACGTGCGAAGTACTTGATGCAAGACCTTATTGAATGGAGTATGATCCAATAGCATGTTCTCCCTACACTATTACATGTTTATGATTCCTGAATTCTTTAAGAGATGCTTTAGTGATTGTGATGATAAATGAATGGTAGTGGTTATGACTAGTCAAGAATGGTTATGTTTTACTTTTATGTTATCGAGTCCTGGGGTATTTTTACCCGACAATTTAGCTGCTGTCTAGAGCCTGTGTCAGTTTTCATGATATTTCTAGTCGAGCCATGATTCTCAGAACTCAGTGAATTATAGAACTCTATATCCTCAGTAGATACAAGACTTAAGAAATGTTAGTAATCTCCGTGATCTCATAATCGCTAGTAATCTAGCCTCACTTCTATACACAGCTTAGATCTAGTAGTAGTCAATTGTTTAGTTCTAATCCCTGTAGTAAATAAGCACTCTATTAAAACTTTGTATCGTCACTCAGATACCGTGATTCAGTAGTATTTTGTCAGATACAAAACCAAGTGAATTCAGCTTAACTCAATCAAATCATTTAAGAAACATGATTAGTATCATATTTAGTTTAGTTTGTATTCAGTTGACAATTTAGTTCAAGTCTTTCAATAGGGAGTAGGAGCTAGCACCAAGTGAGGGAAGGGATGGCGGCTCCCCATCAGATAGAGGGGCTGATTCATTAGTAGCAATCCCTAAACTCTAGAATTGCATAGCCAGGACAAGATACAAGAGTCACTATCAGTAGAGGATATCACCCGTAGAGAGAGGTTTGACTATTATATTACCTTAGGCTGACTTTTTGTGAAGGTCAACCAGTAGAGAGGCTTGACCAGAGAGGTCTTTTACCTATGGCATAGTATTAACACCCTTCCAACTGGGGTTACAGGTTGGACCCCACCAGTGGAAGGTCAGGGCATATCAGTTAAGTAAATACTTCCCACAGTTCTAGTTTCAGTATCAATCTTCAAAAATTAAGACCATCAGATACAGTCATCTACTCAGTGAGGAACTCAGATAGTTCCATTGATTCATGGACCACCCATCAAATAGTCTGGGTCTCATATACAGTTATTCAGTATCATATCCAGAGATCACCCGATAGACAGGCTTGATCTCAATTTCAGAATCTATTGAGTAATCTCATTATCAGATACAGAGATCACCTGATAGATAGGCTTGATCTTAGTCTCAGATTCAGTTGAGTATCCTTATGGTCAGGTTCGAACATGACCATTTTCTTATCATTGATAATAGATTCTGGAATTATCCATTAGATAGATTGATCTACGATTGAGTCAGTCAAGAGCAGTGAGCTCAGAATTCAGTCATTGATATGAGTATATTCAGTTAATCAGTTCTAGTATTCTTTGATTTCTAGATCACTCGCTAGATAAGACTGATCTGAAATCTAGTACTCAGTTATCAAAATTAGATAATTCAGTTATTCAGTATCTTAAGCATTAGTAATAAGTTCGGATGACAGTAAACCAGTATCTGAGTTTTAGTATTTTGAGTCACAATGATTTTGATTATGGTTTGTGCATTCCTACATGTGTTCTCATTCTGTACTCTCATAATTATTCAGTTAAGTAATTGTTCATGCATAAGCCCTTGCATTTATCCTTACCTCATATTTATACTTGGCACATTCCCATACTGACGCATTTTCACTATGGTACTTTATTTGACACCATAGGTTCAGAGGCATGAGATCCAGAGTACCCTTAGCATCTCATTCCCAGTCAGCAACAGTAGACATAGCAGTGAGGAGTCTTCATTTAAGGATGATCCTTTTATCATTTTGTATCAGATTTTGTTTATTTTTAGTAGATGGAGTTAGTTGGGGACATGTCCCATCAACTCTATAGTTCAGACAGTTTAGAGGCTTTAAGGATAGATGTATTAGTATTCAATTTTAAATTTTGAGTATTTTTAGATGTTTTGAACCTTATGGCTAGTTTTTGCATTTATTATCTATATTATACAGTGTTCAGGTATAGATATCAGTAGAGGGTTGGCTTGTGGTCCTTCGGGATCATGGGCACCGTGTGACATTCCTGTTCCAAGAAAATCAAATCGTTACAACATTTAAGTAAGGTCCTTGAGCGGCATGTGGAGACAATCCTTGATTTTATTTATGAAAAATGTCATTTCATGGTCAAATAAGGCATTGTTCTAGGCCATAAGATTTTGTTTAAGGGCATCTAAGTCAATTAAGCAAAGCTTGAAAGGATTGGTTAATTACCTCCACCTATTTCCGTGAGAGGTGTTAGAAGCTTTCTTGGACCCATAGAGTTCTATAGGTGTTTAATTAATGATTTCTCAAAGATTGCTCACCCTTTATGAAAGCTCTTTGAAAATAAGGTAAATTTTAAATTTGATGGTGATTGTTCAGGAGGTTTTAATTCTTTAAGGAGTTTCTTATGTCGGATCCTATCATTGTGGCTCCGAATTGGTCTATGCCTTTTGAAGTAATGGGTGACACGAATGATGTTTCCTTAGGTGCAATGTTGGATCAATGAAAAGAAAATTTGTTCCACCTAATTTACCTTCCAAGAAAATCATTGAATGATGCCCAGCATAACTATATGGTTATGGAACAATAGTTGGTTACGGTGGCATATGCTTTAAAATAAATTTTGGCCTATTTGTTAGGTACAAAAAATAGTTGTTCACGTAGAGACATTCAAATCTTATATATTTGATGGAGAATAAGGAGATAAATCATCAATTGATTAGGTGGATATTTCTCCTACAAGAATTTAATTTTGAGGTGAAGGACCTAAAGGTTTGTGAAAATCAAGTAGTCAACCACCTATCTAACTTTGAATCCAATCATGAGAAGTTATGTGTGATTAAAATAGATGAAACCTTCTTCATATAACTAATCATGTTACTTTCGAGAAGTATGGTGCCTTGGTATGCTGACTATACTAATTATATTGTGAGTGGTTTTCTTCTCGATGATCTTAACCATTATCAAAATAAGAGGTTCTTGTTTGATTTATAAAAAATACTTTGGCATGAATCTTTCTTGTATAGAAAGTGTATGGATAGAATGATTCATCGATGTGTCATAGAGTCAGAAATATGCACCATTCTTGAGGCTATACACTATTCTCAATTCGGCGGACATCATAGTGGTATTAGAACAGATACAAAGGTTCTTTAAAGTGGATAATATTGACTACTATACATAGATATGATCATGAGGTAGTCATAAAATGTCCTCAATTCCAAATGCAATGGGGTATTTCAAGGAGGTATGAGATGCCTCTAAAGCCTAACCTCGAGGTTGAATTGTTCGACGTATAAGGCATTAACTTCATAGGCCCCTATATAAGTTCATATAGTAATAATTATATCTTGGTAGCCATCAATTATGTTTTAAAGTTGGTGGAAGATGTTTCTCTACCAAATAATTAAATTAAAAGTTTCACCATCTTCTGGAATAAGTATATCTTCACAAGGTTCAAGACTCCACAAAAAGTCATTAGTGATGGTGGGTCACATTTTTAATAGGGTCGTTGGTGCATTGCTTGATAAATATCGGGTGAAGTATAAGGTCACTACTCAATACGATCCCCAAACTAGTGGCCAAGTTAAGGTTTTGGATAAAAAAATAAAGTCCATCTTGGAGAAATTCATGAATTTTGATCGTACAAATTGGGCACAAGAATTTGATGATGTTCTTTAGGTGTATAGGATGGCATACAAACTTCCTATCATCATTTCACCATACCAATTGGTGTTTGGAAAGGATTTTCACCTTCTCATTGAGTTGGAGCATAAATCTTTATGGTCCTTGCATAAGTTGAATGTGAATCGGGAGGATGCCTCCAAATCAAGGGTATATTAATTACATGAGTTGGAATATTTCCAACTAAAGGCATTAGAGATCTCCACATTGTACAAAGAGAAAATAAATATGTGGCATGATGCTAAGATCTTGAAATAAGAATTTTGTGGAGGTGATGATGTTCTCATCTTTAATTCAATATTGAAACTCTTTGCGGGTAAGCTAAAATCTAAGTGGACGGGCCCATTTATAGTATCAAATGTATATCCATGTGGGGCAATTAAATTAGAGGGCCAAGAAATGCAGAGGTTCATTATGATAAGGAAAAGGTTAAAACATTACCATGAGGGTAAACCTAAAGCGGCTAAGGTTGAGTTGTTTTGCTTCAAGGAAACTAGGTGATTAAAAATAATGTCGTGGAACGATGATAACTATGGCGCTTTTTGGGAGGCAACCCAAAGTTCATTTTTGTTGATTTATAGTTATTTGAGTACTAATTGTAGCTAATTTTGGGGGTTTACAGTTGACTTACCAAGTTGGGAAGTGTGAAACTAAGTATAGGTGTTCAAAACGATGCCCCGAGGTGATAAAAACACCCACGGAAACATGCCATGCACCAACATGTGCATATGACCATTCAGGTGGCTTCAAAATTTAAGGGACGAACTATATTTACATGCATTGGGATTCTGTGCATACAGGAAAAAACATGCGTGCGCAAGCTAGCCGCGTAGGTAGCCTAGCAGCTGCCAAGCACACTATCGCGATAGATGAAGGTTTCTTGCACGTGCAGGCTTGCACTTGAATGTGCTAGTCTCGGTTCAAGAAAACTTAGGTGCCTTAAATTTTTGGTTCAAGGTTTGTTGGGCTTACCCGACCCGGTAAGGCTTAACTAAATTTAAAAGGCATTATTTGACCCATTTTACCTATACTAGACATTTTTCACCAAAAATTGACTCTTAAACTTGATTTTTCCCTCTCATAACACTATACATTCTCTCTTACAAATTCAAAAATTCTTCGCTTTAAGTTCAAAATTCTCTCTTACTTCATCAAAAATTAAACTTCATGGATACTAAATTGTGTTTTCTCTTATCATCTCATTACCAAATTATAATGACCCTCTAGGTCACTTTCTATATTTTGCTTATTTTTGCCATTTAGAGGTTTCTATAGCTATCCCAAGTCACTTATAACTTGTTGGAGATAATACCTAAGGTACCGAGTAGTTCATTCAATTTTTGAGCTAATTTTCTATTTTAAGGTCTTCTATGGTTAGAATCAACTATCGAGAAAAAACCTCATCTAGACAACCTTATATGCCAATTCTAATAGTTCAGTAGCTTTAGAACATAAATTTTAGGCTTGGTAGGCCTTTGGTTTGGGTCCCAAGGATTTTAAACTGATTCTGAGCTATTGACCAAAACTTAAGAAAAATGGCACTTGGGTGCGGGACCCACTTTTCATTGAAATGACCTCGGATTAAAATTTCAACTATGTCATTGAGTCTGGAACATCAAATATGACAGGATAATATTGTTCGTTTGCATTTATGGGATTCCCAAAAATATCGAGGGCTTGGTAAATTACCAAAAAAGCTTAGTCTCTAGCTGGTGCACCCGCTTAAGCTCCCTTTGGGTTGCTTATGGGGAGAGCGGCGTAAGCGGTCAGCTGGCCACCTAAGCAACCAAGCTTTCCCAGCTGAGGGCTGCTTAAGCAAAGACTTTACAGCCTAAGTGAAGGCTCTTTAAGTGGCAAGGAGACCACTTAAGCAATAGGTGTGAAGGAAGTTAGTGGAACAAAAGTGGCACTTGTCCACAAAAGGGGTGACCGCTTAAGAGGCTTAGTTTTTTCTTAAGCAGCACCTAGGCACCCTTTAAATATCCCTTTTACTCGACTTTTCTCCTATTTTTATATATTTCAATATTGAAAAACCCTAGAATGTGTGGGAACTTGGGATAAACATTAGTAGATGATTTGGGGGAGTTCATAAGCTTGGATTACTCATTTTTTCTCCAAATTCTTGGTAAGTTTTCATCAATTCCATGGTTAATTTCTCGTTTGATTCCCAAAATCCATAGAATGTTGGTGGGTTGATTGTAGCACCATTTGATCTCACAATTTACCCATTATTGAGGATAAATGTTTCTTGAGCAATGTTCCTTAAGCATAGAGGGGCAGATTGTCAATTTCAAAAGTGTGATTCCCCAAGCGGGTCCCATATAGGATTTTTGCATAATTTTGGAACCAAAGCATAAAAGTGCAATATGGGTATCATTGTTCTCGTACAAATGAGTAGATTATGATTTTTATAGTTTGACATCTTGCGAATGCTTCTCAGAAGGTGAAATCAATGATTAAGCAAATTTTGTCAGGCCTTTTTTCAACATCGAGGTAGGCTAGGTTTACCTTACTCAAAGATTGAGCTAATTTGTAGTATATTTAAGATATTATCTAGATAGGGATGGGGGAATTATGTTTTGGAGTTTTAATTCATATAAGTAGTATTATTTGGATGGTTTAGAGTATTATAGAATCATAAATTAGGTGTAATTTACTTAATTATCCATTTTTAAGTAGAAATTCTTTCTTAGGCTAATTGTGTCTTAATTAAAATCTAGAAGTGAATTTACATACCCTATCGTAGTCTAGGGTAGAATTTGCCTTAGAATGGATTTCAAGGATTAAAAGTGGTCCCCTCCGACCCACCTTAGGCCAAGACTCTGATTACCTTTTTGTAGGCTTATTTGGCATGTTATATCTTTAAATTGCATATTTTAATATTGAAGAGACAAGATTTTTGGTGTTTATGCAATATTGGTACTTAGGAGTTAGTGCTAGTTTTGGTATACGTCCGAAGATTTATTGATATTGAGTGTTGGTTCTAGTATGTAAATTGATAACATGAGTTCTCATTTAAGTCCAGTATGTAATAATGATTATGATATGAGTTCTAGTTTTAGTTTGAGTTTGATACTGAGAGGTTTTTTACGGTATGTTACGGCATAGATGGATTCACTGTTATGGGTTAATACTTGGTAAATTTATGGTATTTTGGTTATTTACTTTCTTGATTGCACCTTCCTGGCTTATGAGGGTCCGTGTTGGGTTATTTACTTTTCTGCATGTACTGTCTTATGGGGGCCAGTAATGTAGTATTATTTATTCTTTCTTTCATATTATATCTGTTTCAATTATTTGTTTATAGTGTTAGAGCATCATTGTAGGTTTGCCCTTTTTACTTTGACTTAGGTATTTATCTTACATCTTTATTATATTTATTTTATTAATTAGCTCATATGGTCAATGATGCCAATTGAGTACCTGTTGCTTTGGTTCTCATACTACACTTTTGTACCTTTGTGGTGCAGATTCAAGCACTAGTAGTGGCCGCTGACATTTTGATCGTGTTGTTTAGAGTTTCGGAGGTAGGGTGAGCTCAAAAAGATAGAGTTGCCCTTTTCTCTGTCTTCTACTTTATGTAGTATTTCATTATTCAAGACTAATATATATTGGCTATTACAGTACTTGTATTTCATTTTGCTAGTGACTCTTATATCGATACTACTAGGTCATGGGATGGTTATTGATGTTTTATCTATCTTTCAAACTAATATTATTTCTTGAATTATTGTTGTAAGTCCTTACTTGTAAATTTTTTTATTTTATGCCCTTTTCCACAAAATTAGCCCATTATTTCTAGGTTCGTGCTACAATTCAGTTTACCCATTAAAGAGATATAGTAGGTGTCATCATCAAGTGTAAATTAAGTTAACACAAATTGGTATTAGAGTGTTGGGTTCACTAGTATTGTTGGTGCAAGAGCAAGTGTCTAGTAGAGTCTCACAGATTGTAACGATGATATTTGTTTCTTATTTTTGGGAGGTTATAGGATATTCTTAGATGTTCTTCACTTCTTTCACTTATTTCATGCTAAGTGTCTGAGTTAATGTCTACACATTCATTTTGCTTCACTCTTTTGCATATGGTTTGGACACGTCCTACGCTTTACAAGACGGTGACCCTAAGTTTGCAACTAGGGATCTTGTTATAGTTTGTGGATGACCTAGAGGTCAATTATAGCCTAGAGATGCATCCCTTATCATGGACCTGGATGGAGGGCCTTTACTAGACTATTACTTTTCCTAAGCCAAAGATCCTTTCTCCCCAGCCAGTAGTAGGCCAGGGCCAGCCCAGGCTCTACCGGGTTCATTTCATCTTCAATACTCAAGTATGCATTGGTACAAATCTTGGGGTTTAGTTGGTCTGCACCATTTGATAGTGCATGGTCTACAGACCACCGTGGTACTGAGTCAGGGCCATAACCTGTTACTGGGCTCCCAAAGTTGAGGTCAGTCTTGTGTCGGTGGTTTCTCGCCTTCTATGTATTTTAAGGAGTAGAAGATGTTATCTAGATTGTTGAGATTAGATCCTCCTAGGTTTTCTGGTGCACTGGTAGAGGATGCTTATGTGTTCTTGATTTCTTATAAGGATAGACTCCATAATTTAGGCCTAGTTGAGACTTGTGGTATGTATTAAGATACTTTTTAGTTTGATTGGGATAATCTACTTTGGTGGAGAGGTTATCTTGATTCCAGTCTAGCTGGATGTCCCCCATTGACATGGACTCAGTTCTTTAAGGTCTTCTTAGAGAAGTATATGCCTCAAAATATAAGAGATCAATTCTCAAGGTTGGAGTAGGACTCCTTCAATGCTATGGAGTATGAGGCTCAATTTCTTGAGTTGAACAAGATACATCTATTTTGACTATCGAGTATGAGAGGGTTTAGTGTTTTGTTTGAGAATTGAGACTCCCTTTCTATATATTTATATAGAGTTTAGTTGTAGTGGGTAGTTCTTATGCCGATGTTTCTAATGATGCACAGGTTATGGAGGAGATGTATAGATAGGCCCAAGGGGGTAGAGATAAGAGTTTGTAATATCAGGGTAGTTTAAGTGGGAGTTGTAATGGCTCACGATTCAGAGGCAGTGGTTCTTAGAGAAGGTACCCTCAGCATCAGCCTTCTTTTAGTATCAAGGTTAGTCTCATAGGTCCATTCATGTGGCACTTTAAATCATCAATGGAGGCTAGTCTAGTTACAGTAATCATCCTAGACCGTATAGTGGTCAACCTCCTTTTGGATATTTTGGTTGTGGTGGTTCTTTTGGGTTAACCGAATCTTTGAGTTTTAGTGTAGTTCCTAGGGAATATTATGGTTATGGGGCCTTTGGCCATTTCTCAAGAGAGTTCCCTAGTCGCGGGGTGATGGTTCCTTCAGCTTAAAATATTTCACCTATTAGGGCAGTTCCGCCCCATGCTATAAATAGCATACATGGTCGTCGGGAGGATATATACAATACTTGATGATTTGGTATTTTTTGGGTTGACCAATTCCCCAACAATGTTTATGGATTTATTGAACCACATGTTCAGACCTTATTTGAATTACTTCATAATTGTGTTTATCAATGATATCCTTATGTATTCAAGTGAGGAGGAGTATATACAATATTTGAGGATTATGCTCCATTCTTTGAGAGATCATAGGCTTTTTTCCAAATTCTATAGGTGTGAGTTCTAGATTTAGTCGGTGACATTCCTTGAAACTGTGGTTTCTAATGATGGAATTATGGTGGACCCCATGAATACTAAGGCCATTTGTGATTGGGTCAAGCGTACATCTCTAACAGAGATTTGTAGCTTCATTAGTTTGGTTGGATACTATAGATGGTTTGTTGAGGGTTTACCTATTATAGCGGCATGATGGCTAGATTGACTCAATAAAAGGTTCATTTTCAATAGCTTGAGGAGTGTGAGTCAAGCTTTAGGAAGCTCAATGGATTTCTCACTTCAGCTTCTATTTTGGTTCTTTCTGTTAAGGGTGATGGATTCACATATATTGTGATGCTTCTGGTGTTGGTTTATGTTGTTTGTTTATGTAGCAAAGTCGAGTTATTGTTTATACGTCGAGGCTGCCAATCATAATTTGGAGTTGGCGACGGTAATTTTTGCACATAATATTTGGAGGCATTATCTTTATGACATGCATTGTGAAATATTCACGGATCATCATAGTCTTCAACATCTTACGAGTTCCAGTTTGAGTCCAGCTTTGAGAGGTTGTTTATGGTATGTTATGGCACAGATGTATTCAGGGTTATGGTTTGATACTTGGTAAATTTTTGGTATTTTGCTTATTTACACTCTTGATTGCACACTCCATGCCTGTGGGGCCCCCATTGGGTTATTTACTTTTATGTACTTACTGGATTATGGGGGCCAGTCATGTAGTATTATTTACACTTTCTTTCATATTAAATAAGTTTTAGTTATTTATTTATAGTATTGGAGCATTATTCGAGGTTTACCCCCTTTACTTTGACTTAACGTATTTATCTTGTATCTTTGTTATTCTTATATTTTGATTTATTTCAGCCGGCCGATAATGCCTACTAAATATCATTCGCTTTGTGACAGGATTTGAACCAGGGCCTTATCGTAACGATCATCCCAAGTCCAACTAGGACCAGGGACCACACCCGTTACCCAACCCAACATCAAAATACACATACCTTTTGTCGGATGAATTCCAAATGTATAACAAGATAGCGATTATTACCAACCCATAAAAGGATGGAACAATCACAAATACAATCAAATGATATCAGCCCAAATACCAATGCCAATACTAAGGCTTACACCACTGCCGACACCGCCCATACCGACCCATAGTAGTTCCATAAAGTCTCTAACCAAAAGTAAGACAATATCTGGTTGGTACATGCCCCCAACCATAGCCAAAACCAATGTCTATTAAATAACTAAAGTATGTAAAGACATTTATGATATGAAATAGAGCCTTCTGGAATAGGGATTCTCACCACTTCATTCCAACTAAGCTGATCTCGGATCCGATCACTAAAAAAGAGGAGTAGAATGGTCGGTTCCTACATCGCGTGGGGATATAGCCGCCCGATGATGGGTTAGCGGGTGAACATTAGCAAGTACTTAGGATAAGGATAAAATAATGTCAACCTTTAAAACAAATAAACAAACCATATGTATTCACAACCATACACACACACACACACATATATATATATATATCATAATGCTGGGAAAGAGAACCGGGTTTAACATGCCATTAAAGCCATTAACCTAGGTATGTGTAGCTTAACCATCCTAAACCCACCCACGGGCTAACAAGAATCAGAAAAGAATAATTGAAATAAGGATTTGGAGTTTACCAAAACTTAAAAATAGAAGAAATCACCCAAAAACTCAAATCCCAAGCTCCAAGTCTCAAAAATGGTGAAAATTTTCAAAAAAGAAGGATTTTTGTCACCAAGGTATCACTTAAGCGTTCACCGGGTCGCTTAAGAGGAAATCTCTTAAGTGACCAGGTGTCGCTTACCCGATACCCGCCATGTTGCATAAGCAACTAGTTGTCGCTCAAGCGATAGTCACCTATGCAATGGGGGAGTCTCTTAAGAGATACTCATAGCTAGATGTCAAGCAGCTTAAGTGACCATAAAGTTTCCTAAGCAAGTGCACTAGTTGAGTGGTGTACCAGCCAAGTCATTCGGACCCCTCAGGATTCATTTGAAATCCCAAAAATGGAAATGATCTACACTACTAGACTAAGTTTGATGTTCTGAACTCAATGGCGATATCAGATTTTTGAAAAAAAAAATGTTGTTTCCACAATGTTGACCACAAAACCTAATTTCACAACTTTCCATATTGAGGGTCGAAATGAGATATAAATGTTTTAAAACCATACCAATCATGTTACCAATCTAAAATCAACGTTCTAGATCTGTTGGTGTAATCCATTTTTCCATCCAATGCATAAATCATTAAATGTTGACTAAAGTCAACTAATAAGCCTTTCTAACCACCAAATTCCATAAACTCACACAAATCACATCAAAATACATTAAGAATTGTGCCAATCATCCCTACACCCCATAAATACCATAAAGTAATCACGGGGAGGGGTAAAATGTTCAAATCACATAGAAATGATTAATTCACAAAAATTATCAAAAATTAGATCATTACATCATCCACCAAATCTAGTTTATGCTCGAACTAAATGCAAGGGAAATACCTAAATCAACAAAAAGTTTGGGATAACTACCCCAAATATTAGACTCGACCTCCCAAGTAGACTCATCTATAGGTCGATGTCTCCATTGGAATATCTCTCGAATGTAATTGTCTATCATCCCTGGCTAGAATAGAGATGGGCTCCTTGACAAAAGAAAACCTCTTATCTAACTAGAATGAATCCCAATGAAAGATATGAGATTCATATGTACTGTAACACCAAAGCATGAAAACATGAAAAACTGGATAAATAGTTGATAAATCTTGGGATAATGCTAACTCATATGCCACATCCACAATAGTTCGAAGAATATCAAAATGTCCAATGGACCTAGGGCTAAGTTTGTGTCTCTTACCAAACCTCATCGCACCCTTCATGGGCAACACATGATGGTAGATACAATCACCATTACTAAATCTCATGGAACAAAGTCTACGATCCGCGTAACACTTATGCCTACTCTGAGTTGCTCGATGTCTATCCTAAATGACCCAAACTCTATCCAAAGACTCACAAATCAAGGTTGTACCTCAAGGTTTAATCTCAAAAAATCTCAAACCAACTAATTGGAATGTGACAATACCTACTATACAAAGTCGCAAAAAGAGTCATCTCAATACTAGAGTAGTATCTATTATTATATGCAAACTCTACCACAATAGATGATACTCCCATTGACCTCTAAAGTCCATAACATAATTATAGAGAATATCCATGAAAATTTTAATAGTCCGCTCTGATTGACCATTGGTATGAGGGAGAAAAGTTATACTAAGATCAACCCTTATGCCTAACACCTCCTGAAAAGTTATCCAAAAGTGATATATGAACACTGAACCTCTATCTAAGATCAACCATGAAGATGAACTATCTCATGAATATAAATGAATGCCAATCTATCAATATTAAAAAAAACCTAAACCGAAATGAATTGAGCAGATTTAGTCAATCGATCCACGATAACCTAAAAACTTTAAAAACCACAAGAAGTACAAGGCAACCCAATCATGAAGTCTATACTGATTCGTTCATATTTTCAAAACTCAAATTCTCGGCCTTCACCTATCGGAGACATAGGCAACGAGCTAAAAAATTGCTACATCCTCCCACATACCACCCCACCAGTAATGATATCATAAATCAAGATACAACTTAGTTACTTCAAAATGGATGGAATACTAGGAACAATCAGCCTCCTCCAAAATAAATCTAATCCAGTCAACCACTCTTAACATACATACTCGAACTCTAATCCTTAAATTACTATCTAAATCAAACAAGGTTTCCTTAGCTTCTCTACTCAACACCTTATCCCAAATTAGTCTCAATCTGACATTCTCAAACTAATGAACCCGAATATGCTACATCAAAGAAGACATAGCCTCAACAAATGCCAAAATGCACCTAGGTGTCAAAATATTAATTCCAACCATCTACTCAGCCAATGATTAAACCTATAAGGCCAAAGGTCACTCTTGGATCAAAATATATGCCAAGATACCCATGTTAGTCGACTTCTAGCTCAAGGCATCCGCAACCACATTAGCATTACTTTGATAATAGAGAATAATAAGATCATAATCCTTAATAAACTTAAGCTAATGATGCTGTATCATATAAAGATCTCACTAGGTGAAGAAATATTGAAGGCTATGATGATCCAAAAAAATCTCACAATGAACTTCATACAAGTAGTGCCTCCATAAATTCAAAGCTAAAACAACCACGCATCACTCTAAATACTAGGTAGGGTAATTCTTCTCATGGGGCTTTAATTGATGAGAAGCATATGTAATCACCTTACCCTTCTACATAAACATAACACCTAGCCCAATACCTAAAGCATCACACAAGATGGTAAAACCCACACCCTCTTTGGTTAAAGTCAAGTTAGGAGTTGATGTCAACAAATCCTTGATCTTTTAAAAGCTTGCCTCACAAGCATCAGACAACTAAAAAAAAATCTTGTTCTAAGTCAACTTGGTCAATAGGGCTGGAATAGCTAAAAGATCCTTAACAAAGCACCGATAGTAGTTAGTTAAACCAGCAAAACTCCAAATCTCAGTAGGAAAAGTAGGCTTAACCTAATTACAAACTGCTTCAATCTTAGCCGGACATAGTACCATACTTGGTCACCATATGACTCAAGAAAGAGATAGACTCCACCCAAAATTCACAGTTACGAAACTTAGCATACAATTTCTCATCCCTCAATTTCTAAACATAATTGTAAATGCTCATCATGGCCAGCCTCACTATTAGAGTAAACCAACAAATCATCGATAAATACAATGATAGAAAAGTTAGAGAAATGGTCAAAATACCTAGTTTATCAACTCAAAGAATACACTTGGGGCATTGGTCAATGTAAAGGGCATGATCAAGAACTCATAATGACTATATCGAGTCCAAAAAGTTATCTTCAAGAGATTTGAAGCTCTAATCCTCAACTGGTGATACCCGAACCTCAAATCAATTTTTGAAAACACAAAATTACCCTAAAGATGATTGAACAAATAATCAATACATGGAAGAGGATACTTATTCTCAAGTGTCACCTTATTCAACTGTCGATAATCAATACACATATGCATATATCCATTTTTTCTTCATAAATAAGATAGGCACCTCAAGGTGATACACTAGGTCGGATAAATCCCTTAACCAACAACTTCTAAACTAATTCTTTAATTTTTTTCTACACTATTGGGTCCATCCTATTAGGAGAAATAGAGATGGGCTTAGTGTTTGGGTCAACATCAATGACGAAGTCAATATCATAATTCAAAGGCATACCAGGAATATTCATAGGGAAATCCATGAACGTGTAAACAATACAAATAGAATCCAAAAGAGGAGGTAAAACAACATTAGTATCACGAATATGAGACAGAATAAGACAAACAACCCCTTTCAACCAAGCGATGAGATTGAAGGAAAAATATGACTCTCATGGGACCCAAATGAAGTACACTCTTCTAAGCTATCCTCGATATACCTAGTAAAGCTAATTCCATGATATTAGCATAAAAATCTAGGACAACATGATAAGGAGTTAACTAATCCATACCTAAGATAACATAAAAATCTACAGTATCAAGGATAATCAGATCAGCTAAGTCTCACACCTAACAAAGGTCATAACATAAGATCAGCACACCTGATCTACCATTAAAGAAACTCCTATAAGGGTAGATACATGGATAGTCATGGTAAGAGCCTCACTAGAAGAATCAAAATGCAACACAAAATATACAGACATATAGGAAAATATCAATCCCAAATTAAATAACACCAATGCATATCTGAAACAAGAAAGGACCATACCTGTGATGACAGCATCAGGACCCTCTATCGATGGTCTAATAGGTATAGCATAGAACTATCCATGACCACTACTTGACTGAGTATCCCCATAACCACCACCTAGTTAACCACTACATCTGCCCCATGTACCTCTAGTAGAATCTCCAGCTCTTACTACCAATATAAGAGTAGCTCAAAAAATATGGTAGGCATAGTCCTTTTCCAAATGTCCAACCTCATCGCACTCAAAGAAACCTTTATGACTGACTCAATAGAGGGAGGTACAACTGAGATAAAATAACCAATTAGAGCTACTGAAGCAGAAGACCTACTACTTAAAACCCATAAATATACCTATACTGGACTGTCATGATATTTATGTAAGCCTCTAGAATCTTTACCTCAAGAAATATAACCTCTGAACTCGCCCTGATGGTGTACCCTCTTGGCGGCTTCTTGAGGTGATCAAAGAGAAGAATCATTCATCTTAACATAATACATAATACTCTAAAACAATGCCCTTGACACTATTATTTGGGATATAGCGAGCTGAAGCAAATCCAACCCCTTCACAAACTTCTGAATCTTCTCAGACTTAGTGGAAATACTTGCATAAAAATATTTAGACAAGGCATGGTAATATACCTTATACTTTGTAACAGTCAGGAAACCCTACTTTAAGTGATCAAACTCATCTATCATTTGATCCCTTAAATTGTAAGGAATAAACTTATCTAAATAGGCCTTAGCAAACTAATCTTTAAAGAACCATGAGGTCTAAAACTGATAAGTGACCTCCATCAATCCATGGATATATCTCTCTACTAGTATGTAGTGTAAAAAACCCCATGCAACTCAAGTTATCCAAGGTTATACAACTTCTCACGATAATCAACCAAGAACTTATAGGTATACTTGCCTACAACACCACTGAACCTAGGAGGATCCAAATGAGTGAATCTCTTTGAAATACCTTGAATTTTTTACCCTTAGGAATTTTTTTACTTTGATCTCACTGGACATCATACGACTTGGGGTACTAGTCCTATGATGTGGTACGATTTAGTGACCCTAATTCATATATTTCACAATGTGTTTTATGTCACTTACTATCCAAGGTATGACTAGGCATATTACTATTCATATGATAAGGTACTAGAATTAAATGTCTAAATTGTATGATGCCCTAAGTCTTTTCTAGATTATACTGGCCAAGGTACGGTTTAAAGGGTACTGGACATATGTTAAGATATGAGTTGGACCTTGTGTGGTCATATGTTGGTCAGTATTGAGGTCCAAGAGGATGCCTAGGGTATAAGATAAGGGTACCACTCATAACCTATGGTATGATTTAAGGGGTGTGTCGTACCCTCCTGCAATCAAGTTTATAGTTTTTAAGCTGAGGATACTTTAGACATTTCCCACCCAAAAACCCTTTAGTCCCCACTTATCATAAATCATTGTGGCCTCTCATAACATATATGGAATTATCAAAATACTCCAAAAGCCTCTCTAAACTTTTTCTTAAAGATTGGGGGCTAAGGTTCTTAAAAGGTATTCATCAAGAGAATCAAGAGTCAAGTTTCTTCCTTAAATCTTCGTGAATAAGGAATGCGACTCTTCCCTCATTATTAGTTGTTAAATATCATATTTTTAAAGTGTTATAATGATTCATAAATGGTGTTTTTGAAAAAAATATTGAGTGTTTTGTTGCATATGATTGAGTATTATTTACTCTTAGGTTAACTTGTGTTTATACATATTTTTGGTGATGGTTTACAAATGTGGGTGCTTTGTAATTGTGGTTTGACAAATGGGTCATGGGTTACCCTAAACTTGATTATTTTTGCCTTAATTTTGTCCTTGATAATAGTATTCCCTCAAAGTATTTGTGAAAATGCCTAAAAGAATAAACAGTCATATGTAAAAGATGTTTTGAACTAAGGCATTGGCCTAATGATTATGAATGGTTGGTAAATGGTTTGTAAATATCTTGTTGGCTATATAATGATTTAAATGGTAACCTTGGTGGTTCTAAATTTCTAAATGGGTTTGAGTCCCTAAATATTTACTTGATTTATGTCATTGTTGGACAATGGGTTCAATCCCTAAACTTTGAATTAAATAGTGTCTTTGTTAGAAAATAGGTTTGAGTCCTAAAGTCAAATGAATGAATGGGTGATTGATAATAGTAATGGCATATGGTATACTTTCAAGTAGTATTGGTATGATGATACCAACGAAGTGCTTTTGGTAAGTAATTGGGTATATATTTATGCATATGAAATAATGGTTTGAATTGGGCTTTAAAGAGGGTTGTTTAGCCAATTTGTGAAGGTGCATGCATATTCTCAGGGATGAACATTAGATACATTATTTTTTGGTGCGAGGGTCAAAATGGCTTGAGGTTGGAATCCACTTACTTAATATGACTGGGAGTTCTGAATTGTCAAAATAGTTATCTTACTTAATATATTGGGAGGATCAAATATTACATACTATATAATGTGGGAGGTTTGAGTCCCCCATATCATACTAGACTACATGATCAGGTGATCAAGTCACCTTAGTATTGAGTGGGAGGTTTGAGTCCTTCATGCATATGCATAAGATTATTCTCCAGTTTGTGCGGCTACACAAATTAGGGCCCGACTAAGGGATGAGAACTGGAACCCATATAGCCTATGGGTGTAACCAATATGATAGCTAAGCTACACAACCTAGGCTAAGACTTCAAAGGCTCGTGTTAAACCTTATTCCCTATCCCATCATGATATATATATATATGTATGTATTATATTAGTTATATGTAATGGTTGAATGATTTGAATTGTTGGTATTATCTTATCCTTATACTTGAGTTATATGCTAGTGCTCCAACCACTAACCATCTTCGATGTTGTATCCCCAGCGATGCAGGTGTTGGTCATACTATACCTCCTACTCAGTGATTGGACCTGGGATCAACTCATGTTAACTTAAAGTGGTAAGCTTTCGTACTTTGGAAGTCTCCATTTCTAGTTTTAGTTTCTTATGTCTTTCTTGCTTTAGAATTGAACATCGATATTGGCTATGGTTGGGGGCATTTCCTAACTGGATGTTGTTTTGATCTTGGATAGAGGCTTGGTTGGTTTGTCCAGTATTGGTAGTGGTGTCAGCCTTATCATTGGTATTGGTATTGGGATAACACCATATGACCATATTCGATTTATGATTTTTCCATTTTTTTATGGCATAGATATGGACTTAGTTATTATTTTGGTTATGTTATGGTCGATTGGTTGGGCATTAGATGGTGATACTTACTTGGGTTGGTCATTGTCATAGACCTATCCCAAAGTCTGTGTGTTTTTAATCACTCTATCTTATTATATGTTCAGAATTTGTCCAACTCAAGGTGTATCTTGGTTTGTTGGATTAGGTAGCGGGGTGGTCTCTGGTCCTTGTTAGGCTTGAGATGCCCATCACAAAAAAGCCCTGGTTCGAGTCATGTTAATTTGGTAACAAAGCTAGGTTTCAGTCTCATGGGGTGTCCATAAAGCTATGTCAAGTAGAGTCTTTCTTATGGGTGTGTGGTGCACCACACTTATAATCAGGAGGCTACGAGGCATTTAGGAATGTTTCATTTTTTTGTTGTTCTATTTCGAGCCATAGAGACTAAAGTCTCGAATTTCTCTAGTTTCCCTTTGTTTGTTTTTTATATTATTCCTTTACAAAAATCTAAAACTTATTGGAACTCTTCTATCCATACTAAGAAAAATATGAAGAAAGATTGTCCTACCCATAGGGTATTGATCTGGTCTAGGGTCACTGCTTATGATTGCCCTCATGCAGTCCCACTAGTTCCTACTGATCCTTCTCTAAGTGGTGACACCTCTTCTCAGTCACCTCAAGGAGACATTTCAAATATGGAGTTCTATCATTCTATTTAGCTATTGTCCTAAATAGTGGTCTCTCTATCTCACCAGTCTGGTTTAGTGGGTGGGAGAAGAAGTCAGACAATGATGGGGGAAGGGCAGAAAAAGAAGTTTAGATATTCAAAGCAGGGTGAGGTTTGTCATAATAATGGTAGTCATAGGAGACAATGGAATAAGGAAGGGAGTTAGGGAAAATCAGGTTCTTACTCGTCACTAGAGCCCCTTACCATAGGATATTTGGTGAATGTAAATTTTATAAAGGTAGTGGTCCTAGGAAATGAGTTTCCTAATACCAGTCTAATGGAGCCCAGTTAGTTCAACCCTATTCTCTTTGTTAATTTTGTGGCTAGTTACATCACGGGTTCTGTTGTGATAGGAAGAATCGATGCTTTACCTGTGGACAGATAGTTCATATGTAGTGAAATTGTCCCTCTAGAGTTTCTTTGTGATCCAACAAGATTCTCGTTGCCTCTTCATTAGCTCTACACCAAAAGGTGTCACTCCTGGCTTTGACACTATTCAAAACTACCCTGATGCTCTCACTACTTACCAGGAGTCCAAAGCATCTCTTGATGTTGTCCCTGGTATGTCAAAACTCTTCCCTCGTGATATGATGTATATTGTTTACTTGATCCAGGATCCACTCTTTCTAAAGTGACCCTATTTGTGGTTGTGTATTTTGGTTTTAGTCCTGAGTTTATTCTTGATCCTTTTATGTAACTACCCCAGTTAGTGACTTTGTAATTGCTAAAAGAGTCTATTGGGGGTATGTGGTATCTGTTGGTGGTAGATAAACTCTTATTAATTTGATAGAAGTTTGATATATTTGACTTTGATTTTATATTAGAGATAGATTTGTTGCATTCGTGTTATGCTTTCTTAGATTGTTGGACCCGTAAGGTCATGTTTGAATTCCCAAATGAGCTAGTCATTGTATGGAAAGGGGATTCTGTAGGGACTAGGGGAGGTTTATCTCATGACTTAGAGCTCGAAAGTTGATTTTCCAAGGGTCTTTGTATCATTTTGTCTAGGTTAAAGATTCTAACAGGGAAGGTCCTTCTTTAAAAACTCATTCATGTGGTTAATGGGTTTCCTAAGATTTTCTCAGATAATCATCCCAGTGTTTCTACCGATATGGAAATTGATTTTGGGATTGATCTTGTTCCATACACTTGTTCTATTTTTGTCTCCCTCTATAAAATGGACCCTTGACAAGATTTTCATCTGTCCTAGTATGTCCCCATGGTGTGCACCGGTGCTGTTCGTGCACAAGGAAATTAGGTTTCTTCAAAAGTCTACAAGCTGTTGGAAATGGTATAAGAATTGTGGAATGATCTCTCTGTTAGGCAGACTGATGCGTGTTGTGGTTGTTTTATGGGTGATACTTGATCGTTGTTAGATGCTAAGTTCGAGATTTTTATGCTAATTGTGTTGATAGGAATGTTACTTTGAATATAGTGATGAAGGTTCATGGAAGTGAATTAGTATGGTGATGCAAATGTGAGAGAGCTTGGGTGATGCCTTGTGAAATAGTAGGATATGTAATTGGGAATTAGGTAGGAGTTCTAAGTGTTGAAGCAGAAGTGGCGGCTAAATCATTTGAAGGATAAAAGCCTTGGGTTGCAAGAATAATGTATACTCAGTTCTAACCAAAGGGTGTCGTGTATGCCTAGCATATACCCATTAAGATTTGTTAGCATGAGAATTCTAGGGAATTGTTACCTGGTGTTAGGTAGAGTTGAAGTGGGGGAGAAGTAGATAATCTGTGTGAACTCTTGATATGGGTTCAAAGTTTGTGAAGAATGGGGATGTGATATTAGGGAGTAATGTTAGTGCTCTAAGGATTGAAAGTGGAGTGTTTAGAAGCATAGATGTCTATACCCCTAATTAGTGATTGTAATGTGTTACTTATAGATACTACTAGATCTTTTATGGGGTAGACTGTGCAACGGGTATAGCAAAGGTAGGCTTGAGCATTGTGAATCAAAGATATGTCAATCGTGGTTGAGCAGTTAGAACCTTGATGGGATGGGATGTTTGACTGCAGTGATGGGGCAGAATAGTATTTTAGATGGATGTAAGGAATTGAGCATTATTGCCTAAGTTAACCTATTTTATCTTTGAATGGGCTTAAGTATGAAAGCAATGTATAGATAGACGCAGGCTCTCATAGTGGTGTGTATGTGGGGAATCGTAAGGTTGAATTGGTGAGGCGTGGTATTCTTAGCTAATTTTATAGGTTGAGAACTGAAGGTGAAATTGATTTGTGATAGACTTAAGACCGCCCAAAGTTGCCAAAGTCCTATGCAAATGTAAGGTGAAAGGACTTGGAGTTTGAGGTTAGGGATTGGGTGTTCTTGAAGGTGTCTCCTATGAAGGGAATAATGAGTTTTTGTAAGGAGGGGAAGTTGAGTTCTAGCTATATTGGTCCATACTTAATAGTGGAGAATGTTGGTAATGTTTCCTTTGAGTTTGAGCTTTATTCGTTAGGTTTTCCATGTCCCTATGTTAAGAAAGTGTGTAGGTGATCCTTCATCGGTTGATCCTTTGGAAGGGTTAGGTATCCCGAATTCCTCATCTTATGAGGTAACCCCGATTAAGATCTTGAATTGGAAAGTTTGTCGGCTGAGAACAAATGGTGTGGCTTCAGAAAAGGTTTCATGGTGAACCCAAAAGTCCAAGGAAGCTACTTGGGAAACGGAGAAGGACATGAAGTCAAAGTATCCGCATCTGTTCCCCATTTTGGATATTCGTGTGAAAGGTATGTTTTCTTCATCATATATTTGTTTTATAACTTAGTTAAAGGACAGATTGATTCCTTATATCTTTGTTTTCTAACTTGGTTAAAGGTTAGTTTGATGTTTAAACTTGTGCTTGTTTGCCTTTACCAGTCATTCGAGGACGAATGATCCATATGAATTGGGGTACTAGTCGTATGATGTGGTACGTCTTATGGACCCTAAATCATATGTTTCACATTACGTTTTATGTCACTTACGGTCCAAGGTATGACTAGGCATCTTACTTGTCAGATGCTAGGGTACTAGCACAAAAGAGACAAATTGTATGATGCCCTAAGTCTTGTCCAAAGTATTCTGACCAAGGTACAGTTCAAAGGGCATTGTTCGTATGTTAAGATATGAGTTGGCCCTTGTGTGGTTGTATGTTGGTCAGTTTTGAGGTCCAAGAGAATGCCTGGGGTACGAGGTAAGGGTTCCACTCGTACCCTAGGGTACGGTTTAAGGGGTGTGGTCGCACCCTCTTGTAGTCAAGTTTTTATCTTTTAGGATGAGGACATTTTAGACAATTCCCACCCCAAAACTACACGACCTGAACCGGGGACTTGTCGTAATGGGCATCCCAAGTCCAACCAGGACCGAGGAACACCTCGGTTACCCAACCCAACCTCCAAACATGTATCCTGAGTTGAATGAATTCCAAACATATAGCAAGATATGATTTATTACAATTCTAGTCTATGAGATAGGTTCATGACCGTGACCAACCCAAAAAAGTCTAACCATCCATTATCCAACCAATAACTAAAACCAAAAAAAAAACCATAAACCAATCCCTACATCTCATATCAAATGAGCTCCAGTATAAATATGTATAATCCAAAACATAATAGTATAGAACAATCATAAATATAGTCAAACGGTATTAGCCATAATATCAATGCCAATACTAAGGATAACATTGCTGCCGACATCGCCTATACCAACCCATAGTAGTTCTACAAAGACTATAACCAAAAGTAGAACAATATATGATTAGGACATTCCACCCAACCATAGCCAAAGCCAGTGTCTATGAAATAACCAACTTATGTAAAAACATCCCTGACATGAAATGGAGCCTTCCGGAATATGGAAGCTCGCCATTTCAATCGAACCGAGCTGATCCTGAGTCTGATCACTAAGTAGGAGGAGTAGAATGGACGGTTCTTGGATCTCATGAGGATACAGCTGCCCGAAGATAGGTTAGCGGGTGAACGCTAGCATACACTTAGGATAAGGATAAAATATAGCCAACCTTTAAATCCAAGTAAACAAACCATACGCATTCACAACTATACATACACATATATATAACTGTGCTGGGAAAGGGAGTTGGTTTTAGCATGCCATTAAAACCATTAACCTGGGTATGTGTAGTTTAATCGTCCTAGAACCACCCACGGGATATATGGGTCCAATGTAACCTCCTGAACGGGCCCTGATGATGTAGCCGCACAAACCAGAGATACCATAGGAGTAGGGGATTCTCGAGTACCCTTCGCTCTCTATGATACATATGAACAAGTGTATTTAGGGGATTCCTGTGTACCCCGTAAGTATCATATGTGTTCTCCATGACCAATCCTCATGTCGGTAAATATGAGTTTCTAGTGTTCGTCCATTGGACTCACACCTTAACGGTTAGCTATCACACCCCGCCATTATTGCCCAATTAAAACCATTACCACACAACCAAACCATTATTCCATTTATTATTAACCAATATTATAAGTAGTGGTATCGTTATACCAACTATAGCCTGTAAGCAATGTCCTTAGCCAACTTTTTTTAGAAGAAGGGATTCCTATGTACCTATTGATTACATTAATAAGTTAACTTGAAGGATTCTCATTCACCCCAGAAGTAGTATCATTATTATGCTTGCTTGGTGGATTGAATTAACAGAACCATGACCACCAAAGCCTTACCATTTGACCATTCCAACCCATTTAAACAATTTATACCATTAAGGGTTCCATTACCAAATTATACCATGCAATAGTTCCATTAAAAGTCCAATAATTTAACCAAAAACATTCTCATAGGCATTTTATCAAACATGTTGGGGCCATAGTATATCCAAATCCAAAACCATGTATCAATTAACCATTCCCGTACAATCAATTGTTCAAACCACCATTATAATATGAAAACCATAAGTAAAATACATGGGAAACCCATAACCAACCATTATAACTAAAAACCCCAACAAATATTTGAAAATTCAAAATCGTACAACATTTATGACATGAAAACAATACATAAAACATGCCTTCAGTTGGAACTAACAATGAGGGAGGAGAAACATGCCTTAGATTAAGAATATGATGGAGAGAAATCACCCTTGTAAGTCCCAATTTGCTCCTATTGAAAAAACCCTAGCCTTCCTTAACCCAAGAGCCTTAGAGAGAATTTAAGAGTGTTTTAAACGAGTTTGAGTGATTGCAAAGAGTTTAAATAATTCCCTAAGAGTGTTATAAATTGTGGGGCCTTAAGAGGTTAAGAGGGGAAATGTCTAGATTACCCCCAACTTAAACTACTTAAATTCCAGCAGTATGGTATGACCACACCATACCAGTCATACCCTACCATATGAGTGGTACCCATCACTCGTACCCCAGGCCTCCCCTTAGGCCCTAACAATGTCCAACATTTGACCATCCAACCCAAACTGTACCTACCATACGACTAGTACCATGAAGTCGTACCCTAGGCTAAACTTAGGTCAATATACGATTGACACCCTACCATTCGTACCATAATACACAACTAGTATGTTCCAATCATACCTTAGACCGAAACCAACCAACCCATACCAATACCACCATAGTCATACCCTATCATACGACTAGTACCCCTTAGTCGTATGATATCCAGAAGCCAAAACTCAAGAAATTTTGTAAGGGTCAAAACCCAGGGTGTTTCAGTCTCGCCCGCTAGGATCATTCGTCCCCAAATAACACACAAGGTAGTACAAGCACAAATTATACCCCAACATAACCATTCCAACCTTTAACTTAGTTACAAATCAAAGATGCAAAGAAATCAACCTTCTATTAACCAAGTTAAAAAACAAAGAAGTGATCAAGAACACTTACCTTCGGCATGAATATCCAGAGCAGAAAACAAATGCGGATACTTGGACTTCATGTCCTCTTTCATTTTCCAAGTAGCTTTTTCCACCTTGTGGTTATGCCATAGAATCTTAACCTAAGCCACATCCTTGTTCCACAACCGATGAACCTGTCGATCCAAGATCTCAATAGGGATCTCTTCATAGGATAAAGAATCTAAGATACCTAACCTTTCCGAAGGAACAACCGATAAAGGATCACTTATACACTTTCTCAACATAGAAACATGGAATACTGAATAAATGGAGCTCAATCTAGAAGGCAACTCCAATTCATATACAACATTACCAAACCTCCTCAAAACCATATAAGGACCAACATACCGGGGACTGAGCTTCTCTTTTTTCCAAAACTGCACTACTCTCTTCATGGAATACACATTTAGGAACATCCTATCCCCAACCTCAAACTCTAAGTCCCTACACTTTACATCTATATAGGAATTTTAGCGACTCTGGAAAACCTTAAGCCTTTCTCAAATCACTTTTACCTTTTCCATAGTCTGATAACAAATTTAAGCCAAACATATCCGCCTTACCAAGATCGAACCACCCAATAGGAGATCTACACCTCCTACCATACAATGCCTCAAAAGAGGCCATCTCAATGCTAGAATGATATCAATTATTGTAAGGAAACTCTACAAGAGTTAGATGCTCAACCCAATTACCATCATAATCGATCACATATGCACGAAGCATATATTATAATGTTTGAATAGTCCTTTCTACTTGCCCATCCGTCTGCAAGTGAAAAGCAGTACTCAGACTAACCTTAGTCCCCAACCTTTTCTGAAACTACCGCCAAAAGTGAGACAAAAATTATGTACCACAATCCGATATGATTGAAATAGGTACCCAATATATCTTCACAATCTCATGAAGGTACAACCTCGCATTATCCTCAGCCAAAATATTAGTCCTCATCGGCAAGAAGTGACCAAACTTTGTCATCCTATCCACGATGACCCAAACCGAATCAAATTGGTTCTGAGACTAAGGAAGACCGATAAAAAAATCCATAGTGATCACATCCCATTTCAATTCCGACAATTTAATCTCCTAATGCAAACCCCCAAGACTTTTGTGCTCAACTTTCACTTGCAGAAACATCAAACATTTGGCCAAAAAATCAGCCACATCCTTCTACATACCATTCCACCAATACATCTTCTTGAGATCATGATACATTTTTGTCAAGCGGGAATAAATAACATACTGATATTTATGCGCCTCATTCGATACCCTTTCTCACAAATCGTTGACTTCAGGATCATATAACCTCTCTTAGTACCACAAGGTACCATCACTGTTGATCTCAAATACCATTACCTTTTGCCCACCTACATCACCCTTGATTTGCATCTTGATAGGATCTAACATTTGCTTCTCCTTGGTATCTGTACCAAGAGATGATTGAACCAATTCTTATGCAAAACACACCACCATTCTCAGATTCCAAAAAGTGAACTCCAAGATTAGCCAAGTGATGAATATCCTTCACCAAATACCGTCTCTCTTTATCCACTTAAGCTAAAGTCCTCATGTAAAACCTTCTAAGAGGATCAACAACAATATTAGCCTTACCTAGATAGTAGTAAAGACTCATGTCATAATCTTTGAGAAGCTCCAACCATCTTCACTGCCTGAGATTAAGCTATTTTTGAATGAACATATACTGCAGATTTTATGATCTGAGAAGATGTCCATGTGTACTCCATACAAATAGTGCTGCCAGATTTTCAATGCAAACACCACTGCTAAAAGCTCCAAATCATGAGTAGAATAGTTCCTCTCATGCACCTTCAACTACCTAAAAGGATAGGCAATCACCTTACCATGTTGCATAAAGAGGCAACCAAGTTCCACCCGGGATATATCACAGTAAACCAAAAACCCCTCATTGCCTTTAGGCAAGGTTAAATTTGGAGTTAAAGTTTGCTTATCCTTAAGCTTCTCGAAACTACCCTCGCAAGCATACGCCCAAGAGAATTGTACCTTCTTTTGAGTAAACTTAGCCAATGGGGAAACTATCCTTGAAAAACTCTCCACAAGCCTCCTATAGTACCCAGCCAAACCCAAGAAGCTCCAAATATCAATTGGAGTCGTGGGTCTAAGCCACTTCTTAACTACTACCACCTTCTGTGGATCCACTACGATCCCCTTAGTAGAAATAATATGACCTATAAAAGTGACAATGTTCAACAAAAATTCATTTTTTGAGAATTTGGCATACAACTGCTACTCTATCAAGGTCCATAACACCACATGGAGGTGATTGGCATGATCCACCTCACTCTTAGAGTACACCAGAATGTCATCAATGAACACAATGGCAAAAAGACCCAGAAATTGATGTAATGTTCACAAATCCATGAATGACGTCGGGGTATTAGTCAAACTAAATGGCATAACCAAGAACTCAAAGTGCCTATACCGGGTATGGAAATCTATCTTAGGAATATCTTCCTCCTAATATTAAATTGATGATACCTAGACCGAAGATCTATCTTTAAAAGAATTTGGAACCCCTTCAACTTATCAAATAAGTCATCTATCTTTGGAAAAGGATACTTGTTCTATACTGGCACCATATTCAACTACTGATAGTTAATACACATCTTAAGGGAACCATTTTATTTGCGCACGAATAACACTGGTGTGCCCCAAGGGGATACACAAGGACAAATAAAATACTTATCCAAAAGATCGTTAAGTTTCTCCTTGAGTTACGTCAACTCATCCAGAGCCATTCTATAAGGAAGAATAGATATTGGATGAGTGTCTAGAACCAAATCAATCTTAAACTCAATCTCTCTATCCGAAGGAACACCAGGAAGATCATTTGGAAAGACTTAGGAAATTCATTCATCATCGGGACTGAATGCAAAGAAAGACCTTCTGAGTTAGATTTTCTAACCAAGACCAAATGATAGAGATACCCTTTAGAGTTTAACCTCCAAACTCTAAGATATGATATAAACTTCCCCTTAGAATCTAGGGAACCACCCTCCCACTCAATAATCAGTTCACCAGGAAACTGAAAGACAACCTTATATGTTCGACAATCTAAGGATGCATAGCATAAGTTTAACCAATCCATCCCCAAAGTAACATCAAAATCCACCATATCTAATTCGAACAAATCAAACAGAGTCTCCTTGCTACCAACAGATACCACACACCCCCTATAGACTCTTTTAGCAACCACAGAGTCTCCTACCAGGGTAGAAACAGAAAAAGGATCCAGAAGTAGAAATAGATACAGAAGCAGGACCCTTAGGTGCAGGAGTAGATCAAAAGGCAATCAGAATATTTTTTGCTCCTAAAGTAACCTTACCAACTGGATAATGCTAAGCATATGGCCTGTCTTACCATATTTGAAACACCTGTCCCTCCCTTCATCCTAAAATGCCCAATGCAATCGACCATAGAACCTACAAGGAGGACATGATGAGGCGGACTGAGCCCCACTATTCTGAGATTAGGGACACTGTGCCCTGAAGTTATTTCCACCCTACTGACGCCTGTCACTTGACTACTTCGAGTAAGGAGCACTAGTTGTAGAGAAAGAACCAGAACTCCCCCACTTCTTTTTTGACCACTTACCACCATTTCAACCACCTTGTTACTGACCACCCAGCTCAGTGAAACTGAACTTCTTACTCTGGCTTTCCCCTATTTTATCCTACTCTCTTTTTTTCTCCTCTGCCTATTTCATATGAATAACTACACTAGAAATAACCATATCCTTGATCAGCAATATAGTCTTACTTTCAAAGATCAACTCATGAGACAGTCCAGAAGAGAACTTTCTCATCCTAACCCTCATATCTGACACCAATTCTGGATCATACCTAGACAATTGGTGAAATTTCAAGACATATTCCTTGATGGACATCTTTCCCTATTTTAGATTAACAAATTCCTCTGCTTTCACTTCCCTCAATTCCTAAGGATAAAAGCAGTCCAAAATGCATTGAAACAATCTCCCATAGAGAAGACTCATCAACCTTAATCATTTATTAATCCTATTCCTTATAGCATTTGTACGCCATATCTTTTAGCTGATAGACAGCCAAATTCACCCCTCCCATATTAGTGGTTTGCATGACCCTAAAGATCTTTTCCATTTCATCCAAAAAACCCTGAGAATCCTTCTACACTTTAACATCAGTAAAAGTTAAAAGATTTAATCTCATGAACTGGTCAACCCTTATTGCCTCAGAAGATGCAATACAAGATACACCACCATTAGCCTGAGAAGCCACCAACAAAGCAACCATATGAATCAACTGACAAAATATGCTTTCATCATGTCTGCTTAAGGAGGACTAGAAGGAACTGGTGGAACTCTAAAAATATCAAGGACTGGACCCCTAGATCGAGTATGGATCCCATGAGAAGAGCGTGTCCCATCAACATCATCCCCGGTTGGGATAGAGGAGTTTTTGTGAACTTCATATCGCCGAGTCATGAACTTGAAAGTGAACAAATAAAATTAAAAGAGATTCCAAGACTTAGACTCCATGCTTGAAAATAGAACTAAAAGAAGAGAAACATTTCATAAATGCCTTGTAGCCTCTCTCTTATGAGTGTAGTGTGCTACACACCCTTAAAAGAGACTCTATTAAATATAGCTTTATGGACTCCCAATTGACCATGAACCTAAGGCTTTGATACCAACTTGACACGACCTAAATCTTATCTTTATTGTAATAGGCATCCCAAGTCCAACCAGGACCGGGAACCACCCCCATTACCCAACCCAACCTCCAAAAATATATCCTGAGTCAGATAAATTCTAAACATATAAAATAATAGAATTTATTACAATTCTAAACTTTAGGATAGGTCCATGACCATGACCAACCCAAAAAAGTCCAATCATTCATTATCCAACAAATAACCAAAACCAAAGAAAAACCATAAACCAATCCATACATCCCATACAAACGAGCTCCAGCATAAATATATATAATTCAAAACATAATAGGATGGAAAAATCATAAATACAGTCAAACGGTATCAGCCCCAATACCACTGCGAATACTAAGGTTGATACCGCTACCAACACTGCCCATACCAAACCATAGTAGTTCCATAAAAATTCTAACCGAAAGTAAAACAATATACAATTGGGACATGCCCCTAACCATAGCCAAAACCTATATCTATGAAATAACCAAAGTATGTAAAAACATCCATGACATGAAATAGAGCCTTCTAGAATATAAAAGATTACCACTTTAATCCAATCGAAATGATCCCAAGTCCGATCACTAAGAAGAGGAATAGAATAGTTGGTTCCTGCATTATGTGGGGATACATCCGCCTTAAGATGGGTTAGCGGTTGAACACTAGCATGCACTCAGGATATGGATAAAATATAGACAACCTTTTAAATCCAAGTAAACCAACCATATACATTCACAACTATACATACACATATAAATAACCATGCTAGGAAAGGAAACCAAATTTAGTATGCCATTAAAACTATTAACCTGGGTATGTGTAGCTTAATAATTCTAGAACTATTCATAGGCTATATGTGTCTAGTGTAACCCCCAGAACAGGCCCTAATGTGTGTAGATGCATGAATCAGATATACTATAAGAGTAGGGTATTCTCGAGTACCCTTCGCTATACATGATACATATGTACAAGTGTACTTATAGGATTCCTGTGTACCCCATAAGTATCATATGTGGTCACTATGACCAATCCTCAAGTCGGCAAACATGAGTTTCCAATGTTAGTCCATTAGAATAACACCTCACAGTTAGCTACCACACCCTGTTATTATTGCCCAATTAAAACCATTCCCGTACAACCAAATCACCATTCCATTTATTATTAACCAAGGCTATAAGTAGTGGTATCATCATACCAACTATAGCTTGCAAGAAATGTCCTTAGCCAACCTTTTTATAAAAGAAGGGATTCTCATGTACCCATAGATTACATATTAAATTAACTTGGAGGATTCACATGTACCCTACAAGTAGTTTCATTAGTATGCTTGCTTGGGTGATTGAATTATCCAAACCATGACCACCAAAGCATTACCATTTAACCATTCCAAACCATTTATATCATTTAGGGTTCTATTACCAAATTAAAACATTCAATAGTTCCATTAAAAGTCTAATAATTTAACAAAAACATTCTCATAGGCATTTTATCAAACATGCTGGGGGAATAGTATTTATAAAGCCAAAACCACGTACCAATTAACCATTCCCATGCAACCAATTTTTCAAACCACCATTATAATATGAAAACCATAAGTAAAAGACATGGGAAAACTATAACCAACCATATAACCAAAACCCCCAATATATATTTGAAAACCCAAAACCTTACAACATTTATACCATGAAAACAATACATAAAACATGCTTTTAGTTGGAACTAACATTGAGGGAGGAGTTACATTCCTTAGATTAAGAAGACGGTGGAGAGATATCACCTTATAAGTCCCAATTCACTCCTATTGAAAAAACCCTAGCCTTTTTAACCCAAGAGCCTTACAAAGAATTTGACAGTGTTTTAAGAGAGTTTGAGTGATTGCAAATAGGTTAAATGATGCCCCAAGAGAGTTTATACGTCGTGGGGCCTTAAGAGGTTAAGAGGGGAAATGTCCACATTATCCCTAACTTAAACTGCTTAAAATTCTTGCAGGATGGTACGACCACCCCATACCAATCGTACCTTACCATACAAGTGGTACCTACTACTCGTACCCTAAGCCTTCCCTTGGACCCCAACACTATCCAACATACGACCATCTAAGCTAAAATATATCCTACTATACAACTAGTACCATGAAGTCATACCGTAGGCAGAATAGAATCACCTAGACTAAACTTAGGGCAACATATTATTGACACCCTACCATTCATACCATAACATATGAATAGTATATTCTAATTATACCTTGGACAGAAACCAACCAACCCACACTGGTCACCATATGATCAACCCCACCCTAGCCATACCCTATCATACGACTAGTACCCCCTAGTCGTATGATATCCAAAAGCCAAAACACTAGAAATTTTCTAAGGGTCAAAACCTAGGGTGTTTAAAAAACCCTTAAGTCCCAACATCTTATAACTCATTCTGGCATCTCATAAAATACTTGGAAAAATTCAAACACTCTAAAATTCTCTCTGAACTCTTTCTTGAAGATTAGGGGCTAGGGTTCCTTAAAGGTGTTCATCTAGAGATTCGAGAGTCAAGTTTTTTCCATGAATATTCATGAAAAAATCATGTTACTCTTCTCTCATTATTAGTTATCAAATATCATGTGTTTTAAAATGTGATTATGATTTATAAATTGTAGTTTTGAAAACCAATGTTGAGGGTTTTGTTTCATATGATATAGTATTGTTTATTATTAGTTTAACTTGTGTTGATACATATTTTTGGTGATGGTTTACTCATGTGGGTGCTTGATAATTATGGTTTGAAAAATGGGTCATGGGCTACCCTAAACCTGATGGTTTTACCTTGATTTTGGCCTTGATAATAGTATGCACTCAAAGTATTTGTGAAAATGACTAAAAGAATAACCAAGTCATATATTAATGGTATTTTGAATTAAGGCTTGGCCTAATGATTATGAATGATTTGTAAATGGCTGGTAAAGTTCTTGTTGGCCATGTAATGATTTAAATAGTAACCTTAGTGGTTCTAATTTGCTAAATGGGTCTGTTTCCCTAAGCATTTACTTGATTTATGTCTTTGTTAGATAATGGGTTTGAGTCCCTAAAATTTGAATTGAATAAGTATATTTATTAGATAATAGGTTCGAGTCCTAAAGATAAATGAATGAATGGGTGATTAATAATGGTAATGGAATATGGTATACTCGCAAGTAGTGTAGTATGACGATAGCAACGAAGTGCGTTGGTAAGTAATTTGCTAAATATTTGTGTTTGTGAAATGATGGTTTAAATTAGGTTTTAAAGAAGGTTGTGTAACCAGTTGTGAAGGTGTAGATTCTTAGGGATCAACACTAGAAACTATGTTTGCCGGCACGAGGGCCAAAATGGGTTAAGGTTTAATTCCATTTGCTGAATATGACATGGAGATTCAAATGGTCAAACGGACAGAGGTTCGAGTCCTCTTTCTTAATATCACCGGGAGTTTTAATATTAGGAGCCAATTTTTGAGTCATGGTGGAACCTACCACATCCCACCGATAAGTAAGTCGATACCGTAACTCAGAGCTAATACAATGGGTCACTTTGGTAGAAATGTCCAATATGGACCCTATAATAAAACAATATAAACAATGCCATTCCACAACTAAAGACAACCGATGTTCAAATACCAATTCCATGACCTTGTAATATTAGCACAAAAGCATCTAGACTTAACAATAGAATTTTTACAACTCCAAATCTAAAAATGTCTTAAGTAATCTCATACATTTTTCTCAAAAACAAAAGACAAACAAAGATAGGAGGGAAAAAGGGAAACTCGAACTCCAAGAGCTTACCCTATCTCTAAATGGTAAACGTGGCATGAACCCAACTCAACAACAGAAACTAGAACCTATTTCTGTACTAAAAAGGTACAAAAGTGTAGTGTGAGTACCAAAACACAGGTACTATGTAGGCATCATCGACCGACTAAACTTAATTATAATATAAAGGCAATATAATGCAAGATAGTAACTTAAAGTCAAGGTATAGGATCGAACCTGAATCTTCTTCGATACCACTGAATAAAATAACTAAACCACTAAGGAAATAGCATAACATATCATATCAATTACATACCATATTCATCCTACAAATAAGTAATCATTTTGGAAGCGTAAAGCCACATATATAAAATAACAACCATGAATTTACACAAAAAAACATCAAACTTCATTAGAATAATAAGAACAAGAATTACCATGACGTCCCATACCGCCAGGAAGTACACGCAAAAAACCACAACAAATAACTTATCACGACATCCCATACCACTGGAGAGTACACCAAAAGAATACAATACAAAGAACTAATCATGGAGCCTCATACCACTGAAGGGTACACCAAAAGATCAATCAATAATACAATAAAGCACAACTACTCAAAACTTCCTGAAGCCGCGGGTAGCATAACCCCGCCATGGCTTATTATCGAGAACCACATTCAATATCCATACCATAATTTAATCACAACAAAACAAATATTGTTAGAGCATAGTTATATAATTACTAATTCTCTAGCTCATTGATAAAATCCATGTTTTAGTCTATATAAGTTAACCTTCATTTCCATCGTTTATATAAGTTAACCAATATTGTTAGAGCATAGTCTTGAATATCATATTGGTGTACAAGTGGAATGTATAGCTGAGTATAAGCTTTTAGTATAATTCATTCTGTATAGCCAGTAATCCAGTCTAGCAGTCAGACAGATAGGTTCCTATGGTTTTCCATCTTTCCTATTCATGAGGTAATTCATGTTTATGTAAATTTCAAATTTAGATCAGTTTATGCATATGCATCAGTTTTAGATTCTAGGTATTCAGTTATGATCCAGTCCATAAGTTTTATGTGCATCATCTTAGTCTATTCTTAGTATTTTAGCCAACCCAGTATCATTCGAGGGATGAAGTATCTCAAGGGGGAGAAGTAATACCCCGAGTATTCATGTCCTAAACCTTCCATTTTTATCATAAAATAGTACCTAGCTTGAATTAATGGTTACTCATCAGTTGACTCTATTGTTTCTATCTCAGCCTTATAGTCATTCTCATGTTATTGTATATATCCAAGAAATCAGTTTAGTTCATGATATTCAGTTCATGTATCATGTTTCAGAATTATTTATGCAATTATGTTCCAATTTAGGCATGTTCAGAATATGATCTCAGTAACCTTCATATAGTACTCACAGTCTAACCAGTCTCATTCGAGGATGAATATTCTCCAAGGGGGAGATAATGTAATACCCTGCATTTTCAAGCGAGTTTTTAAACCGTCATTCGTACATGTATAAGCTATGATCTAAATGATTACCATGTGAATATAAGTTCCATTATCTTTATCCTCATGTGTGATTTGATTTTGAGGTGAAAATGTCCATAAGAATTACTTAGAACACAGTTGAGCTAAGAACCTTTGATTCGTCCAAAGTTTGACATTTGATCCTATAGGGGTCTACTTTAAATGTGTATAAGTTCTTATATACATAGAATTTTGTAGCTCAAGACCCACTAAATTGTATATAATTGAATTATATTTCCAACGATTCCAATTTTGCCAAAATCGGATACCCGAGCAAAAAGTTATGGCATTTTTTGTGTGAGGCAGTAAGCTGATGAGATATCAGCACGACACGTCGGCATGCACATTACGAAATTATTTCACATGCTAATTCAGTTTTTAAATGGTCTAGGGGCACTTTGGTCACTTCTCCTCACCAAAATCTGTCCATAACACTTCATTTCATCCCCCAAAAGCAAAACACACTCAATTATTCATCTATTCTCTTAAAGAAAAATCCTAGCCTCCTCAAGAACACCAAGAACTTCATCAATCTTTCTTTAAGAAAAGCAAGAACTCAAGTTTAGTAATTCAAAAATGCTTTCAAGATTGTGTTTCTCCTTCAATATTAATGTTTTAAGGTATGTGGGAGTTCATCCATGGATACTCTTTCACTCAGGGAGCCCCAAAAACTCTTTACTTTTAATTAAAGAATGAATTTTCCATTACTATGATATTTTGTATATTCAAGAAAGATTGAATTTCATGTTTTCATGATGTTTTTAATTCAATTCAGCCCATGTATGATTCCATGAAAGATTTTAAACTCCTCATGCTATGAATTTGAATTTCCCATGCTTTAGTCAAGTAAATTCCAAGATAGATCCTAAATTCATGATGTTTAGTAATACTCCCTTGTTTTAAATTCATGTCTTCCACATGTTTGATGAAATTCCCATATCATGTTAAGTCAATTTCAAGATGGATCCCCAAGTTATGAATTTTGTCATGTAACTCTAATATTCCCTCATGATTAAGACATTCTCGTGTTCAAGTTATGAACTTTACATGTTTTGATGAAATACCCATATCCTATTTCAAGAGAATTACATGTGAATTTCCGAATTCATGTTTTTTGTTATGTAATCATGCTATGCTCCCATTTTTAAGACATTCCCATGTCCAAGTTCATGATCCCTATGTGTTTGGCGAATTGGTCCATATTAAAGTATTAATCTCCACGCTCTAGATAGAATGCCCATGTGAATTGAATAGGGTAATGATGACACGTTACCATGTGTTCTAATTCATGTACAAGTCCATAACCTCCAAGTGTTTGATAAAATGCCTCAGTGAATGAATTGTGAACAATTGACTATGGCTATGCTTTACTTTCCCTGCTATTGATTCCCGTGGGTATTCAATACCCAAAAATCTAGCTTTTGAACTAGAGCTACCGTAGTTACAGAATAGTCTCAGTAATATCACAATCAATAGTACTCAGTTAGTTACAGAACTCAGTGAACTCATTCAAGTTCAATCAGTCAACATGATCAGTAACAGTTCAGTCAAGCCTAGTACAATGCAGTTTCAGTCCTAGCATCAGTTATACATTAATAATGACCTCAAAATCCATATGAACTGTTATTTTTAGAATACCATGACCTAATCTTATCATTTATCAGTTATAAGTTATCAGTTATCAATGCATGCCCTAGAATTCCAGTGTTATTCAGTTGGGAGTAGGATTTAGCATTGAGCAAGTGTAGAGATATCGCTTCCCCGTTAGATAGGCAGAGTCGTTAGTAGCAGTTTCTATATTCCAGAACTATGTAGCCAGCGTAGGATTTGAGGAGTCACCCATCAGTTCAGGCTTGACACCCTTAGTCTTTGAGGACAACACAGTACATCAGTATAGTGGGTCCATACAGCCAGTGTTAGTACCCGTGGCACGGTACTTACACCCTTCCAACTAGGGTTACAGGTTAGACCCCAATTAGCTCAGATAGGGCATGTCGGTTAGATGAACACTCTCATAATTTTAGTTTTATTTTCAGCTTCAGTCTCAGTATAGAACTCAGTTCAGGTCTACAGAATTAGGACTGTCAGAAATAGTCACCCAATTATCAGTAACTCAGTTATCAGTAATCATAATTATCAATTACTCAGTTATCAAAACTTAGTATTCAGTTTCAATATAAGCTCAGTTACAGTCTCAATTACAGTCTTAGTTATAGTCACAGTTACAGTCTCAATTATAGTTTCAGTTACAGTCTTAGTTATTATCTTAGTTACAGTCTCTATCACAGTATCAGTACAATAATTAGATCAGTAACTCAGTTCAATTTCAGGGTTTCTTGACCATAGCATACAGTTATCATTTATTCAGTCATCAATATTTTAGTACTTTTGATTACTAACTATTTCATAATCGTGTTATACATTTGGTCTTGCATTCTCAGATAATACAGTTTTCACAAATTAATGCTTAGTTATCTCATGCTACTCAGTTAGTCCCTTCCTCATATGTATAATACTCTACAATATCAGTCCAGTTATTTAGACTAAGTACAGTTCAGTCTTACATGCCCAGTATTCAGCTATCAGTTATTCAGTTAATCAAATAAGTTTGTATGTTTATGCATTCATGCTTAGTGTGATTGTATATTCAGATCCTCAATTTATGTTAGTCTTCACCAGGTAGATTCAGACCCAGTATCATACAAAATCAATGTTTTATCATATCCCAGCTTCAGTTATGCTTATATCATTAAAGTAAAGTTTACAAAAACTAAGTGTAGAGATTCACCATCTTATCTGAAAATGTTTGTCACTCTTGCTTTGAGATATTTTAGTTTTTAGTTTATTCTAGCCTATTGGTGAGTCTACTTACACTTAGCATGCATGTTTTATGATAACGTATGAAATCAGTTTTACTTATTGTATTCATCCCTGCATACTCAGTACATTCCAGAAGTACTAATCTACTATACGTCTATGTGGCTACATTATTTCATAATGTAGGTACTAATTGTAGCCCGCACATCACAATCAGACAGTTGCAGATTCCAATCAGAAGGTCATGAGTTCTCCTACTTTGGGAACTTTAGATAGTTTTAGTTCATGTACAATTTATTTATTTTTCATGTGTATTGATTAGTGGTAGTTGGAGGCATGTCCCAACTATCTAACGTCAGTATAGTAGAGGTTTAATAGATGTCAGTTAGAGTTAGTGTCATGACCCGAACCGAGGCCTGGCCGTGATGGACATCCCGAACCATGAAGGCTTGGAACACCCTTTTCTATTTGGTAATCATGCACAAACATTCATATAATAAAATAAGATGCGGAAATATAATTTGCTATGGAAACATGGTCAATTCTGAATTCTTCATAAATATGAAAATTGTAATCAACTACATCTAAATAACATCTGACTCAATCTGCGAAATCTCTACTACATGAAAATCTGACAATTATCTGAAACTGGGACAAGGCCCCCAGTAAACCAAAACCACAGCTAATAATAGTTGTCTGAAAGTAAATAGGCCTTCTGGAATAAAGAAGGCTCACCAACTGGGCACTGCAACTCTGTCTGATAAAATCTATTTCTTTTTTGGACCCCTAGACTGAGCCTCAGAACCTGACGAGAGGAGGGGGGTCAATACAGATTTACTGGTACGCAAAGTAATCCAAAGAGAAAAGATATCTTTTCCCCCCTGAACTTGTCATCACAACTCACTTTAGCACTTAAACTTAACTTCCATTTATTTACCCCCTTAACAACTTTCAAATGAATTAAATTCCCCCTATAGCTGACATGGCAAAAAAAAGAACGAGTAAATTGTTTTATATTTTTAAAAAAGACCACTTTTTTGCTATTTTTATTATTATTATTATTATTATACATACATATATATATGACATTAAAATAAAAATGTCTTCATAGAAGACATTTTTATCTTCTTTATCACTCCTCTTCCCCACCCCCACGGCCACCTCCACCCCACCTCCAATACTTTATTTCTTCATCTTCTTCATACCCCCACCCCATTTATTCATAATTCTCTACCTATCAAGTCCTAATTAATCCAAAATTTTATTTTTTGACAATTAAAAAGGGTTCAAGATTGATGAACAAGTTTGATTCTTGGCCAAGAATTTCATGTCATGCGAATATCATCTATGCCATTTTCGAATTTCGGACTGTTTATGCCATTTCTGTAGACATTTTTGAGTAAGAAATTAAAAATTTAGGAGTTTTGGAATTTTGGGTTTTGGTTAATGTGAAAGAATTTGGATTTGAGATTTTGTGTATTGATGTGTTTTTGTGATCATGTACTTGTATTTAGTTCATTGATGGATTTGCTCACGCTAATTCAAGTTAATTTTGCATTTGATGAAGAAAAAAATTCATTAAAAAAGCTTGTGGTAATGGTGACAGAAATAGAAAAAGTAGTGCTTTTATATGAAGAAGAAGAAGAAAAAGGAGGAGGAAGGGGAGGGGACGGTGGCTGTTGTCTAATGAAGAAGTAGAAGGAATTGTGGTAGGGTGGGATGGGGGCTGTGAAAGAACGAAGGGGGTGGGGGTTGTGAAAAATTAGAAGAAAGGGGGTGGGGTCTATTTTATTTATATAAAATATATTTTTTTATAAAAAATATACTCTTTAAAATATATATATATATATATATAAAATAATATATATTTTATATATATAAAAATAGTATATATAAAATATATAAAAAGTTAGTGTGTGGGATTATTAAAAAAAAAATTCTTACGTGGAAAATGACATGGCACTGATGTGGCACTCATTTGGCAATGATGTGGCGTGTGTGTAGCGTACTCTCCGTCGTGAGAGTGGTATTCAGTTTTGAGGGGTGAAAATAATTCACTTTAAAGATGTTAAGGGGGTAAATAAATGAAAGTTAAGTTTAAGTGATAAAGTGAGTTGCGGCGACAAGTTCGGGGGGGAAAAGATGCCTTTTCTCTAATCCAAAATAAAACTTTATATAAGTGAAATAGTGGAGAGCAATTTGTTAAAACATCATGCATAAACAGTTCTCAAAACACATGGGCACTTTCTAAAAATCATAAGTCATTCTTGTCAATGCACTGTTTGTTCTTTGTATTACTTCTGAGTTAGGTGGTATGCCCCTACAATTCTAAAATCCCACAGGATGTATGGAATCCGCCATTGACTCGATGGGGAAGCCCCCAACCCGAGTATGCCGTAAGGGTTGGAGTTTCTATTTCTAATACGTCATACGGCACTAGGCCAGCATAATATAATATACCAGGATCGGCAAATCACAATTTCGGGCAATGAGTTGTCTAAAATCATGCCTCCTTCGGGGAACCACCTAACGTCTCTTTATGCCTAGTTTTAACCACTTCTAAACATACATCATTCTAAATCTTAAAATCTGAAGATCTGACTTCAAGCATGCATTCTATTTTGTTCTGAATTATCATGGCATAATCTGAATTGGTGTCGTCACACCAAGACCTAAAAGTCCTATTTCTGAGCCATATTATAATAAGCATGATCTTTCATTAAAACATAGTTCAGACCACCCAAACATGCAAATAGTACAAGCGATTTCATGTTCTGAAGCATAAATCAAAACTATGTAAAAATCCTTTCAACATATGGTGGTCATGTGCTTTTGGCAAAATCATGCACTCTTTCCTTATATGAATATTTTTCAACATTTATCAACACAACTACACTCTCTTTTGAAATACAAATCTTAATCCAATCATAACATAATTCAAGACATTTTAAACCATGATTTTCAAGGATGCATTCAAAACATCTATAGCATATGATAAGTAAAGGAAAATCAAAACAAGAGAGGAATTTTACATAAGTCATGCTCTCAATTAAATCATCAACCTTAAAACACAAGCATACATATATATACAATTTCGAATCAATGTGGGGGAAGGTCAAAAGACCAAAACAATACCGTCAAGATTTCTAAAACGTGAATGTATTCATAAATCTGAAAACGCCTTTCTTAAAATCATGATTTTTATGCCCATTAGATTTTAGGAAAACCCCACGTACCTCTATTTTGAAGAATAATGAATGATTCTTGAAGCTTATGGATTGGAGATTCCAAATCTCCAATTATCTTAAAAAACTCACGGTTGAATCTTGAGTTACGAGGATTTATAGTATGAAACCCCAATGGAGTTTCTTGAGACATTTTGATGAAAATAATCTTACATTGGTGTTCTTGGGATTAAATCCCATGTTAGAGATGATAAGGGGTTGGAGAAGTACCATTTTACCCTTAATGAGGCGGAGTAAAAATATAACTGGAGCCTGATTTTATGGGCCACCACGACACGCCAGTATCGCAGTGGCTCCCTGCAAAATGACGAAAGCAAAATTAAGATCCTCCGCGACGCGCCACTATCGCGAGGTTCCACTGGAATTTGACAATTGCTAATTAAACCATCTCCATGATGCGCTAAACACCAAAATGACGATGTTTTATGACTAGCACAAAAATAGCCATAACTTCTTCACCGAGTGTCCGTTTTGGACTAATCTTATATCGACAGAAAGATTATTCAGTCATCTACATAATGAAAAGTTAAAATCTACAGAATTCCATAGGGAAATAAGTGTAAATCATTCTAGAATCCAAAGCTTGACACTTTAGGGACAAAATTTAGCTAGGAAAAATTTGGGGGCATTACAGTCAGTCATGTAAATCTCAGTTTCTTCCTTCAGATCTATCAGTTTGTAAAGCTTTGTCAGTATTGTATTTATTTCAGATTTTCAGTATGATTTTATTTCCACACTGCAGAATAGCTATTTATTATGTTATAATTCAGTTGCTTAGTACTATGCCTGTTTATGGATTAGCTTGGGATCACTTGTGGTTCCAAGCACGCGAGTAGGGGGTAGTCTCGAGTTGTTACACTCAAACACCCAAATAGTCTTCTCACACTAACCATCCATCTGCGGATGAAAAGATGTACTCAAATCCACTCTAGCACCCAACTACTCCTGAAAGTCCCTCCAAAACCTCAAAGTAAAAAAACAAACCATGATATAATATGATAGACACAGGGACCCCATGCAACCGAACATAAATCTAGGCTAATCTCTCAACACTGAAGGTCATCTGAACAGGAACGAAATGGGTAGACTTTGTCAAACTATCCACAACAACCCAAATACCATTGTGACCACAGAAAGTACGAGCTGAGCCACTAATGAAGTCTATGGTGATCCTTTCCCATTTCTACTCGAGAAAGGGCAATCTTTGAGTCAATCCACCTAGATGTTAATTCTTGACCTTAACCTGCTAACAACATAGGCAACAAGCTACAAAGTCTCCACATCCCTCTTCATACCATCCCACCAGTTCAACTGCCTCAAATATCTATAAATCTTGGTCGTACCTAGATATATAGAATATCTAGAACTGTGAGCCTTATGCAGAATTGTCTGAATCAATTCATCAAGTCAGGATACACAAATATGACCCTAAAATCTCAAGATACCTTCAGAATCCATGGTGTGTCTTCCAGAATTACCACTCACCACTCAATTATGAAGGAGGCACAACTTACTATCCTCAAACTAATAATCACAAATCTGCTTAAATAGGGAGGACCTCGACTCTACACAAGACAAAATCCTTTCCGTATCTAAAATATTAAGGTGAACTATCAAATTAGCTAAGGACTGGATGTCCCATGCTAAGGGCCTCTGAGAAACTGAAATACAATCCAAACTACCTATACTCACTACCTTTAGACTCAAGGCATCTGCCACAATATTTCGCGAGTATTAAGCTCTCGCTGGGTCATAAGATGTTGAAGACTACGATGATCGGTGAAAATCTCACAACGCATACCATACAAGTAATGCCTCCAAGTCTTGAGCGCAAAAAAATACTGTCGCTAACTCTAAATCATGAGTTTGGTAGTTGCGCTCATGCAACTTAAGCTGTCTAGAAGTATAGGCAATGACATGACCCTGTTGTATCAACACACAACCAAGACCAATATCAGAAGCATCAAAAAACATAATAAATCCCTCTCCCTTAACTGGAAAAGCTAACATCGAGGATAAAGTGAGACAATCCTTGAGCTTTTCAAAGCTCAACTCACACTCCTCAAACCATTGGAAGGTAACTTCCTTTCGAGTCAATGTAGTCATAGGGTCTGATAAGGTAGCAAAGCTCTTAACAAAATGCCTATAATAACCAGCCAAATCGATAAAACTGCAAACCTCAAAGACGTAGGCCTATTCCAATCACGAATCACTAAAATCTTAGCTGGGTCTACCATAATACCCACCTTGGACAGCATGTGTCCAAGAAAAGACACTGACTCAAGCCAAAACTCACACTTGGAGAACTTGGCAAAAAGTATGTGCTCTCGTAAAACTCGGAGCACAATTCTCAAGTGATGCGCATGCTCCTCACTACTCCTCAAATACACAAAAATATCATCGATGAACACAATAACAAAGGAGTCTAGATAAGGTCTGAAAACATGGTTCATGAAGTCCATAAATACGACTAGGGCATTAGTTAGCCCAAAAGACATCACCAAAAACTCATAGTAACCATAATGGGTTCTAAAGGCTGTCTTTAGGATATCCTAAGCCTGAATCCTCAACTGATGATAACCAAACCTCAAATATATCTTAGAGAATACAGCTGCCCCTGAAGCTGATTGAACAAATCATCAATGTGAGGCATAGGATAATAGCTCTTTACCGCCACCTTGTTAAGCTGCCTATAATCGATACACATCCGCATTGAACTATCTTTCTTCTTTACAAACAAAATAGGGTCTTCCTATAGGGATACACTCAGTCTAATGAACCCTTTGCCAAGAAGATCCTAGAGATGAGAGTTCAGCTCCTTAAGCTCTGTGGGAGCCATATGATAAGGTTTAATAGAAATAGGTCAGGTTCCAGGCTTAAGGTCAATAGCAAACTCAATTTCACGGTCAAGAGGGATACCATACAGTTCGTCAGGAAACACATTAGGAAACTCATTCATAATAAGAAAAAAGTCAAGCATCAGACTCCCTACATAGATATCACATACATAAGCGAGATAAGACTTGTAACCCCTCAATATAAGCTATTTGTCACAAATATAAGAAATAACCCCCATCAGCTTATAGCTAATCTCTCCCTGCCATACAACTGGGGGTATACCAGTTATGGCTAAGGTAACGGTCTATACAAAATAATCCATGACCATATGGTAGTGGGATAACCAGTCCATCCCTAAAATCACATCAAAATCCAACATATCTAGACTAAGATCAGCATAAGTATCAACATCACTAACTGACATAACATATGATCTGACTACCCGATCCACTACTAAAAAATAACCTACGGGAGTAGATACACGCAATGTGACAGATAATAAATCACTCGACAACTCTAACAGTGGTGCATAATAAGCAAATATATAAGAATAAGTGGATCCAGGATCAAATAAAGAAAGAATCAACTTACTACATACCAAAATTGTTCCTGTGACTACAGCATTCGAAGTCTTAGCCTCAAGCCTAGATGGTACTACATACAACTGACCATGCTCGCCACCTAGCTAGGTACCTGAACAACCACCTACCATGCCTATCTGAGTACCACCCCAAGCACCCTGATAACCACCTCTATGACCTTAAGAACCACCTCTACTTGAGGGATAAACTACCCTAATAGAAGTAGCTCACTAGGTTGAAACAACCATTGCCCTACAACTAGGGCACTCTCTAGAGAAATAACCAGGAAGTCTAAAAGTAAAATAAAACTCACAAGATATACCAGAACTCACAAATTCGGCTGATCCGACGTAGCCACCACGCCTAGCATGGGTCACAGATGAACCCCTCAAAGATTGATCACTGCCCTTACTAAGGTGCCTGTAAGAAATAATTGATCCCCATCAGCTATTTGAAGAGCTTCTTATACTGGTCGACTGATCTGACCCTGAGGCTAAAAAAAGGGATATAGAATCTATCCAACATAAGGAGTACCACCTCTGAATTGGGAACTGCTATGGCTCCCACCAAATCTGCCCTGATACTTGGGCCTTTTATCATGGCTCTCATATTGTATGTCCTTCATCACTCTCAAAGGTTTTACCTATAATAACCAAACTCTGAGTAGCCATCCAAATAGGAAGTCTCAATCAACTCACAAAGCAACAAACTCTCTCTGACTCAATATCTAAGATAGAAGTCACATATCTAGACAACTCATGGAAATGAGCCTCATACTCGGTGATTGTCATAGAACCCTACTCCAATGTGGAGAACTAATCTCTTAGACGATCTTTAAGGCTACGCGGTATAAACCTCTCCAAGAATATCTTAGAGAACAGAGCCCAAGAGAGAGAGAAAGATCCAATTATCTAGAACTCATAAAACCTTTCCACCAGTGTCTAGTAGATAAGTCCAATTGGAATATGGTGTATTCCATCCACGAGTCTCCATAAGACCTAACCCATGAAGCCTATCCTCAAAAATAGTTAGAAAATTGAATGCATCCCCTTCAGGAGCACCAGCAAATCTAGGTTGACCCAACCTCAAGACTCTATCTAGTAGCTTCTGCTCCTCAGCAGACATAACAAGTTGGGTCACAACTTGTTGAACAACTATTGGCTGAAAAACTATTAAAATAGAAGGAACCTCAACTCCAAGAGCTACAGCTGCCGAATACACTCCAAGTCCAGTAGACTGCGAACTATCAATAATACCCAATAGTTGAACTGAAGCATCCCTAAGAAAATAAAAGGGGATGAATCCCTATGGATCCTAGGATGGTCCCTGGCCTATTACTGGCTGAGGTGGAAGAGTCTTTATCTCGGGTGTAGGAATAGGATCCTAGGGAGGTACACCTTGATCCCTAATCAGGGACACATTATGAGTTTAGATCTCGAGACTCTCCTTATGTATCACAGACGTACATGTCCTAGGCATCTGCGAAAGAAAAATTCAACAAAATATCCTAAAAACAAACATAGACTCTTACCATGATATGAGTGAAATAATTGAGGACTCCTAAGAATGTCCCATAGCCTCCTAAAATTAGGAAACGAATGTCAACGTTCTAATCCGTAGGACTCTATTAGACATTTTCTCTTATACCAATAATACTGGTGAAACCTAGGCTCTGATTCCAATTTTTCATAACTTGATTTCTGAGTCATGATAGCACCTACCATATCCCACCGGTAAGTAAGCCGATACTGTAACCTAAAGCTAATGCAATGGGTCACCATGGTAGAAATGTCCAACATAGACCCTTTAATAGAACACAATATAAACAATGACATTCCACAACTAAAGACAACCGATATTCAAATACCGATCCCATGACCTAGTAATATTGTAACAATAGAATTTTTACAACTCCAAATTTAAAAATGGTATTAAATAATCTCATACATATATCTCAAAATTAAAAGAAAAATAAAAATAAGAGGGAAAAAAGGAAACTCAAACTCTAAGATCTTACCCTATCTCTGAATTGTCACTGCGAAATGAACCCAACTCAACAACGGTAACTAGAACTTAGGTCTACACCAAAAAGGTACAAAAATGTAGTATGAGTACTAAAACACGGGTACTCAGCATGCATCATTGTCCAACTGAGCTAAATTATAATATAAAGATGGTATAAGGCAACACAATAACTTAAAGTCAAGGTATAGGATCAAACCTGAATCTTCTTTGATACCACCGAATAAAATAACTAAACTACTAGGGCAATAGCATAACATATCATATCAATTACATACCATTTTCATCCTATAAATAAGTAATCATTTCAGAAGTGTAAATCCACATATATACAATAACAACCATGACTTTACCATAATCAACACCAAGCTTCATTAGAATAATAAACACAAGAACTAACCATAAAACAATACAATAAATAGCTCATCACGGTGTCCCATACCATCGAAGAGTACACCAAAAGAATAAAATTCAAACAACTCATCATGGCGCCTCATACCATCGGAGAGTACACTAAAAAATCAATCAATAATACAATAAAGAACAACTACTCCATACTTGTCGAAGACGGGGGTAGCATAACCCCACCATGGCTTGTTACTGAGAACCATATTCAATATCTATACCACAATTTAACCAGATAGCATAGTTATATAGTTACTAAATCTCTAGCTCATTGATAAACTCCATGTTTTAGTCTATATAAGTTAACCTCCATTTCCATAAGCCACTACACTACAAGTCTTATAGTTACTAGTCATCAATTAAGAAATGACTACAAGTTACCCATACTATTCGTTATTCATCTATCCCAAGGCCATTCTCTATCTAGAATTTCCATGGTATAAGTCACCAATTAAACCACCTCAATATCACATATTAGAAGTCGACCTAACAATTCATCATGCAATACTAAGTCTATTATCATTAAGCATATTATAACTGTAAGGACTAGTTTTTGTATTTTAAGACAGTAAGGTCCCCCAACAAGTTCACTAGGCTTCTTGCCTACAAGTCATAATCATTTATTAGAAATAACTAGTTACCACATAATCCACTTTACTAGGCGAAATTCCATAACTTAACCATTAATTCAAGTCAAGTAGATTTACTAGGTGAACCTTTGGTTTTACACAAGATTACACATAACAATTAACCTTAACCCAACAATAGGAATAAATTACCTCTAGTTACCAATTAGAGTCAACAAGAAACACACATCTTATTTAGTGAAAAAGGGACAAACAATAAACAAAAAAGTAAAATATAGTTACCTACATACCTAAGTGGTTAGGCCCCACATAACCTAACCTCACTATGTATTCAAGCATTTAAGTAAATTTTCCCCACACGGCACCATAACATCTTTAGCTCTTCTAGATTTATGGGGTGTCATCATAACATCAACCTATCCTTCGGATTCACCGGCCATCATCATAACATCTACATATCCTTCAAATTTCACCAGACATTATCATAATATCAACATATTCTCTGAATTTCACCAGGCATCATCATAATATCAATATATCCTTCGGATTTCACCGAGCATCATCATAATATCACTTATCCTCTGGATTCACCAAGAAATATCATAAGATCAACATACCCTCCGAATTCACCGAGTAATATCATAACTCATTACCTCTTCTAGATTCATCGGGCATTATCATAACATCAACATATCCTCTAAATTTTATGGGTTATCATCATACCATTACACATCGCCTAAGACAACAACATACATACACATACATAGCCAAATCAATAAACATGTACAATTCCATAATAATAGAGTAATAGGGATGTACAATAACATATATCATCCTACTTTGCTATTAAGCATCACCACACTATATGAGTATAAGCATGGGCATGCGTATTCATTTGATATACATATTCTTACCCCTTCAAGGCTATCCATATCATGACTAAGAGATAATTAATAAAGTACACACATTATCCAACCATCGACTATAAGCATAATATGACCACCAGGTTTAACCATAATAATCTCAATAGCGTAACTTAGACATTTATCAAGTATTTAGGTTTCTAAGGGATTTCATAGTTCAAGCTTATGGTGCAAGGATGCCAAATTCACTATCATAAGACTAACTTCTACCCAGATTTTGGGATAAGTTATCTAAATCATATCGTAAATGCCCATCAATCCTTACTAAGCCTATGGGGGAAATCTTCTTCAAGTATTACACCTAAGTCAACCCAATATCAAGGTCATTTCCTAACTAAGTAACAGCTAGTTCAACAAACTCTTAAGGTTAGGGAGGAACATCATTCTCATCTATTAGAGCAACTAGAGTATTCTTGTACTATTCATGAGACTACAAGTAGACTATCCAAGGTTCTACGCTAAAGGTCAAGCATCACATCATGCAAGTTCAATAACCTATAAGAATACACTAATCCCCAATATCACCATTCAACCATTTATCATCTAAACCCAATCCAATGTCGTAAGATTTCAACAATTATACTACAATAAAGCTCAATCTAACTATAAGTAAGCCTAACCAACCTTGAGTCCAAGCAACTCGCAAACCAACAAGCTTTTCTTTTCCTTTCCTCAAAGATTTTTCTTCCATGGGCCAAGCTATCAACAATACAATATAAGAATTACAACAAGAATAACAATGCCCATTATGGCACAATTATTCCATGGGTTCAAAATGAGATCAAACCCCCAAGTAGGTTCCACCTTCAGAAAATAAGTTTCTGAGACTAGCCTATTACTCACATATTATTAGGGAGCTATAACCCTCAAGAAACTTAAGTAAATTCATAACATTTTGGGCTACAATTGAGACTCAATGATTTGGGGGATTTTGGTGTATAAATTAACAACATAACACCAACTAAATGGATTCTTATCTTTGATTAGTAGCAAGATTCAATTACACAAGTTGTTTAAGATCCAAATCAATCCACAAGACTCACTTAGAAGATTTCACACTCCATTAGGGTTTTAGAGTTCAAGAAAGAGGCACAAATGGGCAAAATTTCAAACAAAGCAGCCTTTAAATTAGTTTTACCCAACCTTGGGTAGTGCGATTGTACCCTCCGCCTAGTTTTGGTCATAGAACCACAGTCACACCCTAGCCTCCATGGTCGCGGTATCTCGGTCTATGCAAGGCATAGCTAAAGCTTGAAACTTGATTTTGAACTTTGTCCAATGCCTTAAGATACATTTGAGGTCCATTTTGAAAAAATAAAATATGTAATCACATAGATTTTGATGTTCCAAATGAATTGGCGAAGTCAGATTTTGCATTTAATGTAGATTTCTAAAGTTTTCACTTAGTAGTCAATTAGGAATAACGAACACTTCAAATTTAGAAAATGGTTCAAGGAACCAAACAAAATGCCAGGTAACTGATCTACGATTCTAACAAATCACTAATGACTTGGGAAGGCTATGGAGAAGCTCTATCAGCAAAATAATCAAGAATACGAATAATGACCTAAAGGGTCATTACATCCAAATATTACATACTATATGATGTGGAAGGTTTGAGTCCCCCATATTATACTACACTACATGATCAGGTGACCAAGTCACCTTAGTAAATGAGTGGGAGGTTTGAGTGCCTCATATATATGTGTAAGTTTATTTTTTGGTTTGTGAGGCTACATGAACTGGGGCCCCACCAGGAGGTGATAATTAGAACCCATATAGCCCATGGGTGTAACCAATATAATAGTTAAGCTACACAACCCAAGCTAAGATTTCAAAAGGTTATGTTAAACCTAGTTCCCCATCCCGACATGATATATATGTGTGTGTGTGTATTGCGTTAATTAATGTAATGGTTGACTTGATTTAAACTGTTGGCATTATATTATCCTTATCCTTGAGTAATATGTTAGTTCTTCAATTCCTAATTATCTTCGATGATGTATCCCTATGAGATGCAGATGTTGGTCATACTACACCTCCTACTCAGTGATTGGATTCGGGATCAGCTCATGTTGACTTAAAGTTGTGAGCTTTCATACTTTAAAAGGCTCTATTTCTAGTTTTGGTTTTCTTATGTCTTTATTGGTTTAGACTTAAACATCAATATTAGCTATGTTCATGGGAATATCCTGACTGGATATTATTTTGATCTTAGATAAAGGCTTGGTGAGACTACTTTGGGTTGGTATGGGCGGTGTCAGTAGTGGTGTCAGCCTTGGTATTGGTATTGTTATTAGGCCTGACACCATATGACCGTATTTGAATTATTATTGTTCTATTTTTGTATGGTATGGATATGAACTAATTTATTATTTTGCTTATGTTATGGTTGATTAGTTGGGCATTAGATGGGGAGACTTTCTTGGTTTAGTCATGGTCATGGACCTATACCAAAGTTTGTGTGTTGTTAATCACTCTATCTTGTTATATGTTTAGAATTCATGACTCAGGGTGTATGTTGGTTGGTTGGATTAGATAACAGGGTGGTCTTCGGTCCTTGTTGGGCTTAATATGCCCATTAAAACAAGGTTCTAGTTCAAGTCGTGTCACTCTCAAACCTCTTCTGATCCTCAAAAGACATAATTGTAATCACAATAATTGGAGGGATAGTGAATCTAGCTGGTTGACATCCCACATGAGGAGGTAACATTGATGAAGGCTGAACTCCTGATCTTAGATTATCATACTCAGATGTCGATACAGAAGGAGGAATAACACTAGGCATCTGTAGAGTACCATAAGTAGATGTTAGTACCACTAGAGGATCTATACTTAGAAACGAAGGAACACCATAGGTAAACTCAAGAACAGATGAAGGAATAATACTCAAAGCTGGAGGAATACTAGGTGAACTCAAAGATCAGCCTCCAAATGAGTCAACTAAAAAATTAGTAACCCCTCCAACACTGGGGTAAAAGAACTTAGTGGAACCACAGTAGGCCTTATATCTCCAGTATGCTCAACTAGGCTCATGGGAGAGCCCTTAGTACTACCTTTAGAAATGGTAGATCCTCGTGCCCATCTATGTCTTGCAAATCTCCATCTATACTAAGCTCTCTCCTTGAATGATAGTTTTGTATCTCTAAGCTCACGGGGTCTAGTCCTCGCCATCATACGTAGAAAAGAAGTAAAATACTATTTATAGCACAAGGTATCAAAGATTTACATGATATAGAATGAAATAGGGGAAGATTCCTAAAGATATATTATAGCCTCTTGAAGATAGCTACAAACATCTACGTACCAATCCATAAGACTCTACTAGACACCATGTTCTTAACTGATGAGATCAATGAACCTGGATTCTTTGATACCAATTTTTCACGACCAAAAAATTAAGGGGCACGATAAGCACCTGTCACAAAAATCCTTGACAAGTAAGTCTATCACCTAAACTAAAATAAAATGAGAAAATAATGCCAATACCCAAGGCAAAACTCCTAGAATAGAGTCAAACCACACATATCCAATAATTAGCAAAACAACATAACAAAACATACCATAAAATATCCCAAAACCTATTGTTATAGTATAAGATCTACTAAATACATCTCGAATGTCAAAAATATACAACTAATAGTTATAACACCCCTTATCTTCGGGCTAGACATTGAACCATCATTCCTACGTGTGTAAAATATAATCCCATGACTCATATTTGAATACATGTGTCATGCTTATTATCATTGTAATAAGAGTTCTTATGAGTTGAAAAATGTTCATAGGAATAACTTAGAGCAAAGTTGAGATAAGAGCCTTTGCTTTGGCCAAATTTTTGTATTCAATTCTATAAGGCTCAACTATGAATGTGTATAACTTCTTACATATGTGGAATTTTGCATCTCAATACCCACCAAATGATAGATAATTTAGTTAGCCTTGCAATAATACCAATTTTTCCTTAATCTAATACCCGAGAGAGAAGTTATGACCATTTTCGTGAGAAATAGTAAGAAGTCACGATAGCCCCGCACCATGAGGGCTTTTTCACCGATCTAGGGGTCGCGTCGCGAGGGCTATTTCCACAGGATAAAAGAGGACAAGGGGCAGTTGGGTTCTTTTTCCTCAACCCTAATCGTCTAAAAATAATTTTTAACATTCTAAGGGGCATTATTTTCCCATTACCTCAAAATTTATCACTATAAACCCTTCCCGTTTCCCAAGAACAAAGTTCAAGATTTTTTTCTCAAGAACACAAGGATTTAAGTCCAGTTTCAATATTTCTTCAAGAATCTGTTCAATTAAGGTATGTGGGGTTATGAACAAGGACATTATTTCATCCTTGTTTGCAAAACTTGTTTTAAAGTTAAAGGTATATGATTTGCAATTAGGGTTCATACCCAAATTATCTTGATTTGAGATTATGAAATTATTAAGTGACTGAAGTATTAAAATGCATACTTATTCTCATATATTTATGTCTTGACTTGAAGAATTCTCTATTATGATTTGAATACCATGAGTTTGATTTGAAACATTGATTAAGGATTTTTCAATTGAGTTTTAGCATGATATTTTGTTACAAGTTATATGAAAGAAAGTAAGAGATTTAAGGCTTACGTTTAAAAACTAAGTTTACAAAAAAAAAATTTGATCTTTTAATTCAATGATAGGTCTTGAAATCTACAATTGTTTATCTTAATTATGATTTAAAGCAAAGAGAAGCATAATTGGTTTCTGGTTTACTAACCCTTATGCTATTTTAGGGTGGATTTCCTAATGTATAAGCATAAAAGTATTTTGGGAGTAGTATTTAGCACCAAAAAGGGAATATGGATGAGCATATCCATAATTCCTAGAAACTATGAGCCATCATAGGTTTAAGTCCCAATATGGGTTAATTTCAGTGATCTCTAAGATTAAGGTTCTATTCTGATGGCAAGAGTTGAACAACTCTCCCCAACATGGGTAAGACGTTGGACTCCATGATAGCTCACATGGTTTATGTCGGTTAGAAGAACCTCCCTTATAAAGTATATTAAGTAAAGCATTTAGAAACTAAGTGTTATGGCTCACAACGTTTATCTTAATGTTTCATTACTTATGTTTACAATTTTGCAGTCTTTGTTTTATTCAAGCTCAAGGTGAGTCATTTATACTTAGCATGCATCATTTGAAAGTTTATATGAATATTCAGTTAGCATGCATCATTTGAAAGTTTAAATGAATATTCAGTTATTATTTTACTTTTGCATTCAACCCCACATACTCAGTACATTCCAGAAGTATTGACCCACATATATGTATATGTGCTATATTGTCTCATAATATAGGTACCATTTGTAGTTCACAAATCATAGATAGATAGTTTACAGCTTCCAGTCAATGCAATGAACATATCTTTATAAGCATTTCATTAAACACATTGAGGGTATAATATAACCAAAACCAATTCCAATGACCAATTAAACCATTACCATGCAATCAAATTGTCCAAAACAATCATTAATGCATATAAAAAGCATGATTAAAACTATAGAAAACCATAACCAAGCATTTAATATCAAAACCCCCAATAATAGTTGAAAAACCATAATCATGAAATTGTAAAAACCATGAAATCAATCATATAAACCATGCCTTTAGTTGAAATTACAATTAGGGAAGAGAATCATTCCTTAAACCAAATAATTAATGGAAATAAATCACCAAAGCAATCCCTTAGTTGAAACCCTAGCTTCTTTGCACTAAAAGCTCTTGGGAGAATTATGAGATGTTTTGTAATAGTTTCTAAGTGTTAATGAATAGAATAATAGGGTAAATAACATCCTACGTGTATTAGAAGTCGTGGGTCCTATTAGGGTGAGTAGGAAAATATCCAAAATACCCCTACTTAAATCCCTTAAAAACCTATCACGGGGATACAACTAACCCATACGAGTTATGTCCTACTATACGATCGGTATTCATCACTTGTATCCAGACCTCAACCCTTGGATCAAAAGAATTTAGTATATAACTCATCCAACCAAGTCATAACCGTAGCATACGATCCATATCCATAACCTATATCCCTGTTAGAATAAAATACCTGGGGAATTAAACATTGTTTACCATAAAAGTCTTGGGTACGACTCGTACCCTGGCTTACGAGTGAGCCACCCGTACTCAGATCCAACCTAAGTAACCAAGTCTAAGATTAAGTTATGGAACCAAATGACCTATAACCACCAATATATCTCGCACCCTAAGTCACATTCATTCAAGTAACCAAAATCATCCTACCAACTAACACTGGTCAGCATACGATAGGACCATACCATCTGTACCCCAGCATACAGCTCATACCCATGAGTCGTACTGGGTCCAGAGAATGGATTTCCAGGAAATTTTCTAAGGGTCAAAATGCAGGATGTTTCAGTTTTACCAAGAGAAGAGTTGTCAATGGAGAGGCCTCGTGGAAAATCAATTTGGTATGATGTCACAACTTGTATTTTTTAAAAAGAAGGTATGTATTCATGGTTCATGCTTATTCTTGGGCATTCTATATATATGGAGTTGAAATTCTTGTGTGGTAAGTATGGTAGTAACGCTTCCTTACATTCGTACGATATTTTCTCGGCGTTATTAATTGAATTTGTTGGGTCTTCAATGCAATATGTTTACATATTTTTGTAGGGATACCTTTGTATTTGACCTCGATGATGAATTGGGATAATTTCATTTTTAAAGATAGTTAGTGCATTATGTGGAGTCTTAACTAGGGTGGACCTTGTTCATTACACTTAGTTATGAGGGTTGTGTTGTGATCCTTGACTTTAAAAGGGAATTGTGCTTGTCTAAATGTAGAGCCAATGTTGGTTCTTATGATTTTCCCTTTTGTCCGTATCTCTTTAGTAGCCAAGGGTATTTTACTTTATGGGATTACAAACTTTTGGCTAATCATTTTGATACTTGGCTATATGTTAAGTGTATTCATCCTTGGCATGGTGATATAATTGTTATTGCTAATACTAACCTCATGCCATAAGGATATTGTTGTTGCTTGTTTCCCCTATGGTTTTTCAAGGCTTGGATTCGAGGTCAAATCCTTTACAGGAAAGGAAGAATGATGCAAATTGAGTTTTATCAAGGCTATACAAAGGAGGCTGAGATAAGAAGTTAGATGACTTGTAATAAAAGTGCAACTTGGGAGGCTTAGTGAGTGCTTGGAAACAACGCATGAAGCTTAAGGATATGCATGATTTGATGGAACTCCAAATTAAACAATACCGTGTGTGGATGATAGGCTCACAACTAAGAGGCCACACCAAAAAAAAGACCACGCCCAAGGCTACTTTTGCAATCAAAGCAAAATTTGGTGAAGGGAGTATGAGATAGCCTAATTACTTTCATGGGCTTATGTTTTAAGAAAGGTCACATTTGGGCCTTATTTTAAATAAGCAACTTTTAGGCTATATTTGTTAAGTCAACCTATAAATTAATGTCTTAGTGTTTTTACATTAGGTAGATTTTGATGAATATTGATATTGAAGCTCTTGACAAAGTGTTGAGAGCTTGGTATAAGCTTTGGTTGAATTTTTTTTTCTTTGAAATGATGAGATAAATTGATTTCCCTTGAGGTTACCATAAGATAATTTGTGCTTGTAGGATTAATGTGATTGAGATCATTGGGTTTTGAAACATTCTTTGGTTACTTTCAATTTCCTATTATGTGTCATTCTATTTATCTTTATTCTTGTCTTTTAATTTCCACATTTTATCTCTTCTTCATGGGTTTTTGCGCACCACCTTCCATGTGATGGGCACAAAGAAAAGATATAGCCTCTTCGAACACAAATTATGGGTACCCTTCTACTTTAATCTTGGTAAACCTAGAGTAGATAAGGTTACGGTCTTGGGAAAACAATCTATAACTGCATGGTAAAGATCAAACTAATCCAACCCAATATGACATCAAAATCAACAATATCGAGGGTAACTAATTCTACCAAGTTCTCACACCCTAAAAAGGTCACTACACATGATCGTTAAATCCAATCCACCACAAAAGAATCACCTACGGAGGTAGATACACAAATGTGCATTCTAAAGGACTCACACATAGTATCAACACCAACAACTAAATATGCAGCCACATAAGAGAATATAGACCGATGGTCAAACAGTACTAAAAAGGATGATGTCAATCTAGGAATATACCTATAATCACTACATTAGAGGCATTTTCCACAAGTCTCCCAAGTAAATGATAACATTGAACATGTCCACTACCAAATTGAGTGACCCATCATCCACTACCATAAGCTTTTTTATCTCCACCTCTGGTACCTTTAAAAATACCTCTACTGCCCTATGCATCTCATCTAACTACTGACATAGTATTCGAGAAAAAATAAAGCTGAGTACCCTACTTTAGAGGACCCAATGCATGTCATGGACAATCTGTTACTAAGTGACCATGCTCAATGCACACAAAAGATCCCCTACTAGTTGAATCATGTTGTGAGGGTGCATAAGTACATAATACTCTTTATAACCTAATAAGCAGTGACACCCTCGACCTACATGGCCGATCTTTGACTATTCAAACTCTTAGAACCTACAAACCTACTATTTGAACCCTAAAGAGGTGCCTGAAGCAATCTGTCATAGTAACTATAAGAACCTCAACATAAGAAACCCTACTTGGGGTTGAACAACCACTGAAATTGCCCTATTTGCATATTTTCTTGGCATAACCACTCTAAATAACTTAGAGAATAGTTTCAATCATCTTGGCATGATCCACTATACTTTGAAAAAAACCACCAACAACTACTAACTGAGTCATCGCCAATTGGTAATAACTATTCAAACCCTTAAGAAACTTCCTAATCCTCTAAGACTGTTAAAATGCTAATGATGGAATATTTAGACAATGTATGAAAGTAAGCCTCAGTCTACAATAGTCATGGAGACCTGCTCCAGATCATCCAACTTTTCTCTTCTTTGGTCCCTTAAGCTAATTGGCACAAACCTATCAAGAAAAGTCTAATAAAACAAGGTTCATATCAATTATTGCAAACCACTAGTATAAACTAAAACAAGAGATATACACCACAACCTAGCCACATCAGTCAACTAGTAGGTAGTGTAAGAAACAGCATGATACTCAAGCGAACTAAGTTTATACAACCTCTCCTAATAATCAACCAGCAAGTCAAAGCATCCATACCAATATCACAACTAAATATAAAAGAGGCCAATCTAGTAAATCTCTATGGATATCTTTTTTCTCATTAGAAAACATCATAAAACCGGGAGCTATATGTGAAACCATAGGTTAGGTAGGCAACATCTTAATACATGGGCCACAACAACAATCGGTGTTTCTCCAAGAGTTAGAAAACTATGAGTAGGATCAGGTCCTAGCAATTGTACACCTCTTGTATTCTAAAACCCATCCAATGTACCAGTAGAAAATCAATTAGAGGAATGCCATCAAAATAGCCCAAAAGACAAATCAATATATCTTGCAATACTAAGGTAACAATAAAACTCTGAAGAGCCTAGACTAGTCCCACAACCTTTGTATGATAAGTTACCTCAACGTTATCAATCTTAGTCTTGATAGAGGCCATTATAGCTTATACTCCAGCAAGAGTTGCTCCTCATTCCCAACATCTATACCTCTGTCTTGACATCCACTCCTGCCATGCCCCCTGACTGAGGATCCAACAGCGGGTGTTGGTTTAGCTTCCTAAATAACTAAAGATCTAATCCTCACCATTTATATAGAAAGTGGAATATAATTTTAGAATACAGGGAATGAACAACACACATGATAAGGTATCAAATTAGAGATATTTTTCCTAAGAATATCCTATAGCCTCCTAAAGATAGATACGGTTGTCAACATATCAATTCATGGAACTCTATTAGACATGTTCCTATTGTACTCATGAGATCGGAGAACCAAGCGCTTTGATACCAATTTGTCATGACCCAGAATTCAAGGTCATGATGGCACCTACCCTAACCTAACCTTGGTAGGTAAGCCCGACATCCAAAAGAGATATAAATGCCCAAAGAAGATAAATAACACCTAAATTTGCGACTTTAGAATAAAGTTGGGCTAGACATATAAAATAAACTCCAAAATTGAAAATAAATACAACTCAAATCCCAAAATCTAGTAGCATGAGTTAAGTGCACTAATAACTGACATAGAAATATAAAAATACACGATTTTCTAAAATTTAGCATAAAGTTATGATAAAGTATGGAATCATGTTTTGGGTGAAGAGCTCATTGGTACTTTGAGACAACCTTAACTCAGCATGATCTCCAACTTATGGGTGACGTTTAAATTGGGATCTACACTGAAAGAGTATAGGGATTAGGATTGAGTACGATCCACTTATAATCAGCAGACATTATATGTTGATCAAGCAATGTAGAAAATAAAACTTATAAAGCATACAATGAGCACACTTCCACCTGCATACAAGAAAGTTCCCAATAGCATCTCCAGCTATATCTCCTAATAGAATAAATACTACAAGTACAATAGCAATATAAGAATAACTATGCACAAATATATAAGGAAAGGCTAAATTACACAACTAGTAAACAATATAAGAGAAATATAAATGATGCAATGTAGTGGTATAGTAAAGATGATTGTCTGAATATCACCTTGTATACACCTTCCAATCATAAGATTCTAGGAGAGGACCCATGGGGAGCTCACAACTCATATACTATCAGAATCTCCTCAATAAACCTTCCCGACACATCTCTTAGTTAAGGCATTTTATAAAGCATCTCATTTTTTTTCAAAATTAGTATTTCTCAATTGTACCAGTTTCATGAATATTGATGAGTGAAATGGTAGTTTATGATCAAAACCAAATTAATATCATGTAATGAATCAACTAAATAATGTGATAAATAAGCTCATATCTCAATAGATAATGATATATAGGCCATCGCATAGAAACACAATAGTAAAGAGTGATGTAAGACATCAATAAAATCAATCCAATCCCCACTAGAGCATCATAATAATGATAAAGAATAAATAATGCTCAAATAAGATCAATACCAACACTCGAACAGGAATAACAATGATAATAATCTCTTAAATCACTAATAACATTAACCTAAGCCCCCACACAAGAAACATGAAAAAATAATGATCTCAAAAGATGAATCTCATGATAAAATCCCCAACATATAACATAGTTTACATTAATGGTTAACAACCCAGCCCGCCAAAAGAAAGTTAAGCTATAATCTACCTTGAAAAGCCAGAAAATAAGCCTGAACTCTTTAACAATGAGTTTTTCCATTTCTTATTGTCTCGAAATGAACCCAATTTATCAAAAATATAATCTACACAGTAAAAGGATTCTAATGATACCCATATAGTTAATTTTATTTTGGGTCCAAAAATACTTCAAAAATTAACCTAAAAAGAAAAGAGTAAAATCAAATTTTTTCATTGAAGAATCATATTTCCCATACTCGAGAGATTTTAAATATAAGACCCATCAAATAATAAGTTGAAATCGAGCTTGTAATAGAAGAAAAATAATATTCTTTCTTTACCAGGTGAAACCCTAAAAATCAAGTTTAGAAGTTATTTTTGAGACAAATTCAATATGTAATGATAGAAATAAGAGAAAAAGACATTTTCCCCCCCTGAACTTGTCCTCCAAACTCACTTTAGCACTTAAACTTAACTTTCGTTTTTTTCCCCCCCCCCCCCCCTTACATCTTTAAAATGTATTTATTTGACCCCTAAAGTTGACGTGGCATTTTAAAAAAAAAGGGCGCGTTTATTTATTAAAAAAATTAATTTTATTAATCTTATATTTAAAATATAATAAAAAATTTAAAAAAAATAAAATTAAAATTAAAATAAAAAAATGAACACTTTTTTCTTCTTTCTTCATCAAATTATCATCAACAACAACACTCAAACCTCCATTAACAACCTCAAATTTTTTTCACTTTCTCCATTAACAACACCACCCAAAAATAATACTTTTCTTTAATTTTTTTCACTTTCCTCCATTAACAATAACACCCAAGAACAACACTTTCCTTTGATTTTTTTCAATTTCCTCCATTAACACCACCCAAAAACAAACATGAAAACACTATTAAATAATTTTCTCCATTGAATACTATCTCAACCTTCAATCCAACTCTCTCAAAATTTAGATAAAAAATAAATTAAATTGATGATTTATTTTTGAATCACTTATCATCAATGAGATTTCTTTTAATTTTTACTTTTGAATTTTTTGTTAATAAGATAATTTTGAAAAAATTAATTTTAACTTGATGAAAGTATTTTTGTATTTGAATAAGAAAGAAGAGGGTGGGGGTCGGGGTAGGGGCTAGAAGGGAGAAAAAAATAAGGGTGGGGCTGGAAAGGTGGGGTAGGGGTGGGGCTGAAAGGGGAGAAAAAATGGCTGGTGGGGGGTGCTAGAAGAAGAAAAAGAACGGGGGG